>NC_088791.1:356859469-357174000 GCF_011386835.1 Chrysemys picta bellii
GAGGGGGGCTAGGGAGTCCCCATTCTGGGGTGCTCTCTCTGCTCTGGGCACTTCTCTGGCCCACTCATCATTGCATATAATTCAATCCAATACAATTTATTAAACACAAATCAATTAAAAAAATGAGGAAAAATGAAAAAGTTTAAAGGACAACAAAACCCTGCTCTGTGGGTACGGGACATCACAAACAGCCATCTCTGGAATGTAAGGGAAGTTCACAGCCTGTTCCTCACATGTCCCATGCCTCCCTGCCAGGCCCTGGCTGTGCTCCCCTGGTGGTGGTCACACACCCGCAGCCTTCTTCCCAGCGTCAGACTCCCAGTCCAGCCTGCAAGACATTTTGGCTGCCTCTGCCAAGGATTGCCATCACTCTCCCCAGCTGTTAACAGCATGTGGCCCCAGAATGCTCCAGCCCCAGCCCCAGCTCCACTCTTCCTCAGCACTGCTGCAGCTGCTCTGCCTCCAGCTCCCTGACTGCTTCTCCCCAGGCCTCTCCCCAAAGCCCCTGGGGCCTGTTAGTCTCAGTTTCCTGATTCTCATTGACCATTCCTTTTGGTACTGGGAGATGGCCAACCAAAAACCCTCACTAGGTTTTACGAAGAGGCCAACAGTCCCCTTACACAGAGCTGAAGCTAATGAGCCCAACCTGCAACTATACAACTCGCGCCCCTGGCCTGCCCCTGCCTGACTCCACTCCCTCCCTGCCCCTATTGGACCCCTCCCTGCTTCTTCCCTGAGCACACCACGTTCCTCCTCCTCCCCCTCCCCCTCAGCACTTGCTGCGTGAATCAGCTGTCTTGCGGTGCAAGCGCTGGGAGGGAGGGGAAGAAGCAGGATGTGGCGACGTGTTCAGGGGAGGAGGTGGAGGCGGAGGTGAGCTGGGGCAGGAGGGCAGGGCAGGAAGCTGACGATGGGTGCAGAGCACCCACCATTTTTTCCCCATAGGTGCTCCAGCCCCGGAGCACCCACAAAGTCGGCACCTATGCAACTATGACCAGTTAACTGAAGACTTCATTGCTCAGATCAGTGGGATTGGAGCAGGAGAATGCACCCATTCCATTCTTCAGTCACACACTAGATTTCAGCCCAAATTCAGTGCACCTAGAATTATAGATACAAAGCAACAGACACACAACAGTTTGATTCATGCCCTGAAGGACACTGGGAGTGTTATAAGCAGAGAAGTAGGGGTGCACAAAGAATGACAGGGAGTCGGTTCATTTCCTACCCATGGCATTCATTAGCAAGCACCGTTGAGCTTTGAATGTCCTGTGTTCCTTTCAACCATCTCAGACCCAAAATGTGGCACCGACGGTGTGACAGGGACCCACAATGAGGCCCACACAAATATTATCCTTACAGGGGACTCTAGAGAGATTTGTAGTGTGACAGACCCAGGCGAGTGGGGTACAGGAGTCTGGTCCTATTGGGATCCAGGATGTGGGTGGGCGAAGCCCGCCCACTGCTAAAGGATCCCCCCCAGCCTAAGGGGGGGTCCACAGGGCCTGGAGACCAAAAAATTATGAGGGACAACTAATAAAAGAACAGGGACAGGAGTGAGGTCAAAAGAAGGGAACCAGACGGGGACACCGAGCAGAGAACCCCGGACAGCGTCCACTGCTCCTCGAAGGCGTCAAAGGAGTCAGTGGACGCCGCCCAGAGGAACTCTGCCCGGATACCTGAACGAACGGAGGACCGGAAATAGGCCCCACAGTCACAGGAGACTCCATCGGCCAACCTCCTCACTCCGGTTTTATAAATGGCCAGTTTTGCTAGGGCCAGGAGGAGGTTGATCAAGAGGTCCCGTGACTTCGTGGGGCGACGGATAGGGAGTGCATAAATAAAAAGGTGAGGGGAAAAGTGCAACCAAAAACGTAACAAAATATCCTTGAGGAGCCGGAATAGGGGCTGCAGCCTGGCGCACTCCAAGTAAACATGCGCCAGGGTTTCCCTCACGCCGCAAAAGGGGCAGGTGTCTGGGATAGAGGTAAACCACGCCAAGTGCACGCCCGTGCTCACAGCTCCATGAAGGAGCCGCCAACTTGTGTCCCCGGTGGGCTTTGAGATCAGAGTAGAATAAAGGCTGGCCCACTGGGGCTCCTCACCCTCCAGAGGTGGCAGGAGGTCCCGCCACTTCGTATCGGGGCGGGACGCGAGGGTGAGGACATGAAGAACATGGAGCACGAGCGTGTATAGATGTTTCTTTGGCGCGGTCCGGAACAGAACCGGCTGCAGATCATGCAGCCGGCTCATGGCGAAGGGACGGTGGGGGCTGATTGGGTCTATGGGGCAGTTGCCCGATGAAAAGATCTGGAGGGCTTGGAGTGGAGGGTGGGCGGGGCGTGCCCTCTCGCAGGACCCGGTCGAGATAGTCCCGAGCACCGGGCAGCAAAGCGGCTCTCACCTCCTGAAGCACGCGCTGGGGAGTACGAGGTCTGGAGAGCCCCATGCGCTGAGCGAGCGTCAGGGGATCCAGCCAGTCTCCCCGGTCGTAGTCCAGGAGGTCTCCGACTTCGGTGACTTCTGCCAGGACCAGCCTCTGTCGCACCATGGGGGACTCCGCCACCTGCACACGAAGCTGGGGGTTGTGTAGCAGGGGCTCCGCGAGGAGATCTGCCCCCACGGTGGCTGCCACGGACCTGGTCACTGAGAACAGTTTCCAGGTCTGGAGGAGGTCCTGGTAGAAGACCAGCAGTCCGGAGAGGTCTTGCGGAAGACCTCTCCGATGGAGAGGAAAGAGCTGCCAGTCATATCGGAGCCCTCGGAAGCAGCGCAGGAATGCCTGCGCCAATACGCTCCACGCCAGACTACCTGCACCATAAAGGACCCTCTGCAGGGCCTGGAGGCAGAAGACATGGATCTGAGCGTGCAAACACTTCAGGCCCTGCCCTCCCTCCTCCAGGGGTAAATGGAGAACCCCCGCAGAGACCCAGTGCAGTCCTGGCCAAAAGAACTCCAGAATCAACGTCTGGAGGTTGGCCAGGAAACCCGGGGCCGGGACCAGGGTGTTGAGCCGGTACCAGAGAATGGACAGGACCAGTTGATTGAGCACCAGTGCTCTCCCTGGAAGGGAGAGACACTGGAGCAGTCCTGTCCATTTCTGGAGCTGCTCTGACACCCTGCCCTCTAAACCTAGCCAGTTCTCCGGCGGAGACGGATGTGCGGCAGAAAGGTAAACGCCGAGATAGAGCAGCGGACCCGCGCTCCACCAGACGGCCTGAAGCGCGGGTGGGAGGGAGCTCGCCTGCCACCTGTCCCCTACCACCAGGCCAGAGCTCTTGACCCAGTTGACCCGGGCGGAGGAGGCTGCCGAATAGATGGTCTGGCAAGCCTCCACCCGCACCAAGTCACCTGGGTCCTGGACCACGAGGAGCACGTCGTCGGCGTACGCCGACAGGACCAGCCGCAGCTCTGGCTCCCGCAGCACCAACCCCGTCAACCTCCTATGGAGGAGACAGAGGAAGGGCTCGATCGCCAAAGTATACAGCTGGCCTGAGAGGGGGCACCCTTGACGTACTCCTCGCCCGAAGCTGACCGGTTCAGTCAGGGTCCAGTTGAGCCTGACCAAACACTCTGCAGAGGCATACAGCACCCTGAGAAAACCCACAAACTGGGGCCCGAAGCAAAACGCTCACAGCGTGCCCAGGAGATACCCGTGGTCCACCCTGTCGAACACCTTCTCCTGATCCAGGGACAGGAGGGCGAATGACAGACCATCCCTACACGCGAGTTCCAAGGGGTCCCGGACCAGATACAAGTTATCGAAGATGGTGCGGCCCGGGACAGTGTAGGTCTGGTCTGGGTGGATCACGTCCACCAGCACAGACCCTAGCCACAGCGAGATGGCCTTCGCCACGACTTTATAGTCCGTGCTGAGGAGCGAGATGGGACGCCAATTCCGTAAATCGCGGAGGTCCCCCTTCTTCGGCAATAAGACGAGCACGGCTCGCCTGCACAAAAGAGGGAGGACCCCGCCCTGCAAGGCCTCGGCCCAGAAGGTGACAAGGTCCGGGCCGAGGACGTCCCAAAACACGCGGTAGAACTCCACGGTCAGCCCGTCCATGCCCGGAGATTTATTGGTGGGCATGCGGTGAAGGGCTTCCAAGAACTCGGCCAGAGTGAGAGGTAGCTCCAGCTGGTCTCGGTCGCCCGCGCTGACAGTCGGGAGATCATCCCAGAGCATTCTGCAAGCGTTGGGATCAGTAGGATCCGGGGAGAAAAGGTGTGCGTAGAAGGCCCTGGCCCTCCCGCACAGTTCAGCCGGATGCGTGAGGGGGGTACCATCCTCTGCTAGAAGGCAGGTGATGTGCTTCTTGGCCCCCCTCTTTTTCTCCAGGGAGTAGAAGAAGCGGGAGTCGCGATCCATCTCCCGAAGGAGGCGGATGCGGGATCGAACAAAGGCACCTCGGGCCCGATGGTCCTCGAGGGTCCTGAGCTCCTCCCGCTTCTCCCAGCACACTCCGCAGAGGGATGGATCACCGGGGCTGGCGGCCAGACGCCTCTCCAGCTCTAAGACCTCCCCTTCCAACGGCCCTATCGCCATATCCCTCCGTCGGCTGGCGCCCCGGGTGTAGTCACGGCAGAAGGGCCGGGCGCACACCTTCCCCAGTTCCCACCACCACCGCACCGAGGTAAAGGCACGCTGCTGCCCTCGCCAGGCCAGCCAGAACTCCCGGAAGGATGCCACGAAGCCCACATCCTCCAACAAGCTATTATTAAAGTGCCAATAGGCCGGCCCCAGCCTTTCCGCACAGAGAGAGGCTGTCACGGTGGCTAAATGATGATCTGAAAAAGGGGCTGGCCGGATGCTTAAGGAGTGGGCCCGTGAAAGATGGAAGCGTGACAAATAGATGCGGTCCAACCGGGAGTGGCGCGACCAATGGACCTCCACCCGGACAAAAGTGAACGTCAAAACGTCATCCGGGTGGTGGTCGCGCCAGACGTCCACCAGGGAGTGATGTTTGACGATCACCCGGAGGACGTCCGCGGCGGCCAGGTGCTGCTCGGTCCCGTTCTTCAAGGGTGGCATTAAAGTCCCCGCCCAGGACCAGGCACTCGCGAGGATCCAAGGTGCCGAGGAAGGCAGAAGCCTGCTGATAAAAACACAGCCTCTCCGGGCCCGATGTCGGGGCATAAACATTGACGAGATTAACCACAAGCCCCTCCATGCGGACCTGGAGGTGAAGCAGGCGGCCCGGCACAGCCTCGGCGAACGCCAGCACCTCGGGCCGTAGGTCGGGGGAGAACAGGGTCACCACTCCAGCCGTACGAACTGTGAGATGGCTAAAGTAGACCCTGTCCCCCCACTCCAGCCGCCAGCTAGCTTCAGTGGCCGGATCTGTATGGGTCTCCTGCAGGAAAATCACAGAGTACCCCCCCACCCGAAGGAAGGAGAGCACCTGGCTCCTGCGGAGACCCATCCTACAGCCCCCGGTGTTTAATGTTGTGAAGATGATTGGTGCCATAAGGAGGGCTGGGGGGGATTCTTGCCGGCAGAGACACCCACGGCCTCCGTCGGGCCGGGCAACAATCCGTGTCCTACCCCGTAGGCGATTAAGGAGTCACGGAAGAGGCGGACCCGTTGGTAGGCCACGGTGGCCTGCCTCCCAGTCTTCTTACCCTCCCCCATGAGGGCCCTCGCCACCCGGAGGATCTGATGGAAATCCCCCCATCACTGGAGTGCAAGCTGTACCTTGTTGCGGGAGCCATGGACATCCTCAAGGAACTCCCGTAGCTCCTCTCTCAGCGTATGGGGGGGTGGGGTTACTGATCTATGGCTTTCCCCCAGTGGGGCCCCTGTCACAGCCCCATGGCCCACCGAGATGGGCAAGCAGGGGGCAGACCCTCGACATGGCATCCGATGGGCTGGCTCCACGTGACCCGCCTCAGACCCCGGCTCAATGGGGGGCAGCAGAGGGAAAATAGCAGACCCTGGTGGGTCGGGAGAAGGAAAAACATATTCCGCTCCTTAAGGGTCATCCTCTGTGATACAGAAGGAGACGGCCCCAGAGGCGGCAATAGCATCATGGGAAGTGAAGAGGACAGGAATGGGGTCCGTGTCAGGGGCAGGGTCAGAGTCAGGAATAGGGACAGGGGAAGGGGCGATAGTGGGAGCGGGGTCCCCAGCAGCCAGGCCACTGGGTGGGGGGGTGGCACCCCGCAAATGGGCTCAGGGATTTGCGGGGAGGGAGGTGGGCCCTCCGCGATGCCGGGTTCATGCTCCAAGGCAGATGGTAAGGCCACGGCATCCGTTGGTGGAGAATCAACGATGGGGCCCCCACCCGGGAAGGAGGTCGGCTGCCCCTCAGCCACGAGGGAGTCCCCTGGTGACTCGGGTCCCGGTTGCATGGCACCGGTGGTCACCGCAAGAGGCTCAGCGGCTGCTACCGGGGTGCCATCTGCGGCTGGGTTAGTGGACGAGTCCAGGGGCTCCTCGGAGGCGCGAGCGGAAGCAGTGGGTAGGGGGATCGAACATGGGGAAAGGGGGACTGAGGCAAGGTCGCTCAGATCGAGGATCGCTGGCAGAGGGTCGTCCTCGCCCTGGGTAACCGTGGTCAGACCCAGGGCCTCGATCTCCTCATAAATGGAAGGGAGGTCACCTTCCACCACCCCAGGGCTCTCCCCGCCTGCACCCGAAGCGACGCTCACCTTCAGATTGTAAGGGGGCGAGAAGGGCTCCATCAGGGACTTCCATAGGAAGGGACTTCGGAGGAGGGGTAGTGCTATCCTCTGATGCTGCCACGTCTTCCCTAGCCGGTAATGGTGGACAAAACCCACCCGGGGGCAAAGCGGAAGGCTCAGCATCAGTGCCCCCCTTCCTGGTCTTTCAGAGGGCTACCACATCAGATGGAAGGAGTGGAGCTCGAGCCTTCCGCTTGCCCCGCTTCCCCTGTACTAAGGACCAGCCCTCCATGGCATCATCCGGGGGCTGGCTAACAGGAGTCGGGTCAGGGAGCAAGAGCGAAGGCTTAGGGACTCGGGGAGGCAATGGTGGGACAGCATGTAGGAGGGAGGATTCTCCCTGGGGCATGCCCTCTTCTATGCCTGGCGATATCCCTACCTCACCCGCCTCCACATGCCCTGCCAGATCGCAGGCAGCAGAGGCGAGGCCCTCTCGCTCGTCTAGGCACACTGGGGGAGATACCCCTTGGGCCCGAGCGGGAGTGCTGGGGGGGCTGGAAAGGAGGAGGGGCGGTTTCAGGCGCCGGGCAGCTAGGGGCGCCGACGATGACGGGGCCGGCGCCCTGCCGGGGCTCGGGGGTCCCTGATGTCCCTCCGTGCCGGGCCAAGGGGCAGTCCCTCCGGACATGTCCTATCACCCGGCAGAGGTAGCACCAGGCTTCCCCCATTAAATAATGCACCCGGTAGCGGGCCCCCTGTTAGGGTACCAAGAAGGACCCCTTGAGTGCCTCACCGTTACGTGCCGCCGGCGGCAGTTGTAACTGTACCTGCCGGCGGAAGGAGAGGACGTGACGGAGGGCGGGGTCTTTGCAGCCTAATGGGAGAGGGCTGACCACAGAGATCGGCCTTCCCAAGGTAGAGAGGGCGGGTAACAGGGCGGCATTTGGAAGGAAGGGAGGGACAGAAGTCAGGACCAATTGGGCCCCCAGGTCTTCTACGTACACGCCCCCCATCGCCAGACCTTTCTCCACTGCGTCCTGGGCGGCGGCCTCCAATGCTAGGAAGAAGACGACCTTTCCGTACATCTTGGAGGCCGCCACAATGGCCGTGGGCCCCACCACCCTCGCTAACGCCTGCACGTAGGTCTCCACTTGGGGCGAGGTGGGTACCAGGAGGCAACGGACACCATGCTTCCTGTTCAAGGTGGGGAAGGGGCCCCGGCCGCTATAGATGGTAGCAGAGGTGGTGGATCGGGGAGATGACATAGCGGAGGCGGGGGGCGTGCCGCCACCTGGGCGTATGCCCTGGGAGCTGGGGGTGGGACACCCACAGAGCTGGTGGAGGGAACAGCAGGGAGGGATGCCGCGGCTGGTGGCGGGGCCGTGGCATTGGGGGCACCCCCTGCCATGGAGGGCCTGGCTTTTTTAGCGGGGCCTTTACCCTTCTTTGTGTCTTGGCCCTTCCTGCCGGCTGGGGGGATTCCCGCAGAGTCAGAGGGGGTGAGGGACGTGGCAGCAGTGGAGGTCACCTCGTTACCTACCACTGCCGGTGCTCCAGCAGGGGTGGTAGCAAGTGGATCGGCAGCGGCAGTTGAGGTAGAGGCTGGGGGGGACGATGGTGGGGCAGGTGGAGGAGGGGCAGCAGGGTCTGCCTGAGGGGTCCTACTCTCCTCGTCCCCTGCCATAATGAGGACGGGGGGAGAGCAAACACTGGAGTGGGGGTAGGGAAGGGGGAAGCAGGTCGACCACTCCTCCCCACTAGGCTGTAGGCAGGGGAGGAGGGCACCAAAAAAAGGGGGAGGTGGATGCGGGGGCTATCAAGGGCTAGGGGTCAGTCACAGACTCAGGGAAGGTTTCCGGCTCCTCTAGTTGCACCAAGGAAGGGAGGATATAACAGCATTGGGTGGTGCAGTGAGACAGAATCAAACTAAAACGGGGAGGGGTACAAGCACATAGGAGGGGACATGGGCACACGAGGGGAGGGGCTAATCAGGGCAAGGGGACTGCAGGGGGAAGGGAGCATCCAGGCGGGAAATGGGGCAGAGGAACCACGGGGCTAGCTTCAGAGGCTGGGGCGGGTCAAACAAACAAAAGCTGCAGAGGGAAAGGGCGGGGCAGGCAAACAAACTGGAGCTAGCAAGGGGCTGGGGGGAGGGGCAAAAGGCAGCAAGGGGTAAATGGGTAGGCAGTGGGGCAAAGCTGGGGGCTTGCTGCAGGGGGTCAGTCCAAAAGAGGGGGGCACATGCACCCACGTGCGCTTGCAACAAAAAGAAAGTCTTTGGAAGCTGGCTGCTGTAGGAGGCCCAATAGTGGCAACAGGGCGTAGCAAGCCTAGGTGAGCAGCTGAAATCCCAGAGGCAGGAGCTCGAGGTAGATGATAAATATCCAGTGTGGGTGGTGGAGGAGGCAACTATGATGGTGGGGGGGGGGGGGGGGGAAGGGACACAGACGGACCAGGGGGCAGGCTCCACACCACACCCCCTGTGTCCCACAAACACCGTCTAGACCCCCACCACTAGAGCACAGTTCAAAAGTTACTCAGTCCGTGAGAACCCCGTCCACAGTAGTCTGTACATTTCCTACACGCTCCCCTACTGGCAAATGGTCTCTTCTCCTCCTCCTCGGGGCTCCAGCAGCTCCCAGCAGCAAACACAGCAGCTTTAGGCAGAAATCTGGTGGCCAGCAGGAAGAATCCCCCTCAGGTGTCAATGATGGTGGTGTCCTCAGCAGCAGGAGCAATGGCTGGCTCCCTCCCTCCTCCGGGGAGTGGGCCAGCAGCCCCCCCCCCCAGGGCTGTAGCTGGAGCAGCAGCAACCAAGGGTGGGGGTGGGGTCTAGCAGCCAGCCAGCCAGCAGGTAGCAGAGATGCATGGGAGCGGGGGGTTAGCTCAGCCAGCGAAATAGCTGGAGCAGCAGCAACAGACAGCAGTTGTAGGGAAAACCCAGGGCCTAGTAGCCAGAGGAGCAGCTCTCTACCTCCCTCCGTCCAGACCAGTGGGGTACAGGAGTCTGTTCGAAGGCAAACACACTGGCCACTGGATGAGTAATTTTCTGTTCCCTGAGTGACCAGAGAAGGGGCTGTACTAAAGTAATCAGGAACCTGCTAGAACCAGTTAAGGCAGGCAGGCTAATTAGGACACCTGGAGCCAATTAAGAAGAAGCTGCTAGAATCAATTAAGGCAGGCTAATCAGGGCACCTGGGTTTTAAAAGGAGCTCACTTCAGTTTGTGGTGTGAGTGTGAGGAGCTGGGAGTAAGAGGTGTAAGGATCTGAGAGGGAGAGGGTGAGCTGCTGGAGGACTGAGGAGCACAAGCGTTATCAGACACCAGGAGGAAGGTCCTGTGGTGAGAATAAGGAAGGTGTTTGGAGGAGGCCGTGGGGAAGTAGCCCAGGGAGTTGTAGCTGTCATGAAACTGTTATAGGAGGCACTATAGACAGCTGCAGTCCACAGGGCCCTGGGCTGGAACCCAGAGTAGAGGGCGGGCCTGGGTTCCCCCCAAACCTCCCAATTGACCTGGACTGTGGGTTCTTCCAGAGGGGAAGGTCTCTGGGCTGTTCCCCAACCCACATGGTGAATCTCTGCGGCAAGAAAATCTGCCAATAAGCGCAGGACCCACCAAGATAGAGGAGGAACTTTGTCACAGTAGATAATATGGCCAGGAGGGACCATGTTGATCTTTTACTCTGACCTCCTGCTTTGCACAATATGTTGGACTGCCCTAGATAAATTCCTGTTTGAACTTGAGCAGATCTTTGAGAAAAACATCCCATCTTGATTGAAACATGACCAGTGATGGAGACACAACCCGATCCTTGCTAAATTGTTCCAATGGTCAATTACCCTCCGTGTAAAAACTTTCCACTTTGTCTCTAGTCTCAATTTGTCTACCTTCAACTCCCAGACACCTACTCTTGTTAGACCTTTGCTTGCTAGCTTTAAGATCCCGCTGTTATCAAGTTTCTTTTCTCTGTTATCAGTACTGAATGAATGCAATCACATCGCTCCATAACCTTCTCCTCATGAAGAGATTGAGTTCTTAGAGCAGCTTTGTACTGGCCCCCGAGAAAGTTCTGTCTCCTACACTGATGAGCTTAACCCTGCTGTCGGGAGTCCCATTGTTCCACAGAAGTGCAGTTGCTTTTGTCTCCCCCGGCCATTGACAGGAGGAGATCGTCCATCAGTGCTTCCAAAGCAGGGGAAGTGGATAGCAATTGATAGAAATTAGAGATTATAAAATATAGAAAATGGATAAGGGAAGCAAAAGATACTAGAGACAAATCCATGGCTAGCAGAGCTGAGGAAAATAAGATTTTTTTTAGCATATTAGAAACAAAGGAAATCCTAATAGCGGCATAGGCTTTTACTAGATGGAGATGGTAATACTGTAAATAGTGATGCTGTCATAAATATAAAGAAAACTGTAGCATAAAATCCCTCCTTGGCAGCTGTACTGGATTGCCTTACCCGTAAGGGGTTAAGCAGTTCAAATAACCTAGTTGGCACCTGACCAGAAGGATCAATGAGGAAAGAAGATACTTTCAAATCTGGGGGGAAGGATTTGTTTGTTGTTCTCTTATGTTGTTCCCTCTCCGGACGGAGGGAGAAGCCAAGCAGGTACAACCACTTCTGAAAATATACCTGGAATAATCCATCTAAAATCACAGAAACTGTGAGTAGGGCAAGAAAATGTGTTAGGTTATCTTTTGTTTTGGCTTGTGATTTTTTTCCTGTGCTACAGAGGTAGTTTCATTCCTGTTTTTGTAACTGTGAAGCTGAGCCCAGAGGGGAATCCTCTGTGTTTAAAATCTTTTTATTACCCTGTAAAGTTACCTTCCAGCCTGATTTTGCAGGTGCAATTCTTTTACTTTTTTCTTTATAATAAAGTTCTTCTTTTAAGAGCCTGATTGATTTCGGTGTCCTGAAGACACAGGATCTGGTCTGTGCTCACATTGCAAAGGCAATTGGTTGTTGTATTATTCTAAAGCCTCCCCAGGAAAGGGGTTGAAGGGACTTGGGGGGATATTTGGGGGAATAGGGATTGCAAGTGACCCTTTCCTGAATGTTTTTGTAAATCACTTGGTGGTGGCAGAAATACCATCAAGGAAAGGAATCTGTGACTTGGGGAAGTTTTAACCTAAGCTCGTAGAATACAAGCTTAGTGGGTGTCTCATGCGGGTCCCCACATCTGTACCCCAGAGTTCAGAGTGGGGGGAACCCTGACAACCCCAAACCCCACTTTCCCTCCAGCATTTAAAATGGTATTAAATATATAAAAATTGTTTTTAATTTTTAAGGGAGTCACACTCAGAGGATTGTTATGTGAAATGGGTCACCATTACAAAAGTTTGAGAACCACTGAACTACACAATTGGAGCTCTTTGATACAAGTCACAGCAAAAGGGCTTTCCAGAAAGTTGGAAGAAGATATAAAAGGGGGTGTAGTGAGACGGTGTGGTTCACCGCCACCCCGGAGGGAGATGAGTCCTTCCAGACACCAGAGTGGGCGGAGCCAGTGAGCGCTGAGCCCACACCCCAGAGGGTCAGGCGTTGCCCCAGAAGTATAAAGGCTCGAGGTCAGAGCTCACTGGGAGATCATCCACCAGGGAGGCCAGACACCTCCGGCCTAGGTCGCGATTGGGAAACCCCAGTGGCCTGCGGTAAACCTGAGGACTGGCCTGACCTGCCCCACTCCAGCAACCCCGAGGAGTTGCCAAACCTGCCCTGCACCAGCTACCAGGAGGAGCTGCCAAGTGTGCCCCTCCCTAGCTATCCCAAGGAACCCATGGTACTGAACCCCCAGCAGGACACCACCCTGATCCAGGTACCTCAAGAGGGGGAGTAAGAAAGTAGCCCAGGGACAGCCAACCCTAGTCTGGCTGCAGCAGTGCCAGAGCCCATGTCAGTGTGTTGCAGCTAGGATCCCCACTGACACATAGAATCATAGAATCATAGAATATCAGAGTTGGAAGGGACCTCAAGAGGTCATCTAGTCCAACCCCCTGCTCAAAGCAGGACCAATTCCCAGCTAAATCATCCCAGCCAGGGCTTTGTCAAGCCGGGCCTTAAAAACCTCCAAGGAAGGAGACTCCACCACCTCCCTAGGTAACGCATTCCAGTGTTTCACCACCCTCCTAGTGAAATAGTTTTTCCTGATATCCAACCTGGACCTCCCCCACCGCAACTTGAGACCATTGCTCCTTGTTCTGTCATCTGCCACCACTGAGAACAGCCGAGCTCCATCCTCTTTGGAACCCCCCTTCAGGTAGTTGAAGGCTGCTATCAAATCCCCCCTCATTCTTCTCTTCTGGAGACTAAACAATCCCAGTTCTCTCAGCCTCTCCTCATAAGTCATGTGCTCCAGACCCCTAATCATTTTTGTTGCCCTCCGCTGGACTCTTTCCAATTTTTCCACATCCTTCTTGTAGTGTGGGGACCAAAACTGGACACAGTATTCCAGATGAGGCCTCACCAATGTCGAATAAAGGGGAACGATCACGTTCCTCGATCTGCTGGCAATGCCCCTACTTATACAGCCCAAAATGCCGTTAGCCTTCTTGGCAACAAGAGCACACTGTTGACTCATATCCAGCTTCTCGTCCACTGTGACCCCTAGGTCCTTTTCAGCAGAACTGCTACCTAGCCATTCGGTCCCTAGTCTGTAGCAGTGCATGGGATTCTTCCGTCCTAAGTGCAGGACTCTGCACTTGTCCTTGTTGAACCTCATCAGGTTTTTTTCTGCCCAATCCTCTAATTTGTCTAGGTCCCTCTGTATCCGATCCCTACCCTCTAGTGTATCTACCACGCCTCCTAGTTTAGTGTCATCTGCAAACTTGCTGAGAGTGCAGTCCACACCATCCTCCAGATCATTAATAAAGATATTAAACAAAACCGGCCCCAGGACCGACCCTTGGGGCACTCCACTTGAAACCGGCTGCCAACTAGACATGGAGCCATTGATCACTACCCGTTGAGCCCGACGATCTAGCCAGCTTTCTATCCACCTTACAGTCCATTCATCCAGCCCATACTTCTTTAACTTGGTGGCAAGAATACTGTGGGAGACAGTATCAAAAGCTTTGCTAAAGTCAAGAAATAACACATCCACTGCTTTCCCCTCATCCACAGAGCCAGTTATCTCATCATAGAAGGCAATTAGGTTAGTCAGGCACGACTTCCCCTTCGTGAATCCATGCTGACTGTTCCTGATCACTTTCCTTTCCTCTAAATGTTTCATAATTGATTCCTTGAGGACCTGCTCCATGATTTTTCCAGGGACTGAGGTGAGGCTGACTGGCCTGTAGTTCCCCGGATCCTCCTTCTTCCCTTTTTTAAAGATGGGCACTACATTAGCCTTTTTCCAGTCATCTGGGACCTCCCCCGATCGCCATGAGTTTTCAAAAATAATGGCTAATGGCTCTGCAATCTCACCCGCCAACTCCTTTAGCACCCTCGGATGCAGCGCATCCGGCCCCATGGACTTGTGCACGTCCAGTTTTTCTAAATAGTCCCGAACCACTTCTTTCTCCACAGAGGGCTGGTCACCTTCTCCCCATGCTGTACTGCCCAGTGCAGCAATCTGGGAGCTGACCTTGTGCGTGAAGACAGAGGCAAAAAAATCATTGAGTACATTAGCTTTTTCCACATCCTCGGTCACTAGGTTGCCTCCCTCATTCAGTAAGGGACCCACACTTTCCTTGATTTTCTTCTTGTTGCTAACATACCTGAAGAAACCCTTCTTGTTACTCTTAACATCTCTTGCTAACTGCAACTCCAAGTGTGATTTGGCCTTCCTGATTTCACTCCTGCACGCCTGAGCAATATTTTTATACTCCTCCCTGGTCATTTGTCCAATCTTCCACTTCTTATAAACCTCTTTTTTGCGTTTAAGATCAGCAAGGATTTCACTGTTTAGCCAAGCTGGTCGCCTGCCATATTTACTATTCTTTCTACACATCGGGATGGTTTGTTCCTGCAACCTCAATAAGGATTCTTTAAAATACAGCCAGCTCTCCTGGACCCCTTTGCCCTTCATGTTTTTCTCCCAGGGGATCCTGCCCATCTGTTCCCTGAGGGAGTCAAAGTCTGCTTTTCTGAAGTCCAGGGTCCATATTCTGCTGCTCTCCTTTCTTCCTTGTGTCAGGATCCTGAACTCGACCATCTCATGGTCACTGCCTCCCAGGTTCCCATCCACTTTTGCTTCCCCTACTAGTTCTTCCCTGTTTGTGAGCAGCAGGTCAAGAAAAGCTTTGCCCCTAGTTGGTTCCTCCAGCACTTGCACCAGGAAATTGTCCCCTACGCTTTCCAAAAATTTCCTGGATTGCCTGTGCACCGCTGTATTGCTCTCCCAGCAGATATCAGGGTGATTAAAGTCTCCCATGAGAACCAGGGCCTGCGATCTAGCAACTTCTGCTAGTTGCCAGAAGAAAGCCTCGTCCACCTCATCCCCCTGGTCTGGTGGTCTATAGCAGACTCCAACCACGACATCACCCTTGTTGCTCCCACTTCTCAACTTTATCCAGAGACTCTCAGGTTTTTCTGCAGTATCATACCGGAGCTCTGAGCAGTCATACTCCTCTCTTACATACAACGCAACTCCCCCACCTTTTCTGCCCTGCCTGTCCTTCCTGAACAGTTTATATCCATCCATGACAGTACTCCAGTCATGTGAGTTATCCCACCAAGTCTCTGTTATTCCAATCACATCATAATTCCCTGACTGTGCCAGGACTTCCAGTTCTCCCTGCTTGTTTCCCAGGCTTCTTGCATTTGTGTATAGGCACTTAAGATAACTCAATGATCGTCCCTCTTTCTCAGCATGAGACAGGAGTCCTCCCCTCTTGCGCTCTCCTGCTTGTGCTTCCTCCCAGGATCCCATTTCCCCACTTACCTCAGGGCTTTGGTCTCCTTCCCCCGGTGAACCTAGTTTAAAGCCCTCCTCACTAGGTTAGCCAGCCTGCTGGCGAAGATGCTCTTCCCTCTCTTCGTTAGGTGGAGCCCGTCTCTGCCTAGCACTCCTTCTTCTTGGAACACCATCCCATGGTCGAAGAATCCAAAGCCTTCTCTCCGACACCACCTGCGTAGCCATTCGTTGACTTCCACGATTCGGCGGTTTCTACCCCGGCCTTTTCCTTGCACAGGGAGGATGGACGAGAACACCACTTGCGCCTCAAACTCCTTTATCCTTCTTCCCAGAGCCACGTAGTCTGCAGTGATCCGCTCAAGGTCATTCTTGGCAGTATCATTGGTGCCCACGTGGAGAAGCAGGAAGGGGTAGCGATCCGAGGGCTTGATGAGTCTCGGCAGTCTCTCCGTCACATCGTGTATCCTAGCTCCTGGCAAGCAGCAGACCTCTCGGTTTTCCCGGTCAGGGCGGCAGATAGATGACTCAGTCCCCCTGAGGAGGGAGTCCCCGACCACCACCACCCTCCTCCTCCTCTTGGGAGTGGTGGTCGTGGAACCCCCATCCCTAGGACAGTGCATCTTTTGCCTTCCAATCGGTGGAGTCTCCTTCTGCTCCCTTCCCTCAGATGGGCCATCTAGTCCACTCTCCGCATTAGCACCTGTAGAGAGAACATGGAAACGATTGCTCACCTGTATCTCCATTGCTGGTGCATGGACGCTCCTCTTTCTTCTTCTGGAGGTCACATGCTGCCAAACCTCCTCACAATCCTTCTGTCCCTGCTGCGCCTGCTCTGAATCTTCAGAACAATGTGGCCGTAGAATCATCTCCTGACGTCTGTCCAGGAAATCTTCATTTTCCCTTATGCAACGCAGAGTCGATACTTGTTTCTCCAGCCCTCGAACCTTCTCCTCCAATATGGAGACCAGCTTGCACTTTGTACAGACAAAGTCACTTCTGTCCTGCGGAAGAAAGACAAACATGGCACAACCTGTGCAGGTTACAACAGCTGATCGCTCACCTTCCATATCACCGTCCTCTTAGGAGCTTCCTCAACTGTTGCAGGAACTACTCTGAGAAACCTGCAGATGAAAGCCTCAGTGTGCTCTCCCCACGCGAACTCCCAGGCAAACTCCTGCTGTTAGCCTCTGCTGTTCGCCGCTCAGCTGGTTCGCTGCTGACTGCCCTTATATACCAGTCAGGCCCACTCAAGGCCCACCTGGAACAAAGCACTCCCAATTCACACTTTTCAAACAAACAAGCAAGCAATCAAGCACACGGTCAAACTGACCAACTGTCCCAGCAGCAGGCACTCAGATACTCACCAACACAGCCCCCCTAATGCAGCACTTAGCGTACCTCCTCTTGGACAGCTCCCAGGCAAACTCCTGCTGTTAGCCTCTGCTGTTCGCCGCTCAGCTGGTTCGCTGCTGACTGCCCTTATATACCAGTCAGGCCCACTCAAGGCCCACCTGGAACAAAGCACTCCCAATTCACACTTTTCAAACAAACAAGCAAGCAATCAAGCACACGGTCAAACTGACCAACTGTCCCAGCAGCAGGCACTCAGATACTCACCAACACAGCCCCCCTAATGCAGC
Source organism: Chrysemys picta bellii (assembly GCF_011386835.1). Lineage (NCBI taxonomy): Eukaryota > Metazoa > Chordata > Testudines > Emydidae > Chrysemys > Chrysemys picta. The sequence continues at coordinate 356,876,590 of NC_088791.1, forward strand.
ACTTAGCGTACCTCCTCTTGGACAGCTCCCAGGCAAACTCCTGCTGTTAGCCTCTGCTGTTCGCCGCTCAGCTGGTTCGCTGCTGACTGCCCTTATATACCAGTCAGGCCCACTCAAGGCCCACCTGGAACAAAGCACTCCCAATTCACAGCAGTGGGTCTTGTGCCGCTGCTAGAGCCCCGGGCTGGGACGCAGTGGAGTGGGAGGGCCTGCGTCCCCCCTGCCACCCACCTCGTGGGTGGCCATCTCCCCCTCTCCCAGGCCCTTTGGAACCTAGGGCCTGGGCCTACTGTTGTTTCTCAGCCCCGGCCTGAGGGCCTGACCCACCACTGCCCCTCCCTGACCTAGGGCCTGGGCTCACTGTTTATTTCTGCCCTCACAAAGGGCACAGAAGAAGACTCCTGCAGCTGAACTAATTCCCCACAAGACATCTTCCCGAGTTTAGTGAGGCGGTGTGGTTCCCCGCTGCACCAGAGAGAGACGAGCCCCAGCTAACCTCTCTACAGGGGGGAAAAAACATAATGATGGGACCCTCATTCTCCCTACAACAACACACCTGAAAGTACCGGAGGGAAAAGACTGAACTGGGGGAAGTGCTGATCCCAGGCAGGAAAGAAGGAAGCCTGCCTGAAAAAGCAAACCTGCTTGTACTTGACTCTCTGTGAGCTGAGGGGTGAAAACATTATCTAACTGGGTGAGACCCTGCTTGATTCAAACACTAACTAGCACACTGGCATTAGATTGTGGTTTTGTTTCATTTCTTATGGTAATCTACTTTGATCTTTTTGCTATCACTTATAATCACTTAAAATCTAACTTTACATAGTTAATTGGTCTATTTTACATTTTACCAAAAACACTCTGTGTTTTTTAAAGTCCAAAGGGGAAAAATCTCAGCTGATGAACAAGAGTCGGTGCACATCCACTTTCCTTTGTAGAAATGGCAGACTGGGTAATAAATTCATACTGGTCAGGTTTTGACCTGGGCAGGATGGTAGAACACTGGGGTCTTAGGCTGGGGAGCTGGGAGTATTTTGGCTGTAGCCTCTCTGTTGTGGGTTCATGCAGTGGCTGGACAGAGCATTCATGAACACAGCTGGGTGGGGTCCCTGCCTGTGGACATTAGTATGACTGTAATCTTGGAGTGCTTTGCAGCTTGTCACAGTGCAAGAGGGATCCCAGATTGTCATGACAGAGGGGTCAGCTGTATCCCAGTTCCAGGTGGCACCCCAGCAGGGACCCATGAAAGATAACCCAGAGTGTTGGGGGTAGGCGGGGGAGGAGTGAACCACAGGGGCAGGGCCTTGGGAGAAATGACACAGAAGTGGGAGGGGCCTTGAGGGAAGATGCAGAGTGGGGTGGAGCCTTGCGGAAAGAGGCAGGGCAGGGTGAAGGTCCTCGGGTGTCCAGTTACAATTAGAATTATAATTAGAAAGGTGGCAATTCTGAGTTAATGAGTTGTACACTGACCGATTCCTCAGTTTGTCACAGTGACACAGCACAGTAAGGCCAGGAAAGGGTTTAATGTCTCTTTGACTGTTCAGTAAGTGATTCAGGGAAGAGGGCCCTGCACCATGTCACCAGCCAACTGTGCATGGAGCTCAGTCTGAGAGCCAGAGAACCAGGAGAGAAGTTGAATTCCTTTATGTGGTAAGAGCCGGAGCAGCCTGTCCCGGATCTGTTTGGTCCTCACACCGTAGATAATGGGGTTTAACATGGGGGGCACCAATAAGTACACGTTGGCAAGGAGAATGTGGAAATGCAGGGGTACATTGTGCCCCAACCTGTATGAAAGAGAGGAGAAGAGACCTGGGATGTAAAAGGCTAAGATGGCACAGAGATGAGAGCTGCAGGTCCCAAAAGTCTTGAGCTGGGCGTCTTTTGTGGGGAGACTGAAGATGGCCCTGAGGATCTGGATATAGGACACAGTGATAAAAAACAAATCCAGACCAACCCTAAAGGATAGTGCAAAGAGGCCGTAGTAATTACTGATGCGGATGTCGGCACAGGATAGCTTCACCACGGCCATATGCTCACAGTGCGTGTGGGGGATGACGTTGGTTCTGCAATATGGCCACTGCCTCGCCAGGAAGGGATAGGGCAATACGAGTATGACACTGCGCAGCACCACAGCCAAGCCAATCTTGGCCACCACGAGATTTGTCAGGATGCTGGAATGTCTCAGGGGATCACAGATGGCCACATAGCGATCCAAAGCCATGGCCACGAGGATCCCAGACTCAATCCCTGAGAAGCAGTGAACGAAGAACAGCTGGGTAAGGCAGGCACTGAATTCTATCTCCCTGGAATTAAACCAGAAAATGCTCAGCAGTTTGGGCAGGGTAGATGTAGTCAGGACCAGGTCGGTGACGGCCAGCATACAGAGGAAATAGTACATGGGTCCATGGAGGCTCGGCTCCGTCCTCACAATGAACAGGATGATAAAGTTCCCTAAAATGGCTATGATGTACATGGCACAGAAGCCGATGGAGATCCAGACATAGGCTGCCTCCAGGCCAGGAATGCCCAGCAGGATGAAGGTGGAGGGGTTGGTGAAGTTAGTTGTGTTGGAATCTGACATGGTGTAGAGGAGAAGGTGTCCAACTCTGAGGCAGAACGGTGTCTAGTGCATGTACTGTATGATCCCCTGACTTCCTGTATCTGCCCAGTGTCTAGGGTGATGGTTGCAGTACAAATGCCTGGATGGAGAGACAATATGAATATGAGACACTACACAAACTACTGTATCCTGTTCTCATGGGTGAAGCAGATTGGTTGCTCTTCACACACTGAAAAATGTTATTGAGAGAAATGAACTATGTACAATTGACCTTACTAATGCCAATTCCATATTTTATGGTGCTCCATGCATCAAAAATTCCTACACTTGTTGGTGTGTAAAACCTTAATAGGCACCACCAGGAAACACGAGTGTGGATACTGGTTATCCCTCATTGTTCTTTAATGCAAGGAAACCCAGGCTACAGAGTCTGTTTCCTGTTCCTGTTAGAGGGCTTTCCCTTCACCCTCTTCCCTGGTTCTTTTCATGCAGACAGAAAGCAGAAGACCCGCATTCCGAAGTGCAAGCAATTCAGTGCTTATTGTGGTTAGTTCCAAGCTAGTGTATCCATAGCTTTACACTCTGGCAGAGTCTGTTTCCCAGGGTTCTGTTCCCAGCTCTGATGTTACAGAGCCTTGCCTGTTTCCATTCCCAATTCCCTAGTCCCCATTCCCCATTGCCCCTTCCCATTTCCCTATCCCCACCTGCTCCTCCTTAGCAGGCTCAAATATACCTGCAATGCACGCTCCTAGTCACACCTCTTACAACTTACGGTCATGTTCTGTTTTCGAGGGTCGTGAGTTGACGTCTTCGTCCCACCCCTTTTGTTCCCTATGGGAGGGGTGTGAAAGTAGAATCAATTATATTGTAAAAATAGAATGGATTAAAGAAATGCTGTATCTACCTTTAAGAAGAAATAAGGAATGTTGAAAAACAGGTGTCAGGAAAAGGAACATTAAGGCATAAACAATGAGTCCACTTAAGCTAATGGTGGAACATTAGCCAGAGATCTGTAAAAGTTAGTAAGGAAATTGAATATGTATGTCTAGCCTCAGGAAACTTGTCAGTTCTACTTTCTTTGTCCTCTTGTTAACTTTGCACCCTTTTTATCTGTATAAAATAAGGTAGTGTGGGTCTTTCATGGTGCTCACATTATCTGAATGTATTAGCAGAGTGCTGTGCTAATAAACAGAGTGGTCTAACAAATTGTGAGTCCTGAATCTAACTTTGACAATCTAACTTTGACTGAGATGGCAACCGTCTTCACTGGGGCCGTGTGATTCTTGACCATTTTTGTAGGACAACCGTGGCAGTTGGCACCTGGACATTTGGCCTGAGCGGTCCTCCTCCTGAATGGAAGAGCGCACGACCACAGTGAAGTCTAAGCCATCGAATCTGTTGGTTCCAACTCTGTTCTGGTAGGGATCCCAGGATCTGACATCAGGAATCTGGTCAGGTAATTATTTCTGCGTTTTGTCCGGATTGAGGACTGTCCTGTCTCTGTGTCTATCCATCCTCCTGTGGAGTGTTTGAGTCTGGGTGCCATCTCCGTCCGGGGATCAGACGACGAAGGGTTTCCTGTCCCCACGGTCTGAGTGAGTGAAATCTGCGCAATCGCAGCCGCACTACACCTTGGGTAAAACCCTTGGTGTGAAAGCAAGGGCGATTGAGGCAGTAGTCTGTGGGCTCCTTTTGTGTGTTGCATCGGGCATCGCTCTGATGAACCCAAATTTCCTTCTTGTGTGATTGGTGTGTGTAAAGTCCTCCTGTATAGGTAACCAGAGTCTAAGTCAGGACAGTTCCCTAAAGGAACGCTGGCTCATTTTATGTATTTTAGGAAGGGTCTGGACTCCTGTAAATTTCTGGAAAAATGGTCTTGGTTAACTCAGGGAGATCCCAAAACTCAGTGGCCACTTTCATACTCCCATCTCATTGCGAAAAAGAAAACCCCTCGTTAAATTCTGGGGATGACGATGAGGAAGACGCATTAATTGGCTTGGCAGCCTTGAGTCGGGTTAATAGACGATCACCAGCCTCCCCAGTTCAGGACTAGTTCTCAGAGGTCACTAGTTCAGACCTGTCCGGACCGTCCAATGCCGCTCAGGCCCATTCCTCCGGTACTGCTCAGGCCTGTAAAGAACCCTTCATTCTGCCTGACTCCTCTGCTTTTTCTTATACATGCAAAGATAGCCAGAATAAGAATTGGGCCCATTGCTTGTGCTCTAGCTCTAAAACTGTCCAGGTTCCCCTCCGAATCCTGCATACTGGGGGCCAAGAAGGGGGTACCACTTGGAGCTATAAACCCTGGACTCGCTCAGAGCTCCTTTCAATTGTAAAAGGCTTTCCAAAGCCCCTGGAAAATCCTACCAAATTTGCAGAGGAATTTTTGTTAGTGTGCGAAACCTATGAACCCTCTGAGGCAGACCTCCTGCAGCTGTGTAAGCTACTTGTAACCCCTAGCAAACATGAAAAATGGCTCACAGCAGCAAATTAGCCCATCAGTGAACATCACTCTAATTTGCCAGACACTGGTCATGATGCTGAATACCGGAAAAAGTGTAAGGACCGAACTAAAAATCTACTTGAAGCCATCCCTCAAGTATGGAGTCCTAAAACCAACTGGACGGCCATATACTGCTGTAAACAGTGACAGGGAGAAAACCCGGGTGACTACTGCACCTGGCTGACTGATGTTTTTCTGCAACATTCTGGTATACAGTAACCGGATAAAAATGGACAGGGCGCCCTAGCTCATGCTTTTGTTAATGGCCTCCTACCTGCTATTGGCAGTATGCTAAAGTGAGTAAGTTTTGGGTGGGAGACCGAAACCATGGACAAATTGCAAACCGTGGCAGAGCACTGCCAATGCACTCTGAAAGCAAAGGAGGAACAGTCCTCTCAAAAATTAATGGCCCTGCAAATACATTATTCAGGGCAGGGCAAACAGTACCGGGGATGGGGAAGGTTTCAGAAATGGGGATGTGGTCGCAGGAGGGGTCGTGGAACTGGATTTTTGGGGGTTGGGGATGTTTGTAATTACTGTAAGCGGCCCGGACATTGGAAGAACGAGTGTCTGAACCGGCCTGATAGCTCTGTAAATAACCGGTTAGAACCCCTGTTGGCACAGCCCGACAATCTCTAGCCTTACTTTGTCCCACAACAATGACGAGACGCTGGGGAACCTCAGGAAATTTTACCTCCTTTACTACCTCTCACTCCCACGGGTGAGTGTGTTTTGACTATTAATGATCTTTCTCTCCCTTTCCTTGTTGATAAGGGAGCTTTGCTCTCTGCAGTTCGTACTATCAATCTGCCTGCGATTCCCTGCTCCGGAAAAACCATGTCCGCTGTGTGTATTACGGGAGTCCCAACCCCTGATCCCCTTTCAAAACCTCTACCGGTCCAGGTTGGTCTCCCTTGGGCAGATCATGCATTCCTTCTCTCTGATTACACTCCAGTAAACCTTTTGGGTTGGGATCTGTTGTGTAAACTTGGCTGTACCATCTATTGTTCCCCGGATGGTGTCTACTTACAAATCCCCCAGTCCTCTCTGAGTGATTCTGTGGCTTCCCCGCTGTCTGAAACTCCCCTTCCCACTCCAGTTCCCTGTTGCCCATTGATCCCGTCCCTAATTTCGCAGGTCCCATCCTCTCTGTGGCCAACCCACCCATCTGAAGTGGGCCGCTTAAATACTGACCCCATCTGCATTACTGTTGACTCCTCCAAACCCCTGCCTCGCCTGTCTCAATACCCTTTAAATCCTGAAGCAGAGTCTGGCATTGCTCCGGTCATGACCGCACTGCAGAAACAAGGCATTGTCCCCTGCTCTAGCCCCTGTAACACCCCTATCCTCCCAGTTTAAAAAGCTGATGGTAAATCGTGGCGGTTTGTTCAGGATCTTAGAGCCATTAACCGCATCGTCATACCCGCCTTTCCTGTAGTCCCTAACCCAGCAACGATTCTGACTTCTATCTCACCGGGTGCAACTCATTTTACTGTTGTTGATTTGTGCTCTGCTTTCTTTTCTGTCCCAGTTCACCCTGACTCCCAGTATCTTTTTGCCTTTTCTTACAAGGGGCAGCAGTACACATGGACCACGCTCCCTCAGGGGTATACTGAAAGCCCATCTTACTTTTCCCAAGCATTAGCCCGAGACCTTGCTGACCTTGTTTTTCCGTCCAGGTCCACACTAGTCCAATATGTAGATGATCTACTCCTCTGTTCCCCTTCGTTGTCTGCCTCAGAAACTGATTCTTTAGTGCTCCTTACTGCCCTAGCAAAGAAGGGTCCCAAGGCTTCTCGCTCTAAGCTACAGCTCTGTCAAGCCTCTGTCACACACTTTGGCTTTCTCCACTCCCAGGGTTACCATACACTTTATCCTGCCTGCGTCCAAGCTATCCTCAGTTTTTCCCGACCCCGCTCCCCACGCCAGGTCTGAAAGTTTTTGGGAATGGCTGGATTTTACAGGCAATGGATTCCCCATTATGTGTCCCTTGCAAAACCTCTACAGAAACTCACTCGAGTCTCTGTGCCTGACTCCATGCTGTGGCCCCCTGAGGCCGACTCTGCCTTTGTTTCCATCAAACAGGGCTTGGCTTCTGCCCCCGCCTTAGCAAAGGGCTGCCTGACTATTCTAAGCCCTTTACCCTTTTCTGCCACGAACAATCTGGGTGTGCACTGGGAGTCCTCATTCAGATGCACAGAGACAAAAAGTGCCCAGTGGCTTATTTCTCTGCCAGTTTGGACCCTGTTGCCCAAGGCTTACCCCCCCTGCCTGCATTCTGTGGCTGCCGCAGTGCGCCTAGTCAAAATGTCCGAATCCCTTGTCCTCCACTCTCTTCTTACCCTCATGGTACCTCACTCTGTAGAAACTCTCCTGCTACAACGTAACACAGGCCACCTCTCCTCCGCCCGCCTTACCAGGTATGAGCTTTTACTGCTGTCGGCTTCATATATCACCATAAAGCATTGTTCTCAGTTAAACGCTGTCACTCTCCCTCCTTTGTCTGATGACGGTGATCCCCACGACTGCCTTGCAACTGTCTGTGCTGTTACCGTCCCGTTCTCTGACCTTTCTGATGTCCCTCTCCCTAAATCTGACCTTATTTTGTTTACTGATGGTTCCTGGTTTTGAGACAACCAAGGTCGTCTCCTTGCGGGATACGCTATAGTGTCACTCTCTGAAACGCTAGAAGCTGCGCCTTTACCTTCTGTAACCTCAGCGCTAGTTGCCGAATTAATTGCCCACACCCGTGCCTGATTTTTGGCGGAAGGACGCTCTGCCACCATTTACACTAACTCCCGCTATGCTTTTGGGGTTGTACATGACTTTGGCACCCTCTGGCAAGCTCAGGGTTTCCTTACCTCCGCCGGTACCCCTATCAAAAATGGCCCCTACATCGCTGCTCTCCTGTATGCAGTTTTACTTCCATCTGCCCTAGCTATTGTTAAGTGCCCTGGCCACTCGATGGCGGATACTGATGTTGCTAAGGGTAACACATTTGCTGATGCCTCTGCTAAACATACTATTGCCATAAAACCTTCCCCAGATGCATTCCTAGGCTTCCTTTCTGTTTCTATACCACTGCTGTCCCTCACTTACCTCACCCTGCTCCAAGAATCTGCCCCAGAAGCCGAAAAGGACTCCTGGGTTGCCTAAGGTTGCGCTCTACATCCTGATTCCCTTTGGCGTTCGCCTTCTGGTGCCTTTGTGGCCCCCTTTTCACTCTACCCATCGCTGGCCGACCTGCTACACGGTGTTTCACATGCTGGAAAGGAGGGGGATGGTCTCTGCTGTAACTAAGGCAGGATGGTGGGCCCCCCATTTCAGCTCTTTTGCAGCCTGCCACTGTGCCGCCTGTACCACTTGCCAAAGCCACAATATTGGTAAACCTGTAAAAGTGGCTCAGGGGTTCCGGGGCCTGCCCCAAGCACCATTCTTGCATTGGCAACTTGATTTTGTACAAATGCCTGAGTATCAATGATATGAATTTATTTTGGTTATGATATGTTTATTTTCTGGTTGGATTGAAGCCTTTCCTTGTCGCAAGGCTGACTCACTGTCTGTTGCCAGATGTTTGTTAAATCATATTATGCCTGCCAAGGGAATTCCTGCCACTCTGTCCAGTGATTGAGGTACACGTTTTACCGGACAAATTGTTCAACACCTGGATTGTGTGTTACATATCACACACCTGTTGCACTGTCCCTACCACCCACAGAGCGCAGGTGCAGTTGAAAGACGAAATGGCATACTTAAGAATAAGCTTGCTAAAATTTGTGACTCTACAGGGTTAAGCTGGCCAGCTGCTTTACCACTGGCCCTTATGGAAATGTGATCCACTCCATCCCAAAGACATAAATTGAGTCCCTTTGAAATTGTTATGGGACGCCCTATGCGAGCTATGGCTACCATTACTCCAGTCCCAGACTTGAACTTGATTCACAGTACGCTTCTTCAATATTGCAAGCGATTAATGCAAGCCGTAAGTCACTTCCTTTCACAGTTCGAGCCGCCTGGCCAACGGAACCCACCCCTGATGCTTGCCACGACCTCGAGCCAGGTGATTGTGTCTATGCATGGCACCATCATCGAAAAACACCTTGGAGCACCGGTGGAAGGATCCTCATCAGGTACTGCTTACTACCCAGATGGCTGTTAAACTATCTGGCATCGCAGCGTGGATACATGCTTCACAGTGTAAGAAGGCATCATCCCCAGCGAACCAATCATCACCTCATAACCAAGCAGAGTCAATTCTGACTCCAGAAGAATACATAGAAGAACAGCCTGCAATACCTTACAATCTATGCTCTCGTAAGGGTTGCCAGAAGCAGAGGACGACCTAAAGCAAGGCCCAAAAAGAAGCAGTAGCGAGCCTAGCACCTGCTGCCTGGTGGACATAAAACTGTGACTGCAGTTACCTCAGTTGAGGTACCAGAAGGGCCTTGCCTCCAACATGCACCTCTGGTGGTGCCTGTTCCTCAGCTGCTGGTGTCTTAAGGTCTGGGGAGTCCACAATGACAATTATTTTATCAAGCAGCAAGTGTGGATAGCTCAGACCCTTAATATTTCTAATTGCTGGGTCTGCAGCCACATCCCAGCCCACTCTCAAGCTGGTGTTCCTCTCCTGGCAATTCCACTCAATTCCCCAGACCTCACTGGAGGACCTCGTCCGTTTAACAAAACATGGAATAGCAATGACACTTGGGAAGCAGTGGGAATAAATGTATCTAAATGGATAAGTGTGGTGGAGGGAAAAGGTCATTGGTGTTGGGTGTGTAATGGGACAGTGCTGGATGTGGGGAAAAAGCCATTGCCTTCAGCATATTATGGCCAATGGTGTATGGAATTATTCAAATAAAACTAAAGAGTGGCGGGCCAGGTATAGGGATATGAATTTTTTCTCAACCTGGGATCAAACAGAAAAATCAATCTCATATTCCCCCTACAGTAACCTTAGTGAAAACAATACAATCTTTCAATGCCATGCAAATAGCATCACTCCTCGTAAGGAGAATTACCCTGTGCCCTTTGGAGGATATTATTCCTCCTTTGCAGGCACCTATGTGACAAATGGGTGCAACCGACCCCTCCCGGCCTTAATAGGCCATCATTGGGTTTGTGGGACCAAAGCTTATACTGCGTTACCAGCTAACTGGTCAGGTATCTGTTATCCTGCCCGACTCTTCCCACAATTCCGAGTGCTAAGGTCCTTCCCACGAGAACGCCTCCGTAATTTCAGGCGAAGAAGAAGGGACTCATCTGATGCCCAATGGTATGTAAATAACATTAGCCCCTTAACCTGGGAAGAGGCCATTGGTGGTTCCCTTATCCCACGTGGGGGAGTAATACACCATGCAAAAAGGCTCCTGAGGTTACAAGCAGTAGTTGAAATAATGGCAAATGAAACCGGAGAGAGTTTAAGAGCCCTGGCCAAAGAAACAGGGGCGATCCGACAAATGGTCCTCCAAAACCGTCAGGCATTGCATATAGTGCTGGAGGCCAAAGGAGGGACCTGTGCTCTCATTGGAAAAGAATGTTGTGTGTTTATACCTGACAACATCAATGAGGTAATGGATCGTGCTAGCCACTTAGAACAAATCACATATCTTCCCCGTGAAGAGCCGAGTTCTTTATGGAAGTGGCTAAGTAACCTGTTCAATTTCTCTGGCATAGGAAACTGGTTGTTTCAGGGAGCCCTGACTATTCTGTTTGGAATCCTAATGATTTTTGTATGTTTTCAGTTAATCTCCTGTTGTATCCAGAACTGTGTAAGGTATGCCACCCAGGTGACTGCCCCAAAACATAGGGCTAATATGATGATTTTGAATCACTGATGAACAAAGAGATAAAGAATGGTTAATATGTGGAACCCAGTAATTGTTGGTCATTGCGTAGCTTGACCAAAAGGAGGGATTGTGAAAGTAGAATGAATTATATTGTAAAAATAGAATGGATTAAAGAAATGCTGTATCTACCTTTAAGCAGAAATAAGGAATGTTGAAATACAGGTGTCAGGAAAAGGAACATTAAGGCATAAACAATGAGTCCACTTAAGCTAATGGTGGAACATTAGCCGGAGATCTGTAAAAGTTAGTAAGGAAATTGAATATGCATGTCTAGCCTCAGGTAAACTTGTCAGTTCTGCTTTCTTTGTCCTCTTGTTAACTTCGCACTCTTTTTGTCTGTATAAAATAAGGTAGTGTGGGTCTTTCATGGTGCTCACGTTATCTGAATGTATTAGCAGAGCGCTGTGCTAATAAACAGAGTGGTCTAACAAATTGTGAATCCTGAATCTAACTTTGACAGGGGTAGGGAGTGAGGTTGCGTTCTGGAAAAGGCCAGGCCTTTCTTCAGCTTCTATGCCTCCACCACACCTTCCCTTGTACCTCCTAACTGGTTGCTTGATCTCGCCTTGAAATAAGGAGTTGAGGCAGTCTTTATCTGTGCGCTCATATATTGTATTCCCACTATGCCCAGTAACACTTTAGCTGTATCCCTTATCTTTTCCCATTGTACAAAAAGTCCCATCTGGTTGTGGGATTTGCAACACACAGTCTCTTTGTTCATAGTTCTTCATACATATTAATATAAGAATATCAAAACGTCAAACCAAAGTTCTATCTCAGGCTGAAAAACAAGCCTATATACTAACAGTTCCCCATTCACCTGATAGCTCTGAATCTGAGAGTGGAAAACAACCAAACATTTGCCAAGATATGCACCGGGGGAAATATCCCAACTAAAACAGACTTCAGGGAAAAGAGCCGGGCATCATTAATAGCAACGCAGTGGAAAGATCAGCTCATTCACAACAGTGGATAAAGAAAGACAATGTTCCGATGCCTAAGGAATGGGATGGAGAATAACCTGCTCTGGACATGCACTCAGTTTTGGTCACTCAGTCTCTCTAAAGGATATAGCAGATAGAAAGAAGATTTCTGAGACAGACTATGAGAATGGAGGAGATAGCCATAGTCAGACAGACTGAAACATCTGGGACTGTTTAGTTTAGAGAAGAGATAAATAAGGGGGCATATGATAGAGGAGAATAAAATAAAGAATGGAACTGATTACATTCTAATGGACAAACAGAGAAGAGTTCCCAACCTGTAATAATATTATAGATACATAATTCTTCAAAGAGACTAATTCCCCAAAGCTGAGGCAAATTATCAGCGAAACTGATTGGGAGGAAAATTTTAGACAGAAAAATGGGAATGAAAATTGGGAGCTCTTTAAGAAGAGATTATTAGATAGCTAAAAAGACACAATTCCACAGTCAATAAAGTAAACTTTGGACAAAAACCCAATTCAGTGGCAAAGTGAAGGTACCAACTGTGGGGAGTGGAAACAATATATAACGAAATGGGAAAAAAGGGAAAATAAATAGCAAATAATACAAATTGGAAGCTATGAAAATGGATAAAGAATGTTAAAATGATCAGGGAAAACTCCATGCTTGGCAGAGCTAAGGATAACAAAAAAGAGTTTACTAGGTATATTAAAAACAAACGAAAACCTAGAAAAGTTTTAGGCCAATTGCTAGAGGGAGAAAGAGAAACTTTATAATATTACAGAAAAAGATGTGTTCAAGAAATATTTTTGTTCTGCATATGGAAAGAAGCAGTATGAGGTACTCATGTCCCCTAAGGTGATGAAACACTTTCCAGTCCATTAGCAGTCAAGGATGATGTTAAACAGCATCTATAGTAAAACCTTGGAGTGACGAACACCAGAGTTAAGAACTGACCGATCAACCACACATGTCATTTGAAATCAGAAGTAGGCAATCAGGCAGCAGCAGAGCCCCAAAAAAGGCAAATACGGGACAGTTCTGTGATAAACGTTATTATGCCCACATTGCACTGGGAGTGTCGACCGGGAGGGCTCCTCAGCAAGAGATGGGTACCTGTGAATTCTGAGACGGAAGCTTCTTCCTTGAGAATCCCCCTCACAAAGCTGTTTCCCACACCTCTTTCACCCCAGCATCTGCAGCAAGAATCCACGCTGATAGCTGACACGGGGTGTGCACCATTTATAATATAGCTCTGTGCAGTACCAGTGGGGATCACTCAGCCTCTAGCGGATAAGTGAGTATCTGGATGTAAACAGGTTGGAGACCAGCCTGTCTGCTCTTCTGTGCTCTTAATCCAGCTTTAGGAGTAAACAGTAATTAAGGGATCTTCCCAAAGGGAGATGAGAACTCTTGGGCTCTCCACTAAGTCAGAGAGGAACTTGCCGTTCTGTGTATTTGTGTATATTTACAAATTATAGTTTATTAGTAGGATTCCATAGGGTCCATTAGTAGGGGAAACTAGGGATCCGGAGGGTCTGCTACTATGTAAATGCCTAGGATAGATAGGTAGATATTAGACAAAGAGATCTGGAGAAAGATGACTTAGGTGAATCATGAGCACTTTCTGCAGACGGACAGGGCTGTTGCTAAGGGATCATTGACTATCATCATACTGTGCAGAACCTTTCATTGAAGGATCTTCAAAACACCTAGCAAAGGAAAGTCACTATGAACATATCCCCATTATATTGATAGGTAACCTGAGGCACAGGGAGACGTGACTTGTCCAAGGTCACACAGAGATTGAGTGGCAGGATGACAGAATCCAGGAGTCGAGACTTCTCCGATATAACCACAGTCTCTTATTATGCCAAGAGGGAAATGGTCTCCTGCTCTGGCAGGGCCTGTTCGTTGGGTGGGATGCAGAGGACAGGCTGGAGGAGTTGAGCCTAAGTCCTCGCCATCCTCTCAAAGTGAATCTGATGTTTTCAGAACTAGCTGGAGGTTGTGAGCTCCCCGCTCCTGTGAAGTGTGAACTCAGTGACTCCACTTCCACTCCCACTCAGAAACCTGCCAAAGCATCACAGTCACTGGGGTCACTTCAGAGGAACAGACTCAGTAAAAGCAACACCAATAACAAAAGTTTCTGTTGATTGAGTGCTTATAAATCAAATTAAAGCAAGACACAGCTACTGTGTGTAACAAAACAGAAAGGGGGCAGGCAGGGAGATGGGGGAGAAACAGCATTAACAATGCGTGGTTACATAGGCTGCTGGATGGGTTTGAGACAGCTGAAATGCACAACCCAGGCCTGGCTGTTAGAAATATGTCCTGGGCCTTTAAATGTAGAGCATATGTTCTGGGGAGCTAGTGGTGGCTGCACCAGACACACAGCTGGGAGCGCGTGGCTCTCCGTTAGCTTTTGTAACTCTGCTTTAGTTCTAATCACGCCTCCCTCCTTCGAGTGCAGACTGAGCCTCCTGATGAATTCACAAGACAACTAATGCGTACGTCTGGGGACCCCTTTTGTAACTGCCCGTGCACGGATTTCATCCACATTTGTTACCCGGGGTTCTTTCAACCCAAAGCTCTTGGTAACTTTTACTCTGTGTGAGGAGGCATCAGGAAATAAATCAGGGGAGCCACGGCCGTCCGACCGATAGATGGCTGGCACAAACAGGACAACACAAGAGTGCTTTCACTTAAAGCTAAACTTTACTAGTCTCAAGCACTTACACACGTTCACAGCAAGTTAGTGAAACACCCCCAACCCTCGATAATTACCGACACTGAGTGTGGCTTTCGAGTGGCACAGCGACAGCCCGTCTGCCGATGGGGAACAAAAGATGCATCCAGAGGGAGAGACCAGTCCGGAAGAGTCCCGCAAAGGAGACTCCCACCTATCTCAAGCTTTTCACCCTTATTTATACATTAGTAATACAATGACATGTTCCTTAAAGAAAACTTGTCAAGCAAACAGTTCCACTGGGCAAGCAAGAGGCTCCTTCTGATTATTGATTAACCAGGTGTGGGTTTTCCCAGAATTTGCAGCCTTGAGACCTCAATGGACATTCCTGGGGCACATCCTACTCTTTTAAAATGCATGTACCAGCAACTTCAACACAATTCTTATCAGGAAGGACGCGAGGTCAAGCTGCCCTTTCTGTGGCACCCCAAAACCCCCCTTCCCTCCTGCCTTGGTCAAGCTGAGATTGCTGAATGGCCAATGTACAGCTTGCTGACTAGGCTGTCTTTAACAATAAGCCATAGTGGTTTTAGGCACTTTTCTGGCTTGCCAAAGTCTCCCTGTACACTTTGGCATCCCAGATGATACCAGCAGCAGGGGTCGCTCTGCCCTGGCATAAAGTTGCCTACAGCTTGGATGAGCAAGGTCTGCTTAGGCACTCAGATACCATAGTGGTAGAAAAGCCTCTAGAGAGAGAGGGGGAGAGAGAGCTTGCTAGCACAGGGTCATGTATCCCAATTTGTTCCCCAGAAGAGGAGTGCTCCCAATCATATGCACCAACTCCATGGGTGCTCCGGGGCTGGAGCACCCACAGAAAAAATAGTGGGTGCTCAGTATCCATGGGCAGCCCTGTCAATCATCTCCTCCCCCTCTCCCCAGCTCCTCCCACCCACAGTGATCAGCTGTTCAGCAGCATGCAGGAGGTGCTGGAGGGGAGGGAGAGGTGAGGGCAAGGGTGAAATGGGGCAGGGGTTGGGCAGGGGAGAGGCGGGCCTCAGGGCTTAAGGGAAGGGGTGGAGTGGGGTCAGGGTCTGGGACAGAATGAGGGTCGAGCACTCCTGGGAACTGGGGAAGTTGGCACCTCAGCTCCCAATGACCTTCAAGTTTGTTGGGCACTCAGTGGTCATCTGCAAACAGCAACTGATCATTCAGTTCTGGCTCCACCTCTATGTTTCTGTAAATTGCATTGGCAGAACACTAAAAATACAGACTATAATCAGTGCTTCATTTGGAATGAAAGGGGTGCCAGGCTCAAGCAATTTTTTTATGTTCAATTTTAAAATTTATAATTTATAGAAATTTTTGTTTATATTCATAACTGATGCATCAAGCTGAGAGGTGCCTGGTTTCTGAACTGCCAGGCCTAGAGATGCACAAGCCCTGGCACAAATTAAGCACTGACCATACCGCTCTGACATTCCCTTTCCTTCTCAGCAATTGCTGTAGCCACCACAGGCATGCATTGTGACTATGAATTGGAGGGGAAGTCTCCCTGGAGGTGCTGAGTTGACAAGGAGGTCTCCCTGGTGATGGTGAATGGGAGGAGAGGGGTCCATGAGACAATCTCTCCATTAAGGTGTACTACCCCCTAAGAAATAGCCTGAAAGCCCCTGGTTTAGGAGACCCTGAGGACCCTTTGGTGGATCTTTTTGGTTCTGACCCCATGGACGATGGGACCAGCAGATATGTTGGCTACAATGATGTGCACATGGGAGCCACACTGTGACCAAATCAATGGGTAACAAAGGAGAAAAACGCTGGTGTGTAAGACACAAGGATGACGCAGGTGTTGAGAGACTTGACACACACCTCTTGGGAGAGGAGTTTGAAGGTTGCCCAGAGGATCAGGATATAGGACCAGACAATGAGGATAAAATCTAATCCACCCCCCCACCACCACCACCATCGCTGTGAGAAATGCTACGGTCAGAATATAGGATTTTGTGACCATCGTGTCCGCACATTCCAGTTTCACCAGTGCCATGAACTCACAATAGGTGTGTGAAAAGACATTGGTCCTGCAGTACAGGAGCTGCTTCAGCAGGAATGGTTGTGGGCCCAATAACACGGCCTTTCTCATCATAACGCCCAGCCCTATCTTGGCTATGGCTCAATTGGTCAAGACTGCTGAATATCGCAGCGGGTTACAGATAGTGATGTAGTGATCAAAGGCCATGTCCAGCATGGACCCGGACTCCATGGTAGTCCGAGTCCAACTGAGTGAATCAAAAAAATCTGGACAAAGCAAGTGTTGATATAAATGAACCAGAATATGCAGAGGGTTTTGGGCAGGGTGGTGGTGGATGCGACCAGGTCGGCAAACACCAGCATGGAAAGAAAAAGGTACATGGGCTCATGGAGGCTTGCCTCAGTCTTGATACCAGCCAGGAGGAGGCCGTTCCCCAGGAGAGACAGAATGTAGATGGAGCAGAAGGGGATGGAGATCCACACGTGCGCCGCCTCCAGCCCCGGGATGCCAAAGAGGATGAAGGTGGAGGGGTGGGGCGTGGTCCAGTTGGAAGCTGCCATGATGGTGCCAGTTGGGTGAGTTTAGTTCAATGGCATGGCTGTTTCCTGCCCCTGTAACTAACCATTAGGCAATCATTAACCATCTAATGGGAACCTGAAAAGGTGATGTTTTCTCAGCATTAGCTCTTCACCTGTCCTGTGCTAATGGCACATGAAGAGTGAGTAACAAATAGCCTAATCTGTACATAGATGTTAGGTGTTCTACACACCACATTACCGAGTATTATGTGCATAGCATTAATATAATTTATGAGTGTTGGGAAGGTTTGTTAACGCAGTGCTTTTCCAACTATTCTTTCCACCCATCTCAAGTGCCCCACTACACTTTGCAGAGCTGATGTCAGCTTTGGCATTAGAAAAGAAAGAGGAGGGTGTCAAAGGTTTTATGTCTAGTGTTGGAAGAATTTAGTTTTTATTGTTTTTTATCCTTTTGAAAGATAATCTCTCTGTTTTTTAAGCATTTTTAATTTTTTCATCAATTTACATTTCCAGAGTTTTGCAAAATGATGGGTTTTATTTTTTTATTTTTATTGATTTAAATTTCCATAATTGCAGGAAATTTTATGGTGACGGGGAGGATCAGACGATAAATAAGTAATGCCAGCGGGAACTGAGATTCAAGAAGCTAAAGTTTTATAACGGATAAAACACAAATTGTTATCATCAGATGTCAAAATATACAAAGTGAAGAGTCTTACATCCTGAGTGTGGAAACTCTTTCTCACAAATCACTTTAGTACTAAATGCAGGGGTCGTGAAATATGGTTAATATGTTGTTGGCATTATTGTAGGAATACAGGGAAGCAGGATGGCTTAACCTGTCCCAAATGAAGGGGTCGCCCTCAGCTGAAAGGACATCGTGAAGCCAGGGGCTCGAATGCCAGAGCCCTGTGACAGTAAACAGGGTGGGGAGAGGTGTCCCACCCAGGAGGAGTAAACCGTCCCCCAGGGGTTATCCCCAGACTGTTTTAACCTCTCTCCTTCCCCACCCCCCTGCTCAAAGAAAGAGCTAAATAGGATTCTGTAGTAAGATGAGGCCCTGAAACATAAATCCTTGTATCAGAGGCCTGGTATGAGGCCTAAGGCCTGAACTAAAGTAATGGTCAAGACTTTGCTAACATAAAGCAAAGTTAAGCTGTGAGCGAGAGGCAGGAAAGGCAGATATTGCAAAAATATACATACCTAAAAGGTACCAGAACACTCCGACACTTGCACATTCCACACAGATAGCAAGGAACAGGCTGACCCATCCTAAACATGGGAAAAAGGGTACAATGATGGATAGAGTTGTTTTGTTTGAACCAACATGTACAAGGTGAGAGGTGGCACCTTACTGCATAGAGGGGTTGTACCTCGATACGTCAGGAGTGATGTGTAAGTTGTTTGTACCTGTGTATAAGAATGCATCCCTGGAGTGGTGTCTTTGTCCAGCCTAGGGGGCAGTGGAGTGTCCCACCACTGACTGAGCCAGTCCATTGTCAGGGAGCACATATGTACTAGCAGAACTGTAGACATCTGATCCGGGGAGCTAGAGACTGAGTTTTGTTTGGCAATAAACCTGGCCAGGTGCCTTCATACCTTATCAGAGTCTGTAGTCATTGGGGGTTCTCTCGGGGTCTGCTGTGCCAGCTCTCTGTGCAGAGCTGATTCACCTTGAGAGGATGGCGAAGGTGACAACACCCCTCCTTCAGCCTTTCCTCTGCATCCCACCCAAAGAACAGTCTCTGCCAGAGTGGGGGTTCATTTGCTTCTTGGTGTGATGGAGAGACCAAAGTTATGGTAGGTAAGTCAGGACTCCTGGGTTCTGTCTGTCATCCTGCCACTCATTTTCTGTGTGACTTTGACCAATTCATGTCCCCCTGTGCCTCAGTTTACCTATCTGTATAATGGGGATATGTTCATAGTGACTTTCCTTTGCTAGGTGTTTTCACGATCCTTCAATGAAAGGTGCTACACACTATGATGATAGCTACTGATGAGAATTACTGATCTCTTAGCAATAGCCCCATGTGTCTGCAATGAGTATTCTTGTCTCCGTTCAGTCACCTGTCTGCAGATCCGTCTGTCTACTATCTACCCATCAATCCTGGGCATTTACAGGGTGTCACACCCCATGGAGATCTAGGCATTATCTCTAGTTTTCTTAATAATCAACTATAATTTTTAAATATACACAAATACACAGAACAGCCAATTCCTCTCTGCCTCAGTGGAGAGCTCATGATTTCTCATCTCCCTTTGGGAAGGTCCCTTAATTACTGTTTACTCCTAAAACTGGATAAAGAGCACAGGAGTGCAGATGGGGTTGTCTCCAGCCAGTTTACATTCAGATGCCGCTTCTCCCCTAGAGGCTGAGTGAACCCCACTGGGATTGCTCAGAGCTATATTATAAACAATGCACAACCCTGTGTCGGCTCTCAGCGTGGGATGCTGCTGCAGATGCTGGGGTGAGAGAGGTGCGGGACACGGCTACCTGAGGAGGATTCCCAGGGAAGACACTTCCATCTCAGAATTCACAGGTACCCATCTCTTGTTGAGGAACTCACCTGCTCGACAAACCCAGTGCAAGGTGAGCATGGTAGGATAGAGAATAGGTTTGTGGTCCTTTCTGCTCTGCACAGCCATTAAACATCCCAGTGCCCTTGCCATACGGGATGAGTTTTATCCAGTATCACTGGCAAAAATCTTACTGTTTTCTATGTACCGTCCTGGCTCATGGCATCCAACCCCAAGGTGGCTGCATTTCAGTGGCACAGGGGATCCTTCAGGTGTTAGTAGATGTACAATACAAGGCCAAATTCTGAGGCCGTGGCCTGTACTTTGCTCAGGCCACACTGAGGCAAAACTCCCCTTGGAGTGAGATCTGAGTAAAGACCTCAGGAGCCAGCTGTGTGTTAATGCACAGAGATTCTCACCTCCTCATCTCGCATCTTAAAACTCTGGGGCTGTTATCTGATGTTTATCTACTGGCTCTGTTAATGCAGTCCAAAACTGCATTTTCTTTTTCAGCAATAGCAAAAATTTCCACATCTCTAACAGATGTAGCTATATCAACCTATATCCTGTGTAGACAGCATGTGGTCAGTGGAGGAATTCTTTGATTGACCTCATTACCAGCTCTCAGGGAGCTGTAAAAAGAACAGGAGTACTTGTGGCACCTTAGAGACTAACAGATTTATTAGAGCATAAGCTTTCGTGGACTACAGCCCACTTCTTCAGATGCATATAGAATGGAACATACATTGAGGAGATATATATACACACATACAGAGAGCATAAACAGGTGGGAATTGTCTTACCAACTCTGAGAGGCCAATTAAGTAAGAGAAAAAAAACTTTTGAAGTGATAATCAAGATAGCCCAGTACAGACAGTTTGATAAGAAGTGTGAGAATACTTACAAGGGGAGATAGATTCAATGTTTGTAATGGCTCAGCCATTCCCAGTCCTTATTCTGTCCTGAGTTGATTGTGTCTAGTTTGCATATCAATTCCAGCTCAGCAGTCTCTCGTTGGAGTCTGTTTTTGAAGTTTTTCTGTTGTAATATAGCCACCCGCAGGTCTGTCATTGAATGACCAGACAGGTTAAAGTGTTCTCCCACTGGTTTTTGAGTATTATGATTCCTGATGTCAGATTTGTGTCCATTAATTCTTTTGCGTGGAGACTGACCGGTTTGGCCAATGTACATGGCAGAGGGGCATTGCTGGCACATGATGGCATATATCACATTGGTAGATGTGCAGGTGAACGAGCCCCTGATGGTATGGCTGATGTGATTAGGTCCTATGATGATGTCACTTGAATAGATATGTGGACAGAGTTGGCATCGGGCTTTGTTACAAGGATAGGTTCCTGGGTCAGTGGTTTTGTTCAGTGATGTGTGGTTGCTGGTAAGTATTTGCTTTAGGTTGGGGGGTTGTCTGTAAGCGAGGACAGGTCTGTCTCCCAAGATCTGTGAGAGTAAAGGATCATCTTTCAGGATAGGTTGTAGATCTCTGATGATGCGCTGGAGAGGTTTTAGTTGGGGGCTGAAGGTGACAGCTAGTGGTGTTCTGTTATTTTCTTTGTTGGGCCTGTCTTGTAGGAGGTGACTTCTGGGTACTCGTCTGGCTCTGTCAATCTGTTTTTTCACTTCAGCAGGTGGGTATTGTAGTTTTAAGAATGCTTGATAGAGATCTTGTAGGTGCTTGTCTCTATCTGAGGGATTGGAGCAAATGCGGTTATATCTTAGAGCTTGGCTGTAGACAATGGATCGTGTGGTGTGTCCTGGATGGTAATACAGGGAGCTGTATTACTTATGGTGATGAGAGAACCCCTGCTGTCTGTGTAAGTAGTGTCTACTCTGGAGCACTATGGCAGTGCTCTTTTAG
The DNA here is from genome assembly GCF_011386835.1 of Chrysemys picta bellii. NCBI lineage: Eukaryota > Metazoa > Chordata > Testudines > Emydidae > Chrysemys > Chrysemys picta. Next base: position 356,898,096 of record NC_088791.1, read on the forward strand.
CATTTTAGATGTAGACAATCCCTCAAGCAGATCTTCCAGAAAAGCATGGAGTCTGGATCTGCAGACATGGGGAGGTGGAGAATCCACCACTTCCCTTCGCAGTTTGTTCCAAAGGTTAATCACCCTCAGTGCTAAACATTTGGCCCTTACTTCCACCTGGAATTTGTCTGGCTTCAGTTTCCAGTGATTGGGCCTTCCTCTGCCTTTCTCTGCTAGATTTCATAGCCCATTATTATCCATGATTTTCTGCACATGAAAGTGCCTACTTTTTTCTCCCCATGAAAAGTCTCACTTAATAGTCTTTTTGATATGATAATAGATTAATCGCTCTTAGCCACTCACTGTCAGGTATTTTCTCCAGCCTCCAATCATTTTTGTGGCTCTTTTCTGCACCCTCTCTAATTTTTCAACATCCTTTTTGAAATGTGGACCCCAGAACTGGACGTAGTCGGATTCACCAGTGCCATGTGCAGAGGTAAAATCCTTCCACTGCTCCAACTCCCCACTACCCTGTTTATACATCCAAGGATCGCATCACCCCTTTTGGCCGCAGCATCGCACTGGGAGCTCACAATGAGTTTGTTGTCCTCAGTGACCCCTAAACCCTTTTCAAGGTCCCTGCGTTCCATAATACAGTGCCCTAGTCTGTGGGTCTGGCCTGCATTGCCTGTTCTGTGAGGATAACTTGGCATTTGACTGTATTAAAACATTTTGTTTGCAGGGGCATCAATTTCCAAATGCTCCAGATCAACTGATAAGCTTTCCCTGGCCTCCTCAATGTAATCACTCTGCCAGTCTTCATGTCATCCACAATTTTTATCTGCAGTGATTTTCTATTTGCTTCCTGATCATTCATATAAATATCGAATAGCATTTGGTCTAGAACTGGTCCCTGCAGAACCCCACTAGAAACATCCCCTTTCACCGACACTGGCCCATTGACAACGGCTTTCTTAGATCATTTAGCCACCCTTTAGTTCATTTAATGTGTGCTCTACTGATACTGTATAGTGTTCATTTTCTTATCTGACTGTTTTCCTCACTATATCAAAGGCTGCAGAGAGATTGAAGTGCATTGCATTTGTGCGGTTCTCTTGATCAGCTAAATGTGCACTCTCATTAAAGGATGAAATCAGGTTTATTTGAGAAGACTGGTTTTCCATAAACCCTATTGTTGACTGGCGTTATTTATATTCCTAGACTTTTGTTTGAACTAATCCCATACAAGTTTTTCCATTATTTCCTAACTATGTCAAATCTTTTTTTATAAATTTTCCTTTAATTTTTTAATAGTTTACATTTAACACAGAGCTGTCCTGTATTTGTTCTTTCTTTCTTTTGTTTGCTCTGCTACTGCCTGATTACATACTTCTCCTTATTTCCTGAACCTTTTCTACCTTTCCTGAAACATTAACAAATTTCCTTTCTTCCTCTAGCAATTCGCCAAAACCTTTTCTAGGATTTCTTTTTTTCTGAATTTACTTAATAACCTCTTTTTGTGATCTGCAGCCCTGCCAAACATGGATTTTCCCCGATGTCTTTAACGTCCCTAATCAATTTTCATAACCTCTGATTTGTATTGCTTGCTATTTTCATATTTGTTATATATTGCTTCCCCCCACCCCAACTGCATCTGTCACTTTGACACTGAACTGGGTTTTTATCCAAAGTTGCCCATTTTCTTGACTGTGGAATTGTGACTTTTTAGCTAGCTAATAAAAACTCCCAAATTTAATTACCAGTTTTTGGTCTACATTTTTCAACCCAATCAGTTTTGTTCATAATTTTCCTCAGCTTTGGGGATTTAGCCCTTTTGAAGCACTAAGTATCCACAGATATTACTACTTGGAACCTCTTTTCTGTTTGTCCATTTGAATGTAAACACTTCCATTCTTTGTCTCTTCTCTAAAGTAAACAGTCCGAGAGTTTTCAGTCTGTCCATATATAGCAGCCTCCCACATTCTCATAGCATGTCTCAGAAATCCACTTTCTATTTTCTATATACTTTATAGATTCTGCGTGACCAAAACTGAGTGCATGTCCAGAGCAGGTTATTCTCCATCACATTCCTTAGGCATCCGAACATTGTCTTTGTTTTTGCCACTGCTGTGAATGAACAGGTGTTTCTGTGAAGATGATATCAATAATGCCCAGGTCTCTTCCCTGAGGTGTGTTCTAGATGGAATGTTTCACCCTGGCACATGTCTTGGCAAAGCTTTTGGTTTTTTCCACTCTCAGATTTTCAGTTCCTGGGTGAATGGGGACCTCCCTACAGCATGGACTCTCTAGCCTGGGTTTCATTAAATTAAGGAATAATCATGGATAACCATTATCCACACTCGTGTTTCCTGCTGGTGCCTCTTACAGTTTCCCACACCATGCTGTATAGGAATTATTGAGGCACAAAGCACCATAAAATATTGAATTGGCATTAGTAGGGTCAGTTGTTAATAATTCATTTCTCTGAACAGACAAAATGTTACTTATCAGTGTGTGAAGAGCAATCAATCTGCTTCACCCATGAGAACAGTCTCCAGTAGTACATGTAGTGTCTTAAATTAACTTTGTCTCTCCATCCAGGCATTTGTACTGTGACCATCACCCTACAGCCTGTGCACATACAGGAAGTCAGAGGAACGTATGGTATATGCAAGAGGCACCGTGTGCCTCACAGTTGGACACATTCTCCCCTACTCCATGACAGGTTCCAACACAACTGACTTCACCAACCCCTCCACCTTCATCCTGCTGGGGATTCCTGGCCTGGAGAGGGCCCATGTCTGGATCTCCATCCCCTTCTGCACCATGTACACCATAGCCGTCTTGGGGAACTTCACCATCCTGTTCATCGTGAAGATAGAGCCAAGCCTCCATGGGCCCATGTATTATTTCCTCTGCATGCTGGCCACCAGCGACCTGGTCCTGTCCACGTCAATCCTGCCCAAAATGCTGAGCATCTTCTGGTTCAATTCCAGGGAGATATATTTCAGTGCCTGCCTCACCCAGATGTACTTCATTCACTGCTTTTCAGCGATGGAGTCTGGGATCTTTGTGGCCATGGCTTTCGACCGCTATGTGGCCATCTGTGATCCCCTGAGATATTCCACCATCCTGACAAACCCTGTGGTGGCCAAGATTGGGCTGGCCGTGGTGCTGCGTGGCAGCATGCTCTCACTGCCCTGTCCCTTACTGGCGAGGCGGTGGCCATATTGCAGAACCAAAATAATCCCTCACTCGTACTGTGAGCACATAGCCGTGGTGAAACTGGCCTGTGCCGACATCCGTGTCAGTAGTTACTACAGCCTCTCTGTCGCATTCTTGGTGACCGCTCTGGATGTGTTTTTTATCACCATGTCCTATATCCAGATCCTCAGGGCCATCTTTAGTCTCCCCAGAAATGACTCCCAGCTCAAGACTTTTGGGACCTGCGGCTCCCACCTTTGTGCCATCTTAGCTTTTTACATACCAGATCTCTTCTCTTCCCTCACACACCGGTTTGGCCACAATGTGCCCCTGCATTTCCAAATTCTCAGTGCCAATGTGTACCTCCTGTTGCCCCCCTTGCTACACCCCATCATCTACGGGATAAGGACCAAAGAGATCCGGGACAGGCTGCTCCAGCTCTTCACTCATAAAGGGACCTAAAGTTTACTCCTGGTGCTCTGGCTTTCCGAACATGCTCTGTTCAGAGCTGGCTGGTGACTTGGTGCTGGGCCCTCTTTCCTGAATCACTTACTGGAAAGTCACAGAGACATTAATCCCTTTCCTGACCTTGTTGTGTTGTGTAAGCATAACAAACTGGGGAATCATTCTGTTTCCAATTCACTGGGTTTCCACCTTTCAAGTTGCTGGTATATGGACCCCCTAAACCCCACACCTTGCCCTGCCTCTTCTGCCAAGACTCTGCCCTTTTTTTTAACTCTTCCCCTCCAAGGCCCTGCCCCTGTCCTTGGTCCTCTCTTCCCCTCCCCCTGTCACTCGCTGGATCATTTCCACGTCCCTCACCCCACCTGCAGCTGCAAGGGAGCATTTTCAGATTTTTGTAGGGGTGACAACCATTACTGTGATTCCAGGGGCTACTTAGACTCTTGAAAACTATAGTTTATTGGAAGGTAAATTATCAATTAGCTGCCAGGAGCACAGTATCTAATTCCTATATAAAAGAGAGAAAATTAAATAAATATTAGACCCACTCAGCCCTAATACTATCATGTTCTGATATCTTGTGGCAAGTCACTTAAGGGACACTGTTTAGGTTTTAAATTTTAATGTATATTTTTGCTTTCTTACTAACTGCAGAGAGAGAGACCCCATCAGGACTCCTAGGTTCTATCTCAGCTCTGGGAGAGGAGTGGGTTTCCAGTAGGTTACAGCGGGGCGGGGTGCAGATTCATCTGGGGTCTATATATGAACATCAGAATAGCTATACTAGGTAAGATCAATGGTCCTTGAAGCCCAGTATCCTATCTTCTGACAGTGACCAATTCCAGGTGCTTAGAGGAAATGAACAGAATGTGCAATTATCAAATGATTCATGCCCTGTCACCCAGTCCCACCTTCTGGCAAACAGAGGCTAGGGACACCTTCCTTGCCCATCCTGGCTAATAGCCATTGATGGACTTATCCTTCATGAACTTATCTAGTTCTTACTGGAGCCATGTTATAGTTTTGGCCTTCACAACATCCTCCAGCAGAGTTCCACAGGTTGTCTCTGAAGAAATACTTCCTTTTGTTTGTTGTAACTCTGCTCCCTATTAATTTCATTTGGTGACCCTTAGTTATGGTGTTATGTGAAGGAGTAAATAACATTTCCTGATTCAATTTTTCCACATCCATCATGATTTTATAGACCTCTCTCATGTCCCCTCTTAGTCATCTCTTTTCCAAGTTGAAAAGTCCCAGTTGTTTAAAACTCTCCTCATACACAAAATTTTCCATGTCTTTAATCATTTATTTTGCCCAAGCCAGCAACAAAACAGCTCTCACAATGCTTTACTGGTTACACTGAATCAAAAATTCAGTTCTCTTAAAGCAACCCAGACTTTGGATTCCACCCAGACAGCCAGGTCAAGTATGATGATGCTTATGAAAATATTTTTCATCATAAAATAAAGTTCTACCAATCCCAAAGGATCGCACACATCACCTCCCGGGTCAATGAATATTTCAGATCTTACCCAAATACACGCTTACAGACAATTCTTATTAACTAAACTAAACTTTATTAAAAAAGAAAAGAGATAGAGTATTAAAAGATCTTTATACATACAGACATGCATAGAGTTCTTAAATCAGCTTCAGTGTAGAAACGGTGGGCTTCAGAGTTGCATAGAGTTCTTTCAGAATTAGTCCATAGATTATAGTCGAAATGTCAAAATATTAAATATCAGGGTGGTGCAGGATATACCTGAAGACCACATTCTTGGGACTCAAGACTTCCCCTGACAAAGCTTAAGCAGATCTGAGGTTAAAAGGATCAGGTCCTAAGAGCCCTTTATACAGTTCTTTACACAGCAGTCCTTGGGTGAACTATAGGCTTTTAACGTAACCCTCTGTTTCCTAAACATCACCAGTAATTAACTACCTGGCTTAACATTAAGCAGTTTATAGACAGCTTACCAGAAACTTTAAAGGGACATATAGATAATGATATTATTACACCCAAGTTTCATCTAATAATATTTCCTTTTGATCTCTGAATTAAAATACCGCCCTAGACAGGAACCCTTTGGTTACATTGTTAACCTCTAACAAGCTATACATTCACTATCAGCTCTTGTTCCAGTTCAGGTGGTAGCTAGAGTATTCCTCATGATGGCTCCTCCCTTTGTTCGGTTCCACCCACTTATATATCTTTTGCATAAGGCAGGAATCCTTTGTCCCTCTGGGTTCCCACCCGCTCTCCTCACTGGAAAAGCACCAAGCTAAAGATGGATTCCAGTTTAGGTGACATGATCACATGTCACTGTAAGACCTCAAGCCTTCATTCCTCCCAGCCTGACTCACAGGAAGGCCTGTCTGCAAACAGAGCCATACAGTCAATTGTCTTGGTTGATGGGAGCCATCAAGATTCGAAACCAGCATTAATGGCCCACACCTTGCATAATTACAATAGGCCCCCAGAGTTATATCTCATATTTCTAGTTTCAGATACAAGAGTGATACATTTATAGAAAGAGGATGAACACTCAGATTATAAGCTTTGTAATGATACCTTACAAGAGACCTTTTGCATGAAGCATATTCCAGTTACATTATATTCACTCATTAGCATATTTTTATAAAATCATATAGACTGCAACATAACACAGGAGTGATGACATATGGAACCCAGCAACCACTCCCAAAGGCATGTTGAAAGTTTTGGTAGCTTTCTTTTTGGGGACACATTACTAGAGTGAAAGAGAAGCAAATTCTGAAATGGGCATACCAAGGAATGCCATTACACAGTCAGCAATCCCGTCGGCACCAAAAGCTTCAGTAGCACAAGACCGCCACTGTGAGAATATACAACCAGACCCCTTTAAGCACATTCCCAGAGATGGATCCGGATAGCGTTCAGTTTGCAAGCAGGCTACCATTCCTTTCGCATTTGCAATGAAGATGATGATGAAGACAACTGATCATACGTTGTGGCAAAACATATGTTGATCCAGTAATGTGTGTGAGGCAAAGGTCTGACAAACAGAAAGTGCAGGTGACACTCTCTGAAGAAGGAAAGTGAGAGGGACATTTTTCAGGGGGTCACGTATTGTGTGTGTGATGGGTAGCAGGGAAAACACTTTCATTTTGCTTTGCTGTGCACCTTTGCTTGCTTTTCTCCTGTGGTACAGACCAGAATGCAGTCTTTTTCAGGATATGGATGTATGTCTTATACAAAAATATAAAATTAGATCTCAGAGAGTTCCTGTTCGATAGATATATTGCTTTGACACGCTATACCCTAAAGCAACACCCTGGCAACCATCATATTCACCACTGTTATATAATTGCAACACATCTTGTACAAAATATGTCATGTTATGTGTCAATGGAAAAGTTGTGGTTTGCTGAATATGATTATCCTGTTTGTATGCATGTCTCATTTTTGTATCTGAAGTTATGAATATTGATTATGTACCTGTATTTCAAATATGTTTGCTCCTGTGGTAACTCCCACATGATAGTTTATGTTGATACATGATTGGCTGCATGTGTGTTCTCCTTGTGTGCTGTTACAGCTCTGCACAGACAGTTGGCACAGCAAACCGCCCAATGACCAAAAGATCTGTTAAGGTACGAAGGCATCCAGCCAGGTTTATTGCCGATGAAGCAGGGTCCTAGCTCCCCGGATCAATGTCTACAGTTACTCTAGCACATGTATGCCCATGACAATGGATGCTGCTCAATCAGTGGTGTGATTTTCCACTTCGCCCTCGGCTGGCCAAAAATACACCCTCTGAGTCTCCATTTTATACATCAGTACAAACAAGTTTCATATTGCCCCTCTGATGTAGTTAGTTAACACCCTGTGTTAGTTAACACTCATTACCTTGTAAATCTCTATCCATCACACTGCCATCCTGACCTTATCTTTAGGGTGGATCAGAGTGTTCCTTTTACCTTTGTGGAATGAGTTGGTATCGAGGTGTTCTTGAACCATCCTTCTGGAATGTGTTTACATGAGTGCTCTGTGCCTAGCACCTGTTAGAAATGTGTGTTTTTGCAATATCAGCCCTGTTATTGCCAGATTCTGTGAGCAGGGCCTGCCTCTTGCTCATAACTTAACTATCCTTTATAGCAGAAAGCTTTGACCACTACTTTATCCTGGGCTTCAGGCTTCACACCAGGACTCTGATACAAGGGCTTATGTTTCAGGCCCTCTTCCTACTACAGCTTACATCCAATATAGCCAGCACATTGTGAATGAACTATTCCAGTTGATGGCCCATCAATGAATGCAATAGGCCATGGAGGAAGCTTATCCCTAACTGATGGACTTTCCTGTGGATGTTCTAGCCAGAATATGGGTGATGGCCCTGCTATGACTCATTGAAGCATGCAAGGGCATGTGACCAGCTCATGTGACACTGGACTCCACTAACTGTGCTGGGGGATTTATTTTGAAAAATGAAATTCCCTCCCAATGGCAGAAGCTATAAAAGGGAGAAGTGACATAACCATTTGATCTCATTCCTCCACTCCCCACAACTGAACAACTGAAAAAACGTCTAGAGGAAAAAGAACAGTTACTGAAATAAAACAACAAGAAAATGAGGAGAAAGAGGGAGAGCAGAAATACCAATTGGACTTGCTGGAAAAGCAGAACCAGAACCCTCCCGCTCCACTGATACCCAACTCTCTAGAAATCCACAAAAAGGGAACAGTTGTGTCCTGCATACAACGAGGCAGGTGATATTGCTGAATACTTTACTACCTTTGAGAGGCTGCATGTGGTTCATAAGATTCTTGATGACCAGAAGATGCCCACTTTAGTTGCCAAGTTAACTGGTAAATCTCTGGATATATTCAATAAAATGCTAATTGAGAATGCTTTAGATTATTGTAAATTCAAAGCAATGGTTTTGAAACAATTTCAGATTATCCCTCAAAAATATAGAGTGAAATTTTGGAACTTTAAAAGGGGTGCTGGTGTGAGTAATGTGAAATATATAAACAGAATGAGAGATTTGATGGAAAAGTGGGTAAGGGGCAAAGGTATTACAAGCTTTGAACAAATGTTTGACCTTGTAGCTCAGGAGCATTTCTTAAACTTGATTGTTAGAGGGCTTTCCCTTAACCCTCTCCTCTTGTTCTTGTCATGCAGACAGAGAGCAGAAGACCAGAAGTCTGACGTGCAGACAATGCAATGTTTATTGGGGTTAGTTCCAAGCAAAGATATCCATTGCTCTACACGCTGGTAGTCTGTTTTCCGGTGTTCCATTCCCAGCTCTGACATCGCAGAGCACTTAGCCTGTGTCCATGTTCCCCATTCCCTATTCGCCATTCCCACCTCCTCCTTCTTAACAGGCCAAATATACCTGCAATGCACAACCACAGTCCCACCCCTTACAATTTATGGCCCTGTTGTGTTTTGAAAGGTCATGCATCTAGGGTCTTCGTCCCACCTCCTTGGTATCCCATGGAAGGGGTGAAGAGTGAGGAGGTGCTATGGTCAGGGACAGGCATTTCTTTGGACTTTTAGTGTTTGAAACCTTCTACCCAATCCCTCTTGCCCCACCAAACTGTTTGCTTGATCTTGCCTTGAGGTAGGGGTTGAGGCAATCTTAAAGCGTGCTCCTATATTACACTCCCACCATGCCCTGTAACACTTTAGCTCTATCCCTTATCATTCCTTATTGTAATAAAAGCCCATCTGTTTGTGGGAAATGCAACAGACAGTCTCTTTGTTCATTGTTCCTCACACATATTAATATAAGTTATAAGAGTATCAAAAAGTCAAACCCAATATTCTATCTCAGGCTAACAAACAAGCCTATATGCTAACAATGATAGTTACTGATGAGAATTTCTGATCTCCGATCCCTTAGTGACAGCCCCATGTGACTGCAGAAAGTATTTGTGTTTCCCCTAAGTCATCTGTCTCCAGCTATTTCTGTCTTCTATCTACCCAGTCACCCTGGGCATTTACAGGGTATCAGACCATATGCAGAGCTAGGTATTATCCCTAGTTTTTTTCTAAATATACACAAATACACAGAGTAGCCAATTCGTCTCTGACTCAGCACAGAGCCCAAGAGTTCTTATCTCCCTTTGGGAAGGTCCCTTAATTACTGTTTACTCCTAAAGCCAGATAAAGAGCACAGAAGCACAGACATCGAAAGAGAGACATTGGCTAGAGTGTCTCTGGTCTCCAGCCTGTTTACATTCAGATGCTGCTTCTCCCCTAGAGGCTGAACGAACCCCCCTGGGATTGCACAGAGCTATATTATAAATGGTGCACACGTCTGTGTCGGCTCTCAGCGTGGGGCGTTGATGCAGATATTGGGGTGCAAGAGGTTTGGGTCACGGCTACCTGAGGGGGATTCCCCAGGAAGAAACTTCCATCTCAGAATTCACAGGTACCCATCTCTTGCTAAGGAGATCACCTGCTCGACAACCCTGTGCAACATGGGTGTCATAGAGAGTAAGTCTGTTGTCCTTTCTGCTCTGCACAGTCATTGAACACCCCAGGGCCCTTCCGACAGGTAGTGATTTTGCTCCAGTATCATTGGACAAAATATCCCTCTTAGCTGTGCCCCCATCCACCCCGACTGATGGCCTCCAGCCCCAAGGTGGCTGCACTTCAGTGGCACAGTGGGTCCTTCACGGTGAAAGGTGTTAGTAGATGTACAATACAAGGCCAAATTCTGAGGCAATGACCCATAGTTTGCTCAGGCCCTACTGAGTGAAAACACCCCTTAGAATAAGTACTGATCCCAGGAGCCAGCCATGTGTTAATGGACAGAGATTGTCACATCCTCCTTTTACATCTAAGGGCTCTGGCTGTTAACGGGGGTGGGAGAGGGATGTTACCTGACTTATCTGCTGGCAAACATGAGAGTTTTGCAAACGAGTTCTCCAGGTGAAGGAGGAGTGATTACATGACCCTTGTGGTAATTTTTGGTCTATAGTGTGTGTTTGTGTATGTGATGTCCTTGCTGCTTGACTGAAATATACTGTGTGGTCTGTTTGTTTGGGGGACCATCTGCTGACCCTGTGTATGCTGAGCTTAGCAGTCTGCTAGGCAAGGCTGAGAGCTGTGAGCTTCATAATGAGTCTTTAATCCCTAAGCCCTTTAGCACCCAGGGACCCTTAACCAGGGGGCGGGGCTACTCAGGAAGATGAGGGTTTAAAAAAGCCCACTCTTAAGCGACCAGAGAACCTAGTGAACCGGAGCGGCTAATGGGAGTTTTGCAAGGAACTTTATAGGGGGAGTGTGTGGGCGGGGGCTAGAAAAACTTTACATTCCTTAAACTTAAAGGCAAAAACACCCCCTGATAAAAACAAAACAACAACAAAGGAACGAGATTCAGAAATAAAAGAGAATGCAGGCAGAAGTCCAGCAGCAGAGTGGCGGCTACCCAGTTTATTGCACCCAATGCAGCATGTATGATTACCTTCCCTATGGGCGGGGGACATATGTGTGCATTTAGTGCAAGGAGCTCCTGGCCCTCAGAGACTGTGTAGGTCTCTGGAGATCAGAGTGGCTGAACTGAAGGAGCTAAGGAAGATGGAGAAGTACACAGATGAGGCTTTACAAAACATAGTAGAACTATCCCACCTCTGGTCTGACAGCCTCTGTGCTGTTGAGGAGAATGAAATTCTCAGGAAAGAGAACATCCAACTGGCGCAGAAGAAAATGATCCCATACTTGTGGGAGAGAACTCCAGTTATTAGGAAGAGACTGGTAACAGGGGGGATTAGGCCATTAGAAATAGATATAGCTGGGTTTGTGAATACTGGGAGAAACACATTGTGACTTGCCCACAATACTGGGAGAAACACATGGTGCAAAGGTTGCGGATCTATCGAGACATCTGGATAGACTTATCTGCAGTGCTTGGGAGGAGCTGGTGGTCGTGGTACATGTAGATACCAGTGACATAGGGAAGGGCAGGAGAGAGATCCTGGAGGCCAAATTTAGGCTCCTAGGTAAGATATTCAAGTCAAGGACCTCCCTGATAGCATTCTCTGAGATGCTTCCAGTTCCACATGCAGGGTGAGCTAGACAGGCAGAACTGTGGGGTCTCAATGAGTGGATGAGATGATGGTGTAGGGAGGAAGGGTTTAGATTTATTAGGAACTGGGGAACCTTTTGGGAAAGGCGGAGCCAATACAGCAATGATGGGTTCCACCTAAACCAAAATGGAACCAGATTGCTGGCACTTAAAATTAGAAAGGTCGTAGAGCAGTTTTTAAACTTAGGGTGAGGGGAAAGTTGAGAGGTGCAGAGGAGCACTTGCTTTGGACATACACATCCCTTAGGGGAGAATCTATTAATGGAAATTCTCTATGTCCTAGTAAGGAGGAGAGGATGGAAAATGATAAAATACAGGCAGGACCTGATGAGAAACTGTCAAATGAAAAAAAGTCCCATTCAATTACATCGTGTAATGGCAGACAGCTAAAAGGTGACAAGTTTTTAAAGTATTTATATACCAATACTAGAAGTCTAAATAATAAGATGGGTGAACTAGAGGGACTCATATTAAATGAGGATATTGATATAATAGACATCACAGAAACTTGGTGGAATGAAGATAATCAATGGGACGCAGTAATACCAGGGTACAAAATGTATCAGAAGGACAAAACAGGTTGTGCTGGTGGGGGAGTGGCACTATATGTGAAAGAAAGCGTAGAATCGAATGAAGTAAAAATCTTAAATGAACCAAACTGTGCCATAGCATCTCTATGGATAATAATTCCATGTTTGAATATTAAGAATGTAGCAGTAGGGATATACTACTGAGCGCCTGACCAGGATGGTGATAGTGACTGTGAAATGCTCAGGGAGATTAGAGAGGCTATAAAAATAAAAAATAAAAAACTCAATAATAATGGGGGATTTCAACTATCCCCATATTTCCTGGGTACACGTGACCTCAGGACGGGATGCAGAGATAAAAGTTTTTTGACACCTTAAATGACTGCTCCTTGGAGCAGCTAGTCCTGGAACCCACAAGAGAAGAGGCAATTCTTGATTTAATCTTAAGTGGAGCACAGGATCTGGTCCAAGATTTTAATATAGCTGAACCGCTTGGTAATAGTGACCATAATATAATTTGAGTTAACATTCCTGAGGCGGGGAAAACACCACAGCAGCCCAACACTGTAGCATTTAATTTCAGAAAGGAGAACTACACAAAAATGAGGAAGTTAATGAAACAGAAATTTAGAAGGTACAATGTGAAAAGTGAAATCCCTGCTAGCTGCATGGAAACTTTTGAAGACACCTTAATAGAGGTTCACCCTAAACATACACCCCAAATTAAAATACACAGTAAAAGAACCAAAAAAGTGCCATTGTGGCTCAACAACAAAGTAAAAGAAGCAGTGAGAGGAAAAAAGGCGTCCTTTAAAAAGTAGAAGTTAAATCCTAATGAGAAAATAGAAAGGAGCATAAACTCTGGCAACTGAAATGTAAAAATATAATTAGGAAGGCCAAAAAAGAATTTGAAGAACAGCTAGCCAAAGACTCACACAGTAATAGTATTTTTTTAAGTACATCAGAAGCAGGAAGTCTGCTAAACAACCAGTGGGGCCTCTGGACAATCAAGATGCTAAAGGAGCACTCAAGGATGATAAGGTCATTGCGGAGAAACTAAATGAATTCTTTGCATCAGTCTTCATGGCTGAGGATGTGAGGGAGTTTCCCAAACCTGAGCCATTCCTTTTAGGTGACAAATCTGAGGAACTATCTGAGATTGAGCTCCCATTAGAGGAGGCATCAGAACCAGTTAATAAAGTAAACAGTAATAAGTCACCAGGACCAGATGGGATTCACCCAAGAGTTCTGAAGGAACTCAAATGTGAAATTGCAGATCTAATAACTGTAGTCTATAAACTATCATTTAAATCAGCTTCTGTACCAGATGACTGGAGGATAGCTAATGTGACACCAATTTTTGAAAAGGGCTCCAGAGGTGATCCTGGCAATTACAGGCTGGTAAGCCTGACTTCAGTACTGGGCAAACTAGTTGAAACTATAGTAAAGAACAAAATTGTCAGACACATAGATGAACATAAGTTTGTGGGGTGAGTCAACATGTTTTTTGTAAAGGTAAATCATGCCTCATTAATCCAATAGAATTCCTTGAGGGGGTGAACAAGCATGTGGACAAGTGGATATAGTGTATTTAGATTTTCAGGTATCAGAGGGGTAGCCGTGTTAGTCTGGATCTGTAAAAAGTAACAAAGAGTCCTGTGGCACCTTTCAGACTAACAGATGTATTGGAGCATAAGCTTTCGTGGGTGAATACCCACTTCGTCAGACGCATGTAATGGAAATTTCCAGAGGGCAGGTATAAATATGCAGGCAAGAATCAGTCTGGAGATAACGAGGTTAGTTCAATCAGGGAGGGTGAGGCCCTCTGCTAGCAGTTCTAGCACACACAGATATCCAAAGTGCAAGCAATTAGATGTTCATTGGGGTTATTTCCAAGCAAGCATATCCATAAATTTAAATTAATGGAGATATCCCATCTCCTAGAACTGGAAGGGACCTTGAAAGGTCATCGAGTCCAGCCCCCTGCCTTCACTAGCAGGACCAAGTACTGATTTTGCCCCAGATCCCTAAGTGGCCCCCCGAAGGATTGAACTCACAACCCTGGGTTTAGCAGGCCAATGCTCAAACCACTGAGCTATCCCTCCCACCATGCTGGCAGAGTCTGGTTCCCAGTGTTCCATTCTCAGCTCTTACGCTGCAGAGTATTTACCCCATCTCCCACTTCCCAGCTCTGAGGCCACAAAGCCTTGCCTCTGTCCCCATTCCCCACTCCCCAGTCCCCATATCCATTTCCCCCATTCCCACTTTCCCAGCTCCTTCTTCTTAGCATGTTCAAATATACCTGGAATTCATGCACCCCATTTGAGGGGTGAGCAGCGAGGCTGTCAGGCGGTCAGAGACAGGCATTTCTTTGGTTTCTAAGTGTTTTATACCTTCCCCCCAAACCCCCTTTGCCCCTCCCGACTGTCTGCTTGGCTTTGCCTTGAGATAAAGGTTGAGGCAATCTTACTGATTAACACTTTATCTGTTAACATTGTACTAACAAATCCATCTGACTAGGCAAAAGCAACATACACAGTCTTTGCCCCTTGTTTACACATATTAGTATAAGATATAAGAGTATAAAAATATCAAGCTCAAAATTATATCCCAGGCTAACATACAGACCTATATACTGACAAAGATGTGTAGAAATTATTGATGCACAGAGGACCATCAAATATGGAATTCATATTAGTAGGGTCAGTTGTTCATAATTCATTTCTCTGAATAAAGAAAATGTCATTTTTCAGTGTGTGAAGAGAGACCAATCTGCTTCACCCATGAGAACAGCCTCCAGTAGTGCATGTAGTGTCTCATATTAACATTGTCTCTCCATCCAGGCATGTGTATTGCAACCATCACCTTAGAGCCTGGGCACATACAGGAAGTCAGGGGAACGTACGGTACATGCAGGAGACACTGTTCTGCCTAAGAGTTGGACACCTTCTCCCCTACTTCATGTCAGATTCCAACAAAACTGATTTCACCAACCCCTCCACCTTCATCCTGCTGGGCATTCCTGGCTTGGAGATGGCCCATGTCTGGATCTCCATCCCCTTCTGTGCTTTGTATGCCATAGCCGTCTTGGGGAACTTCACCATCCTGTTCATTGTGAAGAGGGAGCCGAGCCTCCATGGACCCATGTACTATTTCCTCTGCATTCTGGCTGTCAGTGACCTGGTTCTGTCCACGTCCACCCTGCCCAAAACTCTGAGCATCTTCTGGTTCAATTCCAGGCAGATTGATTTCAGTGCCTGCCTCACCCAGATGTACTTCATTCACTGCTTCTCAGCGATGGAGTCTGGGATCTTCGTAGCCATGGCTTTGGATCGCTATGTGGCCATCTGCCATCCCCTGAGACATTCCACCATCCTGACAAGCCCCGTGGTGGCCAAGATCGGCCTGGCCGTGTTACTGCGCAGCTGCATGCTCATACTCCCCTACCCCTTCCTGGTGAGGCAGTGGCCATATTGCAGAACCAATATTATCCCCCACACACACTGTGAGCACATAGCCGTAGTGAAGCTGGCTTGTAGCGATATCCGCATCAGTAGTTACTACAGCCTCTCTGTGGGATTTACTGTGATGGTTCTGGATATATTTTCTATCGCTGTATCATATACTCAGATTCTCAGGGCCATATTCAGTCTCCACACAAAGGAGGCCCGGCTCAAGACTTTTGGGACCTGTGTCTCCCACCTCTGTGCCATCATAGCCTTTTACATTCCACGTCTCTTTTCCTCCCTCGTGTCCCGATTTGGCGAGAATGTACCCGTGCATTTTCACGTTCTCATTGCCAACGTGTACCTCCTGTTGCCCCCCATGCTGAACCCCATTATCTATGGTGCGAGAACCGAACAAATCCAGACTAGGCTGCTCCGACTCTTTACTCATAAAGGGACGTAAAGTTTTCTACTGGTGCTCTGGCTCTCAGACCAAGCTTCGTGCAGAGCTGGCTGGTGGGATGGTGCTGGGGCCTCTTCCCTGAATCACTTAGTGGACAGTAAATGTGTGATTAAACCCTTTCTGACCTTACTGGGAAATCGGACGATGTACAACTCAATCACTCAGAGGGTTCCCACCTTTCTAATTGCTGGTAACTGGACCCCTGAGGCCCTGCTCTCTGCCCCGCCTCTTCCGCACAGCTCTTCCCCTTTTCCTCCATTTACTCTTCCCACTGTCACTCTCTGGATCATCTCAACCTCCCTCCCTTCCCAGCTGGACTCCCTCTGCTCTGGGGCTGTGATGGGAGCTGCTGCAGCCTGAGAAGGGGCCTGCAGTTAGTTCAGCGAGGACTCAATCCTGTGGCTGACAGGCCAATGAGGAGCAGACAGAGAAGCCAGGAAACTGTATAAGAGAAACTGAAGCTTGGAAGCAGGGTTGTGTGTCAGATGGTCGAGACTGTGCATCATAGAGCTTGTGGGCCCTAAAGATCAGCTACAAAGTCCTGCAGGAAGAGAGCATTGTGTGGCTTATTTCCTCAGCTTTATGTTCCCTTTTGTTCCACATGGCTCGGGTCCTGTAGCTGGCAGGGTCCCTGCCATCATAGAATCATAGAATATTATGGTGGGAAGGGAGACCTCAGGAGGTCATCTAGTCCTATCCCCTCCTCAAAGCAGGACCAACACCAACTAAATCATCCCAGGGCCTTCAAAACCTCCTTCTAAGGAAGGAGATTCCACCACCTCCCTACGTAACCCATTCCAGTGCTTCACCACCCTCCTACTGAAATAGTGTTTCCTAATATCCAACCTAAACCTCCCCCACTGCAACTTGAAACCATTACTCTTTGTTCTGTCTTCTGACACCACTGAGAACAGCCTGGCCTCATCCTCTTTGGAACCCCCCTTCAGGTAGTTGACAGCAGCTATCAAATCCCCGCTCATTCTTGTCTTCTACAAACTATATGAGCCCAGTTCCCTCAGCCTCTCCTCATAAGTCATGTGCTCCAGCCTCCTAATGGTTTTTGTTGCCCTCCGCTGGACTCTTTCCAATTTTTCCACATCCTTCTTGTAGTGTGGGGCCCAAAACTGGACACAGTATTCCAGATGAGGCCTCACCAATGTTTGAATAGAGGGGAACGATCATGTCCCTCGATCTGCTGGCAATGCCCCTACTTATACAGCCCAAAATGCCTTCAGCCTTCTTGGCAACAAGAGCACACTGTTGACTGATATCCAGCTTCTCGGCCACTGTAACCCCTAGGTCCTTTTCTGCAGAACTGCTACCTAGCCATTCGGTCCCTAGTCTGTAACAGTGAATAGGATTTTTCCGTTCTAAGTGCAGACTCTGCACTTGTCCTTGTTGAACCTCATCAGGTTTCTTTTGGCCCAGTCCTCTAATTTGTCTAGGTCCCTCTGTATCCTATCCCTAGCCTCCAGCGTATCTACCACTCCTCCCAGTTTGGTGCCATCTGCAAACTTTCTGAGAGTGCAGTCCACGCCATCCTCCAGATCCTAAATGAAGATATTGAACAAAACGGGCCCCAGGACTGACCCTTGGGGCACTCCGCCTGATGCAGGCTGCCAACTAGACATGGAGCCATTGATCACTACCCGTTGAGTCTGACGATCTAGTCAGCTTTCTATCCACCTTATAGTCCATTCATCCAGCCCATATTTCTTTAACTTGCTAGCAAGAATACTGTGCGAGACCTCATCAAAAGCTTTGCTAAAGTTAATGAATAACACGTCCACTGCTTTCCCCTCATCTACAGACCCAGTTATCTCCTCATAGAAGGCTATTAGGTTAGTCAGGCATGACTTGCCCTTGGTGAATCCATGCTGACTGTTCCTGATCACTTCTCTCTCCTTTAAGTGCTTCAGAATTGATTCCTTGAGGACCTGCTCCATGATTTTTCCAGGGATTGAGGGGAGGCTGACTTGCCTGTAGTTCCCTGGATCCTCCTTCACATATTAAGTGGAAGCCATTAAGGGTGCTTCAGAATCCATGAACTGTAAATGGCTCTGTTTAATTGCAAACCTTCCTGTATACCTGTGGGCCAGCCCACGAAGAATGGAGGCTGGGGTCTCACAGGACATGTGATCATGTCACTCGATACTGGAATCCATCTTAATCCTTGTACATTTGCTTAAATCATGTATTTTTCCCTTCAGAAGGAGGGGTGGGGGCCAAGCACAGACAAAGGACTCCTGCCTTGTGCAAAAGCTATAGAAAAGGGGTGAAGCAGGAGAAAGGGATGGCCAGTCATGGGAAGACACCTGCTTACCACCTGAAATGTCTTCTGGAACTTACAAGGACTGTACCAGGAGTAAGGATTGGGCGCAGACTAGGAAGGAGTCTAGTCTGTGAAAGAAGCTTATTGGAACATCTTTCAGGGTGAGATATTACCTGTAAACAGAACAGGAGTACTTGTGGCACCTTAGAGACTAACAAATTTATTAGAGCATAAGCTTTCGTGGACTACAGCCCACTTCTTCGGATGCAATCTGTAAACAGTTTCTTAATGTATTAGGCTTAGACTTGCATGGTTTTGCTTTATTTTGCTTGGTGACTTACTTTTTTCTGTCTGTTATTACCTAAAGCCACTTAAATCCTACTTTTTATACTTAATATCACTTTTTTATTAATGAACCCAGAGTAAGTGATTAATACCCAGGGGAGCAAACAGCTGTGCATATCTCTTTATCAGTATTATAGAGGGTGGGCAATTTATGAGTTTACCCTATATATGATTTATACAGAGTAAAATGAATTTATTTGGGGTTTGGATCCCATTGGGAGCTGGGTGTCTGGGTGTTGGAGGTAGGTGACTTGCTGAGCAGTTTTTGGTTAAAGTCTGCAGCTTTGGGGGCATGGACCAGACCCTGGGCCTGAGTTGCAGCAGGCTAGCATGTCTGGCTCAACAAGGCAGGGTTCTGGAGTCCCAAGCTTGCAGGGAAAACGGGCTCAGATGTAATTTCAGCACATCATGTGACAGTCCCAAGGGGGTCTCTGTGACCAAACCCATCACAGTAATGGAACACTGAACTGTCTTATCATGTTTAGCTACTAGGAGGTGCCATGTGTAAGATACCTTATAGTAGCGATATGATGTCATGGATTTATAGGACTTGTGCTCTCCTTCGGCTCCATATGGTCCCTGAAAGGAATCCCCTTCATTGTGACAGCCCTTCTCGAGGGTCCACTCTCTCTCTGGGGTTAAGCCACAGGCCCCTCTGCCTCCTGGAACCTGTTTGGATTGTGCAACCGAATGACACTAGCCAATAATTCTGGTCCTAGACAAAACCCAAGGAACCTCCTGTGACGGTACCTCCCATAAGGCTTTATGGAAATATGCTTAGAATGTGTTTTATGCCATGTAACATATCTCAAAGGTTATGATCTACTGAATCTATTAATCCTATTTGTATGCTTGTATCATTTTTGTATTCGAAGTTATGAATATTGGCTGTGTACTGGCTTGATTTCTAAATAACCTTAGTAGAGCATTTGGTCAGTTCCTGGAGAAAGGAATGTTGAAGTTAAGTACCTAATGAAGAGACACTTAAAGGACAATGAATCTTGGAAGGCTCCAGTCCACATAAGAAGTCTACTTGAGGACATTCAAGGTAGCATGTAAACAATGGATGGTACCTGTAAGAACTGAGTCATGCATCGATATCTGACTTGCCCAGGTGACTCCTAAACTCCATCTTGGAGCTGGACTTTGCATAGGAGTGAGGGGGGGGGTCTCCACCCACAAGAGAGTCTATTTAAACCCCGGGGAGACCCCTCCATTTGGTCTTCAGCTGGCTAAAGAGGGAGCCTCTCCACCCCCCAGGATACTTGAAAGAAACTGGAACAAAGGACAGTGTGCAAGAGGTGTGAGTGATTGCCAGACCCAGGCTAAAAGGAGATTAGTCTGTAAAAGGGAGCATTCTGGAACTGCTGAGGCTCTGATCTGTATTCAGTTTGATTAGACATAGATTTGCACATTTTATTTTATTTTGCTTGGTGACTTACTTTGTTCTGTCTGTTACTACTTGGAACCACTTAAATCCTACTTTCTGTATTTAATAAAATCACTTTTTACTTATTAATTAACTCAGAGTATGTATTAATACCCGGGGCAGCAAACAGCTATGCATCTCTCTCTGTCAGTGTTATAGAAGGTGAACAATTTATGAGTTTACCCTGCATAAGCTTTATAGAGGGTAAAACGTATTTATTTGTGCTTAGACCCCACTGGGAGTTGGGCATCTGAGTGCTAGAGACAAACACACTTCTGTTAGCTGCTTTCAGGTAAACCTGCAGCTTTGGGGCAAGTAATTCAGACCCTGGGTCTTTTTTGGAGCAGATGGGAGTGTCTGGCTCAGCAAGACAGGGTGCTGGGTTCCCGAGCTGGCAGGGAAAGCAGGAGCAGCGATAGTCTTGGCACATCGGGTGGCAGCTCCCAAGAGGGGTTCTGTGATCCAATCCATCACACCTCCATCTTGCAGTGTCCAGTTATGCAAACTGACCAAGGGAAGGGGGGGTGGTGACTTACTCAAGAGTCAAACAGGTCCTTTGACACTGCCTATGCCAGTGTCCTTTGTTCCTGTGAGGCTGGTCTGGGTTTGTCCCATACATGCCCTGATGAAGTGTGAACTGCCCCTCTGCTCCTGGAGAGTTTTGCCTGGGCCTCTGCTCCTGGAGAGTTTTTGCCTGGGCTTGTCTTAAGCCATGAGGACACATTTCCGGCTTCATAACTATAGACATGAAATTACAGGCTATAACATTACTATAACAACAATGCTCAGTGCATCATGAGGCTTCCAAAGACACTCAACATGACAAACTTTGCATTGGATACCACACAATCATTTTATAAGGATGAACATAGTGGTGCAGGCTGATCCCCCAAGGTACAGAGCATCTCATGGAGTGACTCTCAGCCAGTGTAAAACTGAAGGGTTTGTTGACAGTCTTAACACTGCATAGGAGGATCTCAGGGCCCTCAGGCCTAACATCCCTCAACACAGTACATCTAGGTCTCTCCCACATCCAGGTGGGCTCTGGATGATATCTCTCCCCAGTCCAGAAGCCCCACCTTCCAGACAACCATACTATATCATCTTCCCCTACAGCTCCTCCCCTGTCCTTTGTCTTCATTCCCAGTTAAACACGCGGCCTGTTCCTCCCCTCTTCCATCCTTTGTTCCCTCAGTGGCTGGAATCAGCTGATCAGGTCACCAGGGTCCTCTGTACTCATCCCTTTGTCCTTCACTGGTAAGAACTAGCTGGTAGGAACAAGCTGGGGTGGTCTTCCTGATCAACAGGTCACTAGGGTACCCCATCTCCAGGCAGTTGTCAGGTGTCCTGAGAGCTAAACAAGGTCACACCTAGTTCTCTGTAACAACACCTCTCCCACCACCTTGTTAAACATGCAGCACACATGGAAAACTGAGATCTACAGTATTCATTCAAAACGCTAAGAAAATCCCCCACTTTGTCACATCTGCTCAGCGAACAGGCAGTATGTAACTTATGGAGATCAGATTTCTGGTATCTCTCACTATCAAGGCAGCTCTATAGCCCATCCATATCTGGTACAAGATGGGTTTGTTGTACATGCTCCAATCATGCTCAACCCTGAGCATGTGGGCAAGACCCACCAGTCAGACATCTTGGAAAATAATTCTCTGTAGTAACTCAGAGCCCTCCACGTCTAGTGTCTCATCTCTGGCATTGGAAATATTTGCTGCCATCAGTCGCAGATCAGCTACATGCCACTGTAGGCAGTCTCATCATACCATCCCCTCCAGACACTGATCAAGATCAGTCTTGAAGCCATTGAGGTTAGTCCCCCCACTGCTTCCCTTGAAAGGCTGTTCCAAAATTTCACTCCTCTGATGATTAGAAACCTTCATCTAATTTCAAGCCTAAACTTGTTGAAGGCAAGTTTTTAGCCATTTGTCCTTGTGCCAGCATTTGCTCTTAATTTAAATAACTTCTCCATAAATATATCACAGGGATCAATATCAGGGAGGGAGAGAACAGTCATATCTCCCCTCAGCCTTTGTTTGGTTAAGATAAACAAGCCAACAACAACTGCTCACTCTGCAGCCTCTTGGTGGCAGAAAAGGGACCTGTGGGGGAGTGGGTCCAGACACTTTAGAGAAATCAGCATCTCTTTGTGGTAAAAGTCTCCCAGGTCTCAGAGTGACGAATAATGCAACATGTATGCTACAAGCAAACATCAGAAAGAAAAGTTGCATTTCCAGCTTTCTGCTATTTGTTCTTTCCCTCCCCCTCTCTCTCCCTCCTTTAGTGCACGTCCATCTTGTGTTGTCTGGAGAAAAACTGAATTCAACTGCAACAACAGCAGCCCAAAAACTACCACCTAAACCTGAGTCTTTTTCTCAACAAGGGTCTCCAACTCTTACTCAAAACTGTCAACAAGGGGGTTCTTTTTCAAAGATGCTCTAAAGAGAGAAGGAAAAGGAAAATCCTTAAAACAAATATTTCAATTCATTTGGTAAGTTGTATATGTTGTAACTGTTTTTTTCTTAGAATCATAGACCCACAGGCTGAGAAGGGACTGCAAGGGTCTGCTAGTTTAACCCCCTGCCAAGATGCAGGACTCTTCTTTCTCTGTGTAATCAATAAAAGGCCAGCATGTATTTTATGGCATTCATTACAATGGGAGTTGCCAGCTATAACTTTGTGTGAAACCCTGGACTACACTTAACTGTTTAGTATTGTGACAGTAAAACAAGGGATTTATTAACCCCTTCAGCCCACTGTTTTTGAGATACCTGCTTTCCCCTCACAAACAGAAGAACAAATGTGTATGGCTGGAAGGACCTATGCTGAGAGAAGAAGAAAATATCTGATGTTAGGAGACCAAACTGTTGACCAACAGGGATGGCTTGTGAGTGTGGGAGACAGAACTTGGACCTCGTCTGTTATATTGTCTCCCAGGGGAGGTCAGAATGGCCACAAGCTTCACCAGGATCAAAACTAAAGGCAAAACAGCTCTTTAAATTAGCTGTCAATAACCCCCTCTCTGTTACCCCCCCCTCCCCCCAAAGCCAATACATTAATCTAGATATTTCTCCTCCATCTTTGGAAGAAAGAGAGAGGAAGAGGAAAAAAAATAACATTTTAAATAGGTGGCATTCTGATTGTCTGGTGATGGAGGATTTCTAAGCAAACAGACAGAGGAGATTTAGCTTTATGCAGGACTGGGGTTCATTTCTCTACCTTGGATGGTGTAAGGGGTAGGACTCACCCCTGCAGCACCTCCTGCTGGTCGTCTGGGGAATCATCTCAATCCAGCCTCCGGAGTGCCCTCTGCAGGCCAGTGATCCACCTTGTCCTATGCTGGCTCCCGTGTCCCTCCCAGGACCCCAGTGCCCCTTGCTCTGGGTGCTGCCCCCTGGCAGTACCCACACACACTGGGTCTCCCCTCCCAGGGGAACCCTCACCCACTAACCCCACCTTGCCTCAGAATAAGGCTACTGCCAGTCACCATCTAGCCCCATGCCCAGGGGCAGACTGCAGTATCAGCCACTGATCACAGGCCAGGTTGGGTTTGGACCTGCTGCCTTGGCCTACACCTGGGTTGCCCTCTGCAACTCCTAGTACCCCTTGGCCTTCTCTTAGGCCACAGCCTGGGGCTTTCCAGGCTGGAGCTCCCCAGCTCCTCTGCCTTTCCCCAGCCCTGCTCCACTACAGGTACCCTGTCTCTAGCTTCCTGCAGCCAGCCAGCCAGCCAGCCAGCCAGCCAGCCCGCCCCCCAAGTGCAGAGAGAGACACTGTCTGAGCTCCTGGCTCCCTGCCTTTATAGGGCCAGCTGAGTCTGTTTGGGGCGTGGCCCCAGCTGCAGCCACTTCCCCCAAATCAGCTCAGCCTTCCCTGCCCCGGCCTTCTCCCAGGGCTGTTCCAAACCCCTCAGGGCAGGAGCGGGTGTCCACCCTGCTACAGATGGTTGCAGAACAGTCCTTGGCAAGCAGCAGAGGAGCTCTCTTGCTTGACCAATAGGGTCGTTTGTGATAGGCTGGACCAGAAGAGGTCTGCAAAGCATGTCCCAGCAGTCCACAGAGAGCTGGCTGCTCACATCACTGACACTCCTCTTTATCTCCAGCTACAAAATTGTAATTTTCAGGAAGCTAAAAATACACAGCATACTTTCCCAGTATTGCTTTTCCATGCCAATCAGTGCTGTAGTTGCTCTAGTGATGTATGATGATCAAGAAGAGCAGAGAAGATGCCACGGGCGATGGTAAATGGGAGGGATGGGTTTATGAAATGCTCTCTGTGAAGATATGCTTCCCCCTATGAAATAGCTTGAAAGCCCCTATTATAGAAGACTCTGAGGACCCTTTCACGGATCTTTTTAGTTCTGACCCCATAGATGATGGGGTTCATCATGGGTGGAACCAGCAGATTTACGTTGGCTACAATAATGTGAACAAGAGGAGCCATGCTGTGACCGAAACGATGGGTGAGAATGGAGAAAAAAGCTGGAATATAAAACCCTAGGATGACTCAGATGTGGGAGCTACAGGTGCCTAGGGATGTGAGATGTGCCTCTTTGGAGGGGAGTTTGAAGATGGCCCGGAGGATCAGGGATGTAGGACAGGACAACGAGGATAAAATCTAACCCCGCTGTTACAAATGCCACAATCAGACTATAGGCTCTCACGACTGTTGTGTCCACACAGGCCAGTTTCACCAGTGCCATGAACTCACAATAGGTGTGAGAAATGACACGGGTTCTGCAGTATGGGAGCCACTGCAGCAGGAATGGGTGTGGGTCTACTAACACAGCCCCCCTCATCACAACACCGAGACCTATTTGGGCTATGGCCTGATGGGTGAGGATAGCCGAGTGTTGCAGCAGGTTACAGATAGCAATGTAGCAATCAAAGGCCATGGCCAGCATGAACCCGGACTCCATGATTGACAGTGAATGAAGGAGGTACATCTGGGCCAGACAGGCATTGGTGTGAATGGCCCAGTCCCTGAAACAGAATATGCGGAGGGTTTTGGGCAGGGTGGTGGTGGATACGACCAGGTTGGCGAGCGCCAGCATGGAAAGGAAAAGGTACATGGGCTCGTGGAGGCTCGGTTCAGTCTTGATAACAGTCAGGAGGAGGCCGTTCCCTAGGACAGACAGAATGTAGATTGAGCAGAAGGGGATGGAGATCCAGACATGTGCCGCCTCCAGGCCCGGGATGCCAAGGAGGATGAAGGTGGAGGGTGGGGCATGGTTGAGTTGGAAGCTGCCATGGTGGGGCCGGTTGGGTGTGGTCAGTTCCATGGCATGGCTGCCTCCTGCTCCTGTAAGTAACCATTAAAACAATCATTAATCAGCTAATGGGAACATAACAAGGTGGCATTTTCTCAACAGTAATTGATCCAATATACCCCTCACGTCACATGGGCACTGAATCATAACTAATCCATTATACATACTAACCATTCCAGCCATTCTGTTCTGAATGCCACATAGCTTCAGCCATTATTGGACAGTGTAGATTTACAATGCTGAGCAGTGGTAAAATCCACATTTCCAAGATCCCTGTGTGGATCAGAGTGTAGAATTTGTCCAAGATTTCACAAACTCAAGCCAGTGAATCCACAAACAACTAACCCATACAAAACATACAGGTGCCCCTGTCATGAAGAGGAAAGCTAGGACACCTGCGGGGTCTTCCTAAGGGACAGGGACATTAAACTGAGCTAATGTTCCCCAAAATATCCTAATGGATTCAGACATAGGATATTTCTAAATGTCCCTTTCTAAATATCCAGAAGAAGACAGAAAATCTGCCCTTCATTGAATAACTGTGGCCCTTCTGAGTTAAAAGTTGAATCAAGCCCAAACTTTTTGCCAGCACAACCCCATTTTAATGAACTGTTTCCTCCTGGGACCCCATAAGAATGACCATACTAGGTCAGACCAAAGGTCCATCCAGCCCAGTATCCTGTCTACTGACAGTGGCCAATGCCAGGTGCCCCAGAGGGAGTGAACCCAACAGGTAATGATCAAGTGATATCTCTCCTGCCATCCCTCTC
The DNA here is from genome assembly GCF_011386835.1 of Chrysemys picta bellii. Classification (NCBI taxonomy): domain Eukaryota; kingdom Metazoa; phylum Chordata; order Testudines; family Emydidae; genus Chrysemys; species Chrysemys picta. The sequence goes on from NC_088791.1 coordinate 356,924,355, forward strand.
CACCCTCTGACAAACAGAGGCTAGGGACACCATTCCTTATTCATCCTGGCTAATAGTCATAATGGACTAAACTTCCATGAATTTATCTAGTTCTCTTTTAAACCCTGTTATAGTCCTAGCCTTCACAACCTCCTCAGGCAAGGAGTTCCACAAGTTGACTGTGCGCTGTGTGAAGAAGAACTTCCTTGTATTTGTTTTAAACCTGCTGCCCATTAATTTCATTTGGTGGCCCCTAGTTCTTCTATTATGGGAACAAGTAAATAACTTTTCCTTATTCACTTTCCCCACACCAGTCAGGATTTTATGTACCTCTATCATATCCCCCCTTAGTCTCCTCTTTTCCAAGCTGAAAAGTCCTAGCCACTTTAATCTCTCCTCATATGGGACCCATTCCAAACCCCTAATCATTTTAGTTGCCCTTCTTTGAACCTTTTCTAATGCCAGTATATCTTATTCTCTATCCCTTTTTGAATGATTCCTAAGATCCTGTTTGCTTTTTTGACTGCCCCTGCACATTGCCTGGACGTCTTCAGAGAACTATCCATGATGACTCCAAGATCTTTCCTGATTAGTTGTAGATAAATTAGCCCCCCCATCATATTTTATGTATAGTTGGGGTTATTTTTTCCAATGTGCATTACTTTACATTTATCCACATTAAATTTCATTTGCCATTTTGTTGCCCAATCACTTAGTTTCATGAGATCTTTTTGAAGTTCTTCATAGTCTGCTTTGGTCTTAACTAACTTGAGCAGTTTAGTATCATTTTGAGCAGTTTAATATTAGCATGGAGGATGCATCTTCCTCAAAGAGTGACTTTGTATATAAGGTGTCTGTGAGGTCACATGGTGCAGAGGATGCCATTTTGTGGAGCAAAATGGCGTGCTCTGTGCATCATGATCTTGCATGCCCCATACATGAGAGGTCACACTGTGCAGATCAAACTGGTGTCCTCTGCACACTAGGGATCATCAGAACCTTCCAGTCAAGGCATGTTCAAGCACTCTGGCCTAACTTTGAGGCATTCAGGGGCCTGGACCCAGCATGTGTAAAAGGACCTAAATCCCCGGGATGAAGACGTGACTCCTATGCTCCTCAGGCTTAATGGAACTTTCTACTATGAATGTAAAACTCATTTATGCATCAGATAGACCTTTCCCATGGGCCAGGCTCAGACTGTGAAACAAATCCCCATAAGAACTAAGGACCACTCCCAGCCAGGCTTCTCTAGCATGAGCACAGGGCCATGTCGGCATCAGAAACACCGGGGCCATGTCGGCGTCCAGAGCACCAGGAGGAGGGCGGAGAGCGTGGCTGGGGCTCCGCTCTCCCCGGCGGCCAGAGCACCGGGAGGAGGGCGGAGAGCCCGGCTGGGGCTCCGTTCTCCCCGGTGTCCGGAGAGCCGGGAGGAGGGCGGAGAGCCCGGCTGGGGCTCCGCTCTCCCCGGCGTCCAGAGCGCCGGGAGGAGGGCGGAGAGCCCGGCCGGGGCTCCGCTCTCCCCGGCGGCCAGAGCGTCAAGGGAGGGCAGCAAGCCCACTACGGCTCCGCTCTCCCCGGCGGCCAGAGCCGGAGCGCCACGCCGCCCCCCTCCAGGTGCCGCCCCAAGCACAAGCTTGGTGGGCTGGTGCCTGGAGCCGGCCCTGGTTGCTTCCACCTATCTATTCCATCCATCCCTCTCTGCACACAGCCCTCTCTCTGCCTAGCTATCCGGCACTGCACAGCAGGAATTAAAGGCATGAAGTGGAAAAAAAATGCACAGCTAGGTAAATCTACAGGGGAATCCTTCAGGAGATACAAAGTAATTCCGCAGGCTGAAATTGTACCAAGACACCAGGTCCAATGCTCCTAAAACTTTCATGAATTGGCAAGTGATCTTTGATCGTCACAAGTGTCCAGCCCCTTGGTTTTATCCCTCACCAGCCCTCTCAATCCCCACCGAGTGAGCAGGCTGGGGTAACCCCAGGGAAAGCAGAAGCCAAGAAATTTGATATGGTTGGTATTAGTGAAACCTAGTGGAACAATGCACAACTGGAACATTAGAATCACTAGAGCCGATCTATTTAGGAAGGACAGAGTAGGCAGAGGGCAGGGCATTGCCCTCTAAAGCCGGTAATGCTATCTTTAATGTAGAGTTATTGATACTTCAGAAGGACAGGAACAAGAAGATAGGAACAGCCAGACTGCAATAAGCCACTATTAGCCTGAAATCAAAATGTCCACAAAGTCTTTTGCACCAATTGAACTGAATGAGTTTACATTAAACCAGTGCAACCCCATATATACATGAGGCCCAAGCTCCACTTTATTGTAGGCTGAGCTGTAAATGCCTGTGCGGTTAGTACTGATGGTGTGAGTAAAGTTACCGAAAGGTTCCTTAGAGAAAGGCGGGCAACATCTGGAGGTGGAATTCCCAGCTCGGGTAGACTTACCCGCGCTAGGTCTGACCCAGCGCACTCATTACAAATAGACGTGTAGCTGCTGCAATGCAAGCAGTGGGGCAGGCCAGCCTCCAAAATACACAGCTAGGGGTTCTGATGGGCTTGAACTTGGCCCCTTGCATGACCACGTCTACCCTGCTGTGTTTAACATGCTGGCTCCATCAGAGCTGGGAGCGACGTCTACAGCTGCTGTGTAGACAAACTCGCAGACACTAGATGGAGAAGTGAGAACGTCACTGGGGGAGAAGCAAGCAAGCAAGGTGTGCTCTCTGTTCTTGTCATGAAATCATTTGGTCCCAATCCCTTGGGTGCTTTGTGTGCAAAGCTCCCACCAATGTCCATAGGAATCCCAACCGCCGATAGATGCCAGGTAAGCCACCTAGTATGAACCTCCTGCGTTCTCTCTCCAAAAAGTACCGGCAGTGAGGATGGCCATTGTTCTCCCAAGCATATGCAGGGCTCAGCCTGGCATTCCCTGGTACTCAGGCAAGGCAGCTCTGCTCTAGCTGCGAATCCTGAGAACAGAGAATTTAGACACAACAGAATCAGTCCAGCTGAAAGGTTTGCACTTCTCACATGAATTTATTGCTGGAACTGATGCTGGTTTGACAGCCCTGGAGAAAGCTTAATGGTGGGTCAAGCTACAATCACCCACGCCATTCCAATAGGCCTCGTCTCTGACCGACAGAGGCTTCCTCTGAGGGGTTATGGAACAGGGGATCCAAGGGGCCATGGTCCATCCACTTTTCATCATGGCCTGGCCACCTGCCCCTCCTCATCCCCCCAAGTTCCTGCCCCAAGCCAAGCCAGAAGCCGGAGCTAGACCCGGGGGCCCTGGCCCCTCCATCTCCCCAGGGTGGGGCAGCCTGAGAGCAGCCCCAGCCCAGCCTATGGACCTGCCCCCAGGGTCCCCTGTCCAGGGCAGGTGGAGGGTCCACAGTTCCTCATAGCTGCTCAGGAGGCTCTTTCCATGGCCCTGTTGTGGCTCTTCAGACCCTGAGGCCCCACCCAGGCCAGAAGCTGGAGCTTGGTTGGGGTAAGAGCCATGTGGGCAGCTGTGGGGAGCCACAGACCCTCCACCTGCCCTGGGCAGGAGGCCCAGTGGGTGGGGACTTGGGTCGGGGGCAGCTCTTGGGCCCCCCCACTCTGGGCAGATGGAGGGGCCTGGGTTCCCGAGCCCAGTTGCGGCTTCTGGCTCATCAGTGGGGTGGGAACTTGGGGGGAAGAGGAGTGGTGGGTCCACAGAGTGGGTGGTGCCTCGTGCCTCCCCCCCAGTTTAAGGAAGAATCCATTGCCCTTGCTGCCGCTAAGGATGGGGAGTGCAGCTGAGCCTCCCAGGCCTGTTCCACCCATCTCCTCTCTGCTGAGATTCCTTCCAGGGGAATAATTAGCCACCATTGTCCCATAAGTGTCAGGGCCGAGCCATCCAATCCCATTACCCACATGGATGGTAATCCTCACATCACAATCCCTTCCCTCCTCTGTTGCAGGTATTCACTCCTCTCCATAGGAAGCAATGCACAGTGAGCAAGAATGATTTGAATCAGGTCTCTCTCTCAGCTGGCTGCAATGGGCCAGATCTCCAGCTGCGTTAAAATGCACAGTTCAGTTAGTGAGGGAGGTGCAAGGAGCTGGGAGCAAGAGGAGTGTGAGGAGCTGGGAGCCAGAGGTGCAAGGAGCTCAGAGTGAGAGGGTGTGCTGCTGGAGGCCTGAAGAGTACAAGCGTTATCAGGCATCAGGAGGAAGGTCCTGTGGTGAGAATAAGGAAGGTGTTGGGAGGAGGCCATGGGGAAGTAGCCCAGGGAGTTGTAGCTGTTGTGCAGCTGTTCCAGGAGGCACTATAGACAGTTGCAATCCACAGGGCCCTCGGATGGAACCCGGAGTAGAGGGCGGGCCCTGGTTCCTCCATCCCCCCAACTCCCTATTTGATACAAGAGGAGTTGACCTGGGCTGTGGGTCCCACCAGAGGGGAAGGGCTCTGGCCTATCCCCCAAACCACTAGATGGGTCAGCAGAGACTGAGGTGATTGTTCTCCTCCCTTTCCCCATGCTGGCCAGTGATGAGGTTTGATAAGTGAACGGCAGGTTTGTGCCACTGACAAAAGGAGCCAAACGGATGACTTCTGTGAACCTCTGAGGTGAGCAAATCCGCCAGAAAGTGACAGATCCACCAAGGCAGAGGAGGAACTTTTGTCACAGGGGCCAGAACCACAAAGATCTATCAAATGGTCCCCAGAGTCTTCTAAGCCAGGGATTTCATGCTATTCCATAGGGGGAAGCATTTTAATGGAGAGATTGTCTCATGTACCCTCCCCTCCCATTCACCGTCACTATGGAGTCCTCCTTGTCAACTCCGCATCTCCATGGAGACCTCCCCTCAAATTCACTATCATAATGAACACCCGTGGTGATGACAGCAATGGCAGAGATGGAAAGGGAACGTCAGGACAGTATAGTCAGTGCTCAGCTTGCTCCAGGACTTGCCAGGAATGACCCCTGACACCTCTAGGCTTGGCAGTTCAGAGCTCCAGGACCTCTGGGCTTGCTGCATCAGTTGTGAATGTTAAAAAAAATGCCTGAGCCCAGGCACTGAATTGTTTGAGCCCCGGCATTTCTTTCATTACAAATTAAGCACTGAGTATAGTCTGTATTTTTAGTGGCAATTTTGTGACAGGAAACATGGAGGTGGATCCAGCAACAAGTGACCAGTTGCTTTCTGAAGAAGACCAGTGAGGGCCCAGTAAATCTCAGGGTCACTAGGAGAGGAGGTGCCGAATTTTCCTGTACCTGGGGGGGTGCTTGACTCCCGCTCTGCCCCAGACCCCGCCCCCAATCCACCCCTCCCCACTCCTTCCCATCCTCTCCCCTTCCCCTTCATGCAGACCTGGGCATCCCATCTCAAAATGATATATTGGAATTGGCAAAGGTACAAATAAGGGCAACAGAAATGATTAGGGGTATGGAACAGCTTTGATATGAGGAAAGATTAAAAGACTGGGAGTTTTCAGCTTGGAAAAGAGATGACTAAGGGAGGATATGAGAGAGGTCTATAAAATCATGAATGGCGCAGAAAAATTGAATAAGGAAATGTTATTTGCTCCTTCACATAACACAAGAACTAGGGGTCACCTAATGAAATTAATAAGCAGCAGATTTAAAACAAACATAAGGAAGAATTTCTTCACAGTCAACCTGTGTCACTCTTTTCCAGAGGATGTTGTGAAGGCCAAAACTATAACACAGTTCCAACAAGAACTAGATAAGTTCATGGAGGATAGGTCAATCAATGGCTATTAGCCAGGATGGGCAAGGATGGTGTCCTTAGCTTCTGTTTGCCAGAAGCTGGGAGTGGGCGACGGGGGATGGATCACTGGATGATTCCCTGTTCTGTTCATTCCCTCTGGGGCACCTGGCATTGGCCCCTGTCAGAAGACAGGATACTGGCTTAGATGAACTGTTCATTTTATCCAGTATGGCCGTTCTGATTTCTGATATAGACCCCATTCCCCTCCCAGAGTAGAGACAGAACACAGGAGTCCTGATGGCATCTCTCTCTCTGCAGATTTAGTAGCAAAGTAAGAAACTACATTAAAATTTTAACCCTAAGCTGTGGCCCTTAAGTGACTTTCACAAGATGTCAGAACATATTTGTATTAGAGTTGAGTGGCTTTAATATGTATTTAATTTTCTTTCTTTTATATAGGAATTAGATACAGTTCTCCTGTCATCTAATAGCTAAGTTATGTGCAAAAAACCTAGAGTTTTCAAGAGCCAAGTAGACCCTGGTATCACGGTTAAAGTTGTCACTCCTAGCAAAATCTGAAATGGCTCCCTTGCAGGTGGTGGGCGAGAGGGGTGGTGGAAATGATCTAGAGACAGAAAAGGGTAGGGGAATAGAGAAGCAAGTGACAGGGCCGGAGCCTTTGCGAGGAAGAGGCAGAGCAGGGGCGAAGCCTAGGTAGAAGAGCTGGGGCAAGGGGTCCAGTTTCAAGGAATTAGAAAGGTGGCAATCCAGTGAATTGTACACAGATTGAATGCCCAGTTTGTCATGCTGACACAGCACAGTAAGGTCAGGGAAAGGTTTAATGTCTATCTGACTGCCCAGTAAGTGATTCAGGGAAGAGAGCCCAGCACCATGTCACCAGCCAGCTCTGCACAGAGCTTGGTCAGAGAGCCAGAGCACCAGGACAAAACTTTAGGTCCCTTTATGAGTAAAGAGCCGGAGCAGCCTGTCCCGGATCTGTTTGGTCCTCACCCCATAGATGATGGGGTGTAGCATGGGGGGCACCAGAAGGTACACATTGGCAATGAGAACGAGAATATGCAGGGGCACATTGTGGCCAAACCGGTGCGTGAGGGAGGAGAAGAAATCTGGGATGTACAAAGCTAAGATGGCACAAAGGTGGGAGCTGCAGGTCCCAAAAGTCTTGAGCCGGGCATCCTTTGTGGGCAGGCACAAGATGGCCCTGATGATCTGAGTATAGGACACTGTGATAAAAAACACATCCAGACCAATCACAGAGAATAGCACAAAGAGGCCATAGTAACTACTGATGCGGGTGTCGGCGCAAGCCAGATTCACCACAGCTATGTGCTCGCAGTATGAGTGGGGGATGATGTTGGTTCTGCAATATGGCCACTGCCTCACCAGGAAGGGATAGGGCAATACAAGTATGCCGCTGCGCAGCACAATGGCCAGGCCAATCTTGGCCACAACGGGGCTTGTCAGGATGGTAGAATGTCTCAGGGGATCGCAGATGGACACATAGCGATCAAAAGCCATGGCCACTAAGATCCCAGACTCCATTGTTGAGAAGCAGTGAATGAAGTACATCTGGCTGAGGCAGGCACTGAAATCTATCTCCCTGGAATTGAACCAGAAGATGCTCAGCATTTTGGGGAGGGTGGATGTGGAGAGGACCAGGTCAGTGATGGCCAGCATGCAGAGGAAATAGTACATGGGTCCATGGAGGCTTGGCTCCCTCTTCACGATGAACAGGATGGTGAAGTTCCCCAAGATGGCTATGAGATAGATGACACAGAAGGGGATGGATATCCAGACATGGGCTGCCTCCAGGCCAGGAATGCCCATCAGGATGAAGGTGGAGGGGTTTGTTAAGTCGGTTGTGTTGGAATCTGACATGGAGTAGGGGTGAAGGTGTCCAACTCTGAGGCAGAATGGTGTCTATTGCATGTACCGTATGTTCTCCCTCACTTCCTGTATGTGCCCAGGGTCTAGGGTGATGGTTGCAGTACAAATTCCAGTATGGAGAGACAATGTTAATATGAGACACTACATGCACTAATGGAGGCTGTTCTCATGGATGAACCAGATTGGTCGCTCTTCACACACTGAAAAATGACATTTTCATTACTCAGATAAATTAATTATTAACAACTGACCCTACTAATGCATATTTATTATTTTATGATACTCCATGCATCAACAATTCCTAATCATTGTGGTGGTGGGAAACTTAAGAGGCACCACAAGAGCACACGAGTCTAGGGTGACCAGATGTCCCGATTTTATAGGGACAGTCCTGATTTTTGGGTCTTTTTCTTGTATAGGCTCCTATTACCCCCCACCCCCGTCCCGATTTTTCACATTTGCTGTCTGGTCACCCTACACGAGTCTGGGTACCTAGATAAATGAATTATGAACAATTGGCCCTACTAATGCCAATTCCATATTTGATGGTGCACCATGAGTCACTAATTCCTACATGTCATGGTGTGGGAAACCTCAATAGGCACCAGTAGGAAACACAAGTTTGGATACTGGTTATCCATCATTGTTCCTTAATGCAATGAAACCCAGGCTAGAGAATCCATGCTGTAGGGTTCCCCATTCATCTGGTAGCTCAAAATTTGAGAGTGGAAAAAAAAATACATGTTCAAGGGGAAACATCCCAACTAGAACATATCTCAGGGAAAAAGAACCTGGAATCACTGATAGCAGATCAACGGAAACACCTGCTTATTTGCAGCAGAGGCCAAACCAAAAATAATGTTTGGATGTCCAACCCCCTTCTCAAAGCAGGACCAATTCCCAACTAAAACATCCCAGCCAGGGCTTTGTCAAGCCAGGCCTAAAAAACCTCTAAGCAAGGAGATTCCACCACCTCCCTAGGTAACCCATTCCAGTGCTTCACCACCCTCCTATCAAAAAGTTTTTCCTCATATCCAACCTAAATCTCCCTCACTGCAACTTGAGACCATTACTCCTTGTTCTGGTATCTTCTACCACTGAGAACAGTCTAGATCCATCCTTCTTGGAACCCCTTTTTAGATAGTTGAAAGCAGCTATCAAATCCCCCCTCACTCTTCTCTTCTGCAGACTAAACAATCCCAGTTTCCTCAGCTTCTCCTCATAAGTCATGTGCTTCAGCCCCCTAATCATTGTTGTTGCCCTCCGCTGGACTCTTTCCAATTTTTCCACATCATTCTTGTAGTGTGGGGCCCAAAACTGGACACAGTACTCCAGATGAGGCCTCACCAATGTCGAATAGAGGGGAATGATCACGTCCCTCGATCTGCTGGCAATGCCCCTACTTATACAGCCCAAAATGCCATTAGCCTTCTTGGCAACAAGGGCACACTATCGACTGATATCCAAAGCAAGCAGAGAGTTCAGCTGACAGGGATTCACAAAAGGATTAGCATTGTAGGTGGTGCTGGTGACACCACCTGTAGTAAAGGCTGTATGACACATTTAATTAGAAAACCTCATTTTAGTTGCTTATAACTCTCCCAAACTTTAACCATATAAACTGAAATTTCCCATGGTGGGTGTGTGCTTCCTGCTGAATTGGTTATTTGTTTGTTTTTCAAAATTTTATCCATAACAGTTCAGCCGAGTTTTTGATTGAAGCTAGGAGAAAAGATGTCTTGCCTATGTTAAAAAATTCTTACAACTATTCCAGTGAGGAGCCCAGGCACCTCCATGCCTTACAGCAGATGAAAGTCAGGTAAGAACACTGCCCCCCCCCCCCCCCCCCCGCTTAACAGTCAGAGCCCGGAAATGCCTAAGGAGGTGGTGAGAGTGCCTGTGCATTTACAGAGCATTGGCTTCTGAGGTGTTTACTCATTTTATACTTAAAAGGGAGTTTTGCCTCAGTTGGGCCTGAGCAAACTAAGGGCCAAAGCCTCAGAATTTGGCCTTGTATTGTACATCTACTAACAGCTTTCACCCTGAAGGATCCACTGTGCCACTGAAATGCAGCCACCTCTGGGTTAAGCCACCACTTAAGCCATCAGTTGCGGGGACAGCAAAGAGTGACATACTGTAACAACCTCATACCCTGTGGTAAGATCCCTGCCATGTTTAATGGCTATGTGGAGCAGAAAGGACCCCAGACCTATTCTCTATCCCACCACGCACACATTGCAGTCAGTTTGTCAAGCAGGTGAGCTCCTCAGCAAGAGATGGGTACCTGTGAATTCTGAGACAGAAGTGTCTTCTCTGGGAATCCCAGTCAGGTAGCCGTGTCCTACACCTCTCTCACGCCAGCATCTGCAGCAGCATCCCATGCTGATCGCAACACAGGGCTGTGCACCATTTATAATAAAGCTCTGTGCAATCCCAGTGGGGTTTACTCAGCCTCTAGTGGAGAAGCGGCATCTGAATGTAAAGAGACTGGAGACAGGCCTTTCTGCACTTCTGTGCTATTTATGCAGCTTCAGGAGTAAACAGCAATTATGGGACCTTCCCAAAGGGAGATGAGAACTCTTGGCCTCCCCACTGAGTCAAAGGGGAATTGGCTATTCTGTGCATTTCTGTATATTTAAAAATTATATTTGATTAGTAAGAAAATAAGGGATAATGCCTAGATCTCCACAGGGTCTGACACCCTGTAAATGCCCAGGAGGGCTGGGTAAATAGTAGTTAGACACATCTGGAGACAGATGACTGAGGGGACAAAAAAACTCTCTGCAGACAGCCGGGGCTGTTGATAAGGGATCAGAGATCAGTAATTCTCATCAGTAGCTTTCATCATACTGGGCAGCACTTTTCATTCAAGAATCTTCAAAACACCTAGCAAAGGAAAATGACCATGAACAGATCCCTATTATACAGATGGGTAAACTGAGGCACGGGGAGACATGAATTGGCCAAAGTCACACAGAGAATGAGTGGAAGGATGACAGATAGAACCCCGGTGTCCTATCATCCATGCTCGAACTATAATCTCTCCATCACACCAAGAGGGAAATGGACCGACAGTGTATTAGGGACTGTTTGTTGGGTGGGACGCAGAGGAAGGCCTGGAAGAGGGAGCCTGCACCTTCACCATCCTCTGGAGGTGAATCTGAGGTTTTCAGAACTAGCTGGAGGTTGTGAGCTCCTCACTTGGGTGAGGTGTGAACATCTGGAGTATTGTGTCCAGTTTTGGGCCCCACAGTACAAGAAGGATGTGGAAAAATTGGAAAGAGTCCAGCGGAGGGCAACAAAAATGATTAGGGGGCTGGAGCACATGACTTATGAGGAGAGGCTGAGGGAACTGGGATTGTTTAGTCTGCAGAAGAGAAGAATGAGGGGGGATTTGATAGCTGCTTTCAGCTACCTGAAAGGGGGTTTCAAGGAGGATTGATCTAGACTGTTCTCAGTGGTAGCAGATGACAGAACAAGGAGTAATGGTCTCAACATGCAGTGGGGGAGGTTTAGGTTGGATATTAGGAAAAAACTTTTTCACTAAGAGGGTGGTGAAGCACTGGAATGGGTTACCTAGGGAGGTGGTAGAATCTCCTTCCTTAGAGGTTTTTAAGGTCAGGCTTGACAAATCCCTGGCTTGGATGATTTAGTTGGGGATTGGTCCTGCTTTGAGAAGGGGGTTGGACTGGATGACCTCCTGAGGTCCCTTCCAACCCTGATATTCTATTAATGTCTGTGGAGTTTGAAGGTTCCCTTTTCCATTTGTTTTGAGACACATTAAATATAAATTCCTGATCTAATTTCTTTATCAATAGATACATAGGTTCAGAAGGGACCATTAGATCATCTACTCTGACTTCCTGTATGACATAAATAATTACATTTCACACATTTACCTCTGTATTGAGCTCCATATCTTCTGTTTGACTAAGACCTGGTCTACACTAGGATTTTACATCATAGAATCATAGAGCCAGAGGGTGAGAAAGGACTGCAAGGGTCAGCTAGTCTAACTCCCTGCCAATATGCAGTATTTGTTGTGTCTAAACCATCGCAGAGAGTTGACTATCCACCCTCTTTTGGAAAACCGCCAGCGAAAGAACTTCCACAACATCCCGAGGAATCTTTTCCATTGTCCTTCTGTTCATCGAGTAAGGAAATTTTCCCTGAGATTTCATCTAAATCTGCTATGCTGGAGTTTGAACCCATTGCCTCTTGTCCTCTGGTAAGAGAGAACAACTATTCTCCACCTTATTTCAAGTATTTGAAGACTATCGTGTCCCCTTAATCTCCTCTTTTCTAAACTAAATGTGTGTGGTTCCTTCAGCTTTCTCATATGACTTGTATTCCATTCCTTGGATCATCTTTGTCACTTACCTCTGGATCCTTTCAGTTTCTCTACATCCTTCCTATACCTTGGTGACCAAAACTGGACAGGACACTCCAGCTGAGGCCTAACCAGCGCTGATTAGAGTAGTACTATCACCTACCATCACTTGCATGATATGCCTCTGATAATGCAACCTAACTGCATTTGCCTTTTTTGATACAGCAAAAAAAAAAAAAATTCTTCCATCTACCTAGCTGCCACATTTCGGGGAGATGGATTACCTACGCGGATGGGAGAACCCCTGTTTTCGGTGTAAATAGTGTCTACACTGAAGTGATAAGGCAGGGTCACTGTGGCATTTTAAGTGTAGACAAACCCTCAAACAGATCTTCCATAAAAGCATCCAGTCTGGGTCTGAAAATATGGGGAATTGGAGGTTCCACCACTTCCCTTCTCAGTTTGTTTCAATGATTAATCATCCTCGGTGCTAAACATTTGGCCCTTATTTCCAACTGGAATTTCTCTGGCTTCAGCTTCCAGCCATTGGGCCCTGCTCTGCCTTTCTCTGCTAGATTACAGAGTCCATTCTTATTCATGCTTTTCTCCCCATGAAACTCTCCACTTGATCAATTTATGCACTGGGAGCTCACAATGGATTGGTTTTCTACAATGACACCTAAATCCTTTACAGGGTCCCTGCATTCCTTAATACAGTGCCCTACTCTGTGGGTTGGGCCTGTTTTCTGTGTTGCAATTGACTGTCTTAAAACATTTTGTTTGCATGGGCCCACCTCACCAATACCTCCAAATCAATCGGTATGCCTGTCCTGACCTCCTCATTGTAACCACTCTGCCAATCTTTGGGTCATCCTCAAATTTTATCTGCAATGATTTTCTATTTTCTTCCAGATCATTGAATAGCATTGAGCCTAGAATTGATCCCTGAAGAACTCCACTAAAAAACAGCCCTGTTCACTGACAATGTCCCATTGACAACTGCTTCCTGAGATCTGTCACTTAGCCTATTTTTGGTCCATTTAACGTGTGCTCTACTGATATTTTATAGTGTTCATTTTTTCTGAATGTTTTCCCCTATTAAATCAAATACTCCAGAGAAATAAAAATCTATTGCACCTGGGCAGTTCCCTTGATCAACGAAACACATATTTTCATTAAAGGATGAAATCACGTTTACTTGACAAGACCTGGATTCCATAAATCATGTTTTTGCCTGGCATTAATAATATTCTGAGACTTTTTTATTGACTAATCCCAAACCAGCTTTTCTGTTATTTCCTAATCTTGTCAAATCTTTTTTTTAACTTACCCTTATTTTTTTTAATTCCTTACGTTTAACACGGTACTGTCCTGTATTTGCTTTTTTTCGGCTCCACTGTTGCCTCATTGTGTATTTCTGGTTCCAAATGAGATGTGTTGTGGATCGGTCAGTTCATAACTCTGGTGTTCGTAACTCTAAGGTTTTATTGTAGATGTTGTTTAATATCCCCCTTGAAAACTATTTCTTGAGCACATTTACTTTTTTTGCAACACTAACAAGTTTCCTTTTTTCCCTCTAGTAATTACCCTAAACCTTTTCTAGGATTTCTTTTGTTCTTAATATACTGAATAACCTCCTTTTACTAATCCTTATCCCTTACAACCACTGATTTTTCCCAGATGCTTTTAACATCCCTTATCAATTTTCATAACTTCTAATTTGTATTAATTGCTATCTATTTTCCCCTTTTCCCATTTGTTATATATTCCTTTCCTTCCCCACTTATTGCTCCCTTCACTTTGCTACTGAACCGTGTTTTTGTCCAAAGTTCTCTACTGTCTCGACTATGGAATCTTGAATTTTTGGCTGTCTAATCATCTCCTCTTAAGGAACTCCCAATTTTCATTCCCATTTTTCTGTCTCAATTTTTCCTCCCAATCAGTTTTGGTGATATTTTTCCTCAGCTTTTGGGAATTAGCTGTTTTGAAACAGTAAGTGTTTTTAGATATTAGAAGCATAGAATCATAGAATCATAGAATATCAGAGTTGGAAGGAACCTCAAGAGGTCATCTAGTCCAACCCCCTGCTCAAAGCAGGACCAATTCCCAGCTAAATCATCCCAGCCAGGGCTTTGTCAAGCCGGGCCTTAAAAACCTCCAAGGAAGGAGACTCCACCACCTCCCTAGGTAACGCATTCCAGTGTTTCACCACCCTCCTAGTGAAATAGTTTTTCCTGATATCCAACCTGGACCTCCCCCACTGCAACTTGAGACCATTGCTCCTTGTTCTGTCGTCTGCCACCACTGAGAACAGCCGAGCTCCATCCTCTTTGGAACCCCCCTTCAGGTAGTTGAAGGCTGCTATCAAATCCCCCCTCATTCTTCTCTTTTGGAGACTAAACAATCCCAGTTCCCTCAGCCTCTCCTCATAAGTCATGTGCTCCAGACCCCTAATCATTTTTGTTGCCCTCCGCTGGACTCTTTCCAATTTTTCCACATCCTTCTTGTAGTGTGGGGCCCAAAACTGGACACAGTATTCCAGATCAGGCCTCACCAATGTCGAATAAAGGGGAACGATCACGTCCCTCGATCTGCTGGCAATGCCCCTACTTATACAGCCCAAAATGCCGTTAGCCTTCTTGGCAACAAGAGCACACTGTTGACTCATATCCAGCTTCTCGTCCACTGTGACCCCTAGGTCCTTTTCTGCAGAACTGCTACCTAGCCATTCGGTCCCTAGTCTGTAGCAGTGCATGGGATTCTTCCGTCCTAAGTGCAGGACTCTGCACTTGTCCTTGTTGAACCTCATCAGGTTTTTTTCGGCCCAACCTTCTAATTTGTCTAGGTCCCTCTGTATCCGATCCCTACCCTCTAGTGTATCTACCACGCCTCCTAGTTTAGTGTCATCTGCAAACTTGCTGAGAGTGCAGTCCACACCATCCTCCAGATCATTAATAAAGATATTAAACAAAACCGGCCCCAGGACCGACCCTTGGGGCACTCCGCTTGAAACCGGCTGCCAACTAGACATGGAGCCATTGATCACTACCCGTTGAGCCCGACGATCTAGCCAGCTTTCTATCCACCTTACAGTCCATTCATCCAGCCCATACTTCTTTAACTTGGCGGCAAGAATACTGTGGGAGACCGTATCAAAAGCTTTGCTAAAGTCAAGGAATAACACATCCACTGCTTTCCCCTCATCCACAGAGCCAGTTATCTCATCATAGAAGGCAATTAGGTTAGTCAGGCACGACTTCCCCTTGGTGAATCCATGCTGACTGTTCCTGATCACTTTCCTCTCCTCTAAATGTTTCATAATTGATTCCTTGAGGACCTGGTTGGGAACTCTTCTCTGTTTGTCCATTACAATGTAATTAATTCCATTCTTTTATTTTGTTCTCTTTTACCATATTAACATTATTTGTCTCTTCTATAAAATGAACACACCCAGACTTTTATATCTTTCTGCATATGGCAGCCTCCCCATTTCTCATAACCTCAGAACTCCAGTTTATATTTGCTATATCCTTTATAGAGACTGGGGGCTGGTCTACACTGGGGGGGGGGATCGATCTAAAATATGCAACTTCAACTACAAGAATAGCATAGCTGAAGTTGATGCATCTTAGATCGAATTAAAATTACTTACTCTGCGTCCTTGTGGCACGCCACGGCTCCCCTGCCGACTTTGCTTCTGCCTCTGGCCAAGCTGGAGTTCAGCAGTCAATGGGAGAGCAATCGGGGATCGATTTATCGTGTCTACAGTACACGTGATAAATCGATCCCCGATAGATGGATTGCTACCCACCGATCAGGCGGGTAGTGTAGACATACCCTGGGTGACCAAAATTGAGCTTATCCAGAACAGGTTATCCGCTATCCCATTCCTTAGGCATTGGAATTTGGGCTTTGTTTGGGCCACTGCTGCAAGTGATCAGGTGATTCCCTGGAGATTCTATCAATGATGCCCAAGTCTTTTCCCTGAGGTCTGTTCTAACTGGGATGTTTCCTTTTGGCACATGTCTTGGAAAAGCTTTGGTTTTTCTCCACTCTCAGATTTTGAGCATCCGAGTAAATGGGGAGCTTCCTACATGATGGACTCTCTAACTTGCCGTTCATTGCCTTAAGAAACAATTCTGGATTACCTGTATCACCACTTGTGTTTCCTACTGGTGCCTATTAAGGTTTCCCAGGCCAAGACATGTAGCAATTAGTGATGCATGGAGCACCATCAGATATGGAATTGACATTAGTGGGGACAGTTGTTCATAATTCATTTATCTGAAGAATGAAAACATCATTTTTCAGTGTTTCAAGAGTGACCGATCTGCCTCACCCATGAGAACTACATTCCAGTAGTGCATGTAGTGTCTCATATTCACATTGTCTCTCCATCCAGGCCTTTGTATTGTGACCATCACCCTAGAGCCTGAGCACATACAGGAATTCAGGAGAACATATGGCACATGCAGCAGACACCATTTGGCCTCATAGTTGGACACCTTCTCCCCTACTCCATGTCAGATTCCAACACAACCGACTTCACAAACCCCTCCACCTTCATCCTTCTGGGCATTCCTGGCCTGGAGGTGGCCAATATCTGGATCTCCATCCCCTTCTGCGCCATGTATGTCATAGCCTGTTGGGGAACTTCAGTATCCTCATCATTGTGAAGAGGGCACATATACTATTTCCTCTGCATGCTGGCTGTCACCGACCTGGTCCTGCATACATCTATCCTTCCCAAAACATTGACCATCTTGTGGTTCAATTCCAGGGAGATCGATTTCAGTGCCTGCCTCACCCAGATGGACTTCATTCACTGCTTCTTCATGATGGAGTCTGGGATCTTAGTGGCCATGGCTTTTGATCGCTACAGGGCCATCTGCAATCCTCTGAGACATTCCAGCACCCTGACAAACCCTGTGGTGACCAAGACTGGACTGGCTGTGGTGCTGCGCAGTAGCATGCTCATACTACCCTATCTCCTCCTGGTAAGGCATTGATCATATTGCAGAACCAACAGCATTTCCCACACACACTGTGAGCACATGGCCGTGGTGAAACTGGCCTGTACTGACACCCATATCAGTAGTTACTATGGCCTCTTTGTGATATTCTGTGTGCTTGGTCTGGATGTGTTTTTTATCACAGTGTCCTATACCCAGATCCTCAGGGCCATCTTCAGCCTCCCCAAAAAGGACGCCCGGCTCAAGCCTTTTGGCACCTGTGGCTCCCACCTCTGTGCCATCTTAGCCTTTTATATCCCAGGTCTCTTCTCCTCCCTCATGTCCCGGTTTGTCCAGAATGTGGCCCTGAATTTACAGGTTCTCATGGCCTACATCTACCTCCTGCTGCCTCCCGTGCTAAACCCCATCATCTATGGGGTGAGGACCAAAGAGATCCGGGACAGGCTTCTTGGGCTCTTTACTCATAAAGGAACCTAAAGTTTTCTCCTGTTGCTCTAGGTCTCACACCGAGCTCCATGCAGAGCTGGCTGGTGACATGGTGCTGGGCCCCCTTCCCTGAATCACTTA
Organism: Chrysemys picta bellii; assembly: GCF_011386835.1. NCBI lineage: Eukaryota > Metazoa > Chordata > Testudines > Emydidae > Chrysemys > Chrysemys picta. Next base: position 356,941,814 of record NC_088791.1, read on the forward strand.
CTGGGCAGTCAGATAGACATTAAACCCTTCCCTGACCTTACTGTGCTGTGCCAGTGTGACGAACTGGGGAATATGTCTATGTACAACTCATAGGTTTGCCACTTTTCTAATTGCTGGTAACTTGACCTCTTTAGCCCTACAACCCTTCCCCACCTCTTCCTCTAAGGCCCCACCCCTTTCTGCCTCTTCCCCTCAAGGCCCACCACCCTGTCGCTCGCTCATCTCCTCCCCTCACCTTAGAATCATAGAATCATAGAATCATAGAATATCAGAGTTGGAAGGGACCTCAAGAGGTCATCTAGTCCAACCCCCTGCTCAAAGCAGGACCAATTCCCAGCTAAATCATCCCAGCCAGGGCTTTGTCAAGCCGGGCCTTAAAAACCTCCAAGGAAGGAGACTCCACCACCTCCCTAGGTAACGCATTCCAGTGTTTCACCACCCTCCTAGTGAAATAGTTTTTCCTGATATCCAACCTGGACCTCCCCCACCGCAACTTGAGACCATTGCTCCTTGTTCTGTCAAGGAGCCTTGTCACTTTCTGGATGATCTCTGCACCTCAAAGCAACCCTCATTTACCATGGTGATGTAATTATGGTGTGTTTTGTACAAAGTATGTCTTGTGAAGTATCATTCTCAAAGTCTTCATCAGCTAAACATTAATACCTCATTGGGTTGTATGCACTTTCATTGTCTATGAAGTTATGAAATCTTGCTATGTGTAAGTTACTAAAGTATGGTGTGAGGCTGGAAACACCCACAACCAGCCTTTCAGGTAGAACAACAGAGTATCCAGACAGTATTAGTTGCTGTCATCAACACCCATCTACGGAAGAATTCACTAACATGGGACTCTGTGTAAGGGAGCATGGGGACAATGAAGAATATTTGACCAATAGGGGTGGACCCCTCCTGTAACATGCATAGCAAGCTGGAAGAAACTTTCCAATAAGCTGGAAGAAACTATAAAAGATGGGGAGTGACATAATGATTTGTCGTCACTCCCCCACAACTCAACATGTGATGGAACCTCTGGAAGACAAAGGACTTGGAATGCGGGAGGGCAATCCAAGCTGCAAAGCAGATGTAGTCTGTGCCTCAAGAATCTGTAAGCCTGCTTGTATCATCAATCAGGGTGAGATATTGCTGATTCAAATCTTATTTAGTTTGTATAAGTCTTAAATTGTGATTTTGTTTGATTTCCTAGGTAACCTGCTTTGATCTGTTTATTGTAGCTTGTAATCACTTAAAATCTATCCTTCTGTAGTTAATAAATCTTTTTTATGTTTTATCGTAATCAATGTGTTTTTGAGTGAAGTCCTTGGGAATCTTCACTCTGTGAACAAGGACTGTTGCATATCTTCCCCACATCGAGTGGGGAGTAAATTGTTTAATGAGTTTGAACCATACGGCTCCCTGTGCAAGGCAAAATGGTATAATTCTGGGTTTATACTCCAGCGGGGGTGCAAGGCTGTGGATCTGGGAAATGGGCTAGGTCCCCCATTGTTGGTGCATGAGTGGTTTAGGTAAAGAACTCAGGTAATTCAGTTGGCTGTGTGGCACCACCTGCTGTCCTTTTGGGTGACAACAGCGCCTGGAGGGGCTGGCTGTGTATCACCAGCAGGGCAGGGGGATAGGCCAACACAGCTGAATGGTTAGGGGGCACAGCAGTTCCAACAGCTTTTATGCTTCACCCCGGGGGTACATCCCAAGACAATCTCGACCTCCCACCCCACAGCAGCAGGGCTTCCTCTGCTCCAGGGCTGGGATGGGAGCTGCTGCAGCCTGACAAGGAGCCTGCCAGCAGGTAGGAGGCAGTCCCAGTTAATATCCCAAGGCCTTCCTCTGTCCTGCAATAACTGGACACTGCCAGAGCCCTTAAAGCAAACCAGTCATGGGGTTCCTCCCAGACAGCCAAATCAAATATGATGAAGATTACTGAAAATCTTGTTCATCATATAGAAAATTCTACCACTTGCAAAGGATAGGACACATTACCCCCAGGTCAAGGAATATTTCAGATCCTACCCAAACACACGCTTACGCCCAATTCTTATTAACTAAACTAAGATTTATTTAAAGGGAGAGAGTATTGGTTAAAAGGTAATTATACATACAAACATGAGTAGTGTTCTTAAGTCAGTTTCATGGTAGAGATGATGAGATTTAATGTTGCAAAGAGTTCTTTCAATACTGGCCGTAGGTTGATGTCCAATATCAAGATCATCCAGAATGGAACTGGAGACCTCAATTTTGTGGCTCGAGCTTCCCCTGATGAAGCTTAAGCGCATTTGAGATGAGTGGATCAAGGCCCAAGCATTCCTTTATAGACCACTGGCAAGCTATGATAGTGAAGAATACTTGCTTTGAAGTAGAATTACCTGTTTTCTATATATTTTCAGATAACTAGTTCCATACATCAGCAAAAGGTAATTATCCATTAAGTGGTTCATAGGCAGTTTACTACAAACTTCAAAGAAACATAGACAATGTATAGACAATAACATTATTACACCCAAGTTTCACTTAAAAGTTGGTATTTACTTTTGATCTTTGAATCAACAGATATAGCAACAGACAGGAACCATCTGTTTACATGTTTAACATCTAACAAGATATAAGTAAATACATCCAGTTAGTATTACCTCTAATTCTCTAACAATTGAGAGATATTTCCATGCTCTAGTCCATTTACCATGGCTAAATTAGCTATTTATAAGGAATAGCTCTAATTACCATTTATATAGTTCTCTAATATGTCTTAAACATTGAATGTGGGTCAATTAGCCTGCCAGTTGCATAACCCTTTCTGACCATGTGTCAGACCTTGTCAAGGCTGATTCCCCACTCTGCACTTCGAGTGCAGAAGGTGAGGGCCCACAAGGATTCTAAATATTAATACTGGCCACTCCAGGCTTCTATTAAACTTCCAAGGTTATAGCTTCTCTCTGACCTTGGATGGGTAAATGCTGCCACCACCCAAGTGCAAAAAAAAAAAACCCTTTCGAAAACCCAGGAAGGTGCACTTGGGAATTCCTCCCTGTGGGGTACCCTCAAGCCCTTTCACCCCCCTTCAGGGAAGAGCTGAGAAATAAAACAAAGGAAAACAGCTGTTGCCACCAGCTAATTAAACAACTTATGCACAAACCTCTTGGGACACAAAAATCCAATCCTGTTCTTAAAAAAGTTAAATTTTATTAAAAATCAAAAAAGAAGAAAATATATTTGGAACTTAGGCTTTTTCCTAGATTTAAAAAGAACCACTTTTGAGGACTACACATCAAAATAACTTTCTTGAGGTCCAGCTAGAAGGTTATAAGCACAACAAAAGCACCTGGGGCTAGCACAGAGGAGTCCACAAGCTTTACAAAATAAAAGATATAAACCTAATCACGTCTGCCTGGACATTTCCTGATCTACTTACATATCTGGGGGTTTCAAATAAGTAATTCTAGGTATGATCTGATGATTTTTCATACCTGGCTAAAGCTTCTTATATCATTGCTGCTATGTGTCTCCACTCTCTGGAGAACAACCACAGACAGACGAAGGAAGAGTTTTTTCCCCAATTTTAAAAAATTCTAGCCTTCCCATTGGCTCTTTTGGTCAGGTTCCCACTCCCTTACTTTTACCTGTGGACTTTTTTAACACTTTCCCTGTAAAGCAAGTAGAGAACAGCTACTAACAGGGATTTTATAGCTAACTGTTTGACTGGGTGTCCATAATATGGAGCTACCCTCCTTCCCTTCATTTATCACACATCGCCCAAATCACAGACAGTGCTGGCAAGCTTGGTATAGGTCGGGTCTACATCGGCTGGGATTTCTTCCTGGAGGTTTAGGAAACAGAGTTAATAAGATACATACACCTCTAATTTTAGTAATAATCACATGAAGAACTAAACAGTCTTTTTCACATTTAAAGAACTACAATGACTTAGAATGCAGAGACATTTTTACCTGGCTGATTCTGGGAAACCTTTCCGGGAGAGTGCATTAGCCATTTTGTTAGAGGCTGCTGAAATGTGTTGTATTTCAAATACCAAGTTTTGAAGAGACAAACTCCACTGAAGAAGTTTTTTGTTAGTTTCTTTGACTGAGTAAAGCCACTTTAGTGCAGCATGGTCAGTCTGCAAGTGGTAACGCCATCCCCAAATGTATTGGCGTAGCTTCTCTAGACCATTCACAATAGCATAGTATTCTTTTTCTGAGACTGACCAGTGGCTTTCCCTCTCAGAAAGTTTTTTGCTGAGAAACACAACAGGATAGAATTGTTGATCTGGTCCTCCCTGCATTAAAACTGCTCCTACACCACTCTCGGATGCATCTATGGTTACGATGAATGGTTGGTCGAAGTCCGGGGCCCTTAGTACAGGGTCAGCTGGTTAAAGGCTTTTTGACACTTCTCAGACCACTGAACTGCATTTGGCTGTTTTCCCCCCAAATCGTCGGTAATACCTGGCGAAGCCCAAGAAGGATTGGACTTGCTTCTTTGACTCAGGGACAGGCCAATTTTGGATAGCATTTACTTTAGCCTGTATGGGGTTGACAGTACCTTAACCCACCTGGTGTTCAAGGTACATTACCCTGTTTAACCCTGTTTGACATTTTTTGGCCTTAACTTTTAAGCCTGTGTCCCTTAGGTGCTGGAAGACAGTTTGAAGATGTTCCAGCTGTTCCGCCCATGAATCTGAGAATATAGACAAATCATCAAGGTCGGCGACTGCAAATTCCCCAAATCCAGCCAGAAGGTTAACTACCAGTCTCCGGAAGGTGGCGGGTGCATTTGTAGTCCGAAAGGGAGCACATTAAATTCAAACAGCCCTACATGGGTGATGAAGGCTGACCTTTCCTTGGCTGGGTCATCTAGTGGCACTTGCCAGTACCCCTTAGTGAAGTTTAAGATGGAGTTGAACTGGGCACGTCCCAGTTTATCCAATAGCTCATTTGTGCATGGTATTCGATAGTTTTCTGGGCGAATTACAGCATTTAGCCTACGGTATTCCATGCAAAAGTGGATTTCCCCACCAGGTTTGGGAACTAGAACTACTGGAGAGGCCCATGAACTCTCAGAGAGGCAGATTACACCCATCTGTAACATGTCCTTGATCTCCCTTTCTATTGCAGTTTTCACATGAGGAGCTATCCGGCTCTAATCATGTGAGCATAGAAGCATAGAATCATAGAATATCAGGGTTGGAAGGGACCTCAGGAGGTCATCTAGTCCAACCCCCTGCTCAAAGCAGGATCAATTCCCAACTAAATCATCCCAGCCAGGGCTTTGTCAAGCCTGATGTTAAAAACCTCTAAGGAAGGAGATTCCACCACCTCCCTAGGTAACCCATTCCAGTGCTTCACCACCCTCCTAGTGACAAAGTTTTTCCTAATATCCAACCTAAACCTCCCCAACTGCAACTTGAGATCATTACTCCTTGTTCCAATTTTTCCACATCCTTCTTGTAGTGTAGGGCCCAAAACTGGACACAGTACTCCAGATGAGGCCTCACCAATGTCGAATAGAGGGGAACGATCACGTCCCTTGATCTGCTGGCAATGCCCCTACTTATACAGCCCAAAATGCCTTTAGCCTTCTTGGCAACAAGGGCACACTGTTGACTCATATCCAGCTTCTTGTCCACTGTAACCCCTAGGTCCTTCTCTGCAGAACCGCTTCCTAGCCATTTGGTCCCTAATCTGTAACAGTGAATGGGATTCTTCCGTCCTAAGTGCAGGACTCTGCACTTGTCCTTGTTGAACCTCATCAGGTTTCTTTGGGCCCAAACCTCTAATTTGTCTAGGTCCCTCTGTATCCTGTCCCTACCCTCCAGCATATCTACCACTCGTCCCAGTTTAGTGTCATTTGCAAACTTGCTGAGAGTGCAGTCCACGCCATCCTCCAGATCATTAATGAAGATATTGAACAAAACCGTCCCCAGGACCGACCCCTGGGACACTCCACTTGAAACTGGCTGCCAACTAGACATGGAGCCATTGATCACTACCTGTTGAGCCCGACGATCTAGCCAGCTTTCTATCCACCTTATAGTCCACCTTATAGTATCACCTGTGTCAATGGAGTGGTATGCCATTCTGTCCATCCTGGGGTGGCTGAAAACACTGGTGCGAAGCTGGTGCACAACTCCTGGATTTGCTGTCACTGTTTACACCCAAGTGTGATGGAAAGGCTCACCTCTTCTACGTCACCATTGCTTTTTCCTTCATAATAGACTCCTTCAGGCCACTCAGTGTGATCTCTCTCCTGGGCTGTAAACTGGATAGCCTTGATTTCTCAGGAATAAAAGGGCTTTAGAGAATTAACATGGTATACTTTAGGCTTTAGGAAAGGGTCTGGGAATGCTATGAGGTAATTAACAGCTCCCAGGTGCTTGTACTGGACAGTCAACTTGGCTGTAGGCAAGTTAAGAGTTGACCTTAAAGGGTTGCACCATTACTCGGGCCTCTGGGTCAATGACTTTGGGGTCCACCAGGGATTGGTGGATAGCTGACACCTGTGCTCCACACAGCAAAGGCGGGGCTCACACGCTCATCTGGGCATGCAAGTAGGGCTGCCCCCTGGGCCGAAGCGGGAGCAGTGGTAGGCAGGGAAGGAGGAGGGGCAACTATGGATGCTGGGCAACAAGGGTTGCTGGCGATGATGGGGCCGGCAGCCTGCCAGGGCTCGGGAGTTCTGGACGCTACTCCATGCAGGGCCAGGGGGCACTCCCTCTGGACACGCCCCGTCACCTGGCAGATGTAGCACCAGGCCTCCTCTGAGGAATAGTGTACCTTGTACTGGGCCCCTGGTAGGGGACCAAAAAGTACCCCTCGAGTGTTTCTCCATCATGTGCCACCGGCAGCACTAGAAGCTACAGCTGTTGGCAGAACCAGAGGACATGACAAAGGGCAGGGTCCTTGCAGACCAGTGGGAGAGGGCTAATGATGGAAATTGGTTTTCCCAGGGGTGGAAAGGAAATGTAACAGGTCTAGCCCAGTATCCTGTCCTCCAACAGTGGCCAGTGCCAGGTGCACCAGAGGGAATGAACAGAACAGGGAATCATCAAGTGATCCATCTTCTGTCGCCCATTCCCAGCTTCTGGCAAACAAAGGCTAGGGACACCAGCCCTATCCCAGCCCAAGCATTAAAAAGCTTCTACATGTCGTGATCAAAAGCATCCTGCAGAGTGTATGTTAAACTCAGCTTCACTGTTCAGCTTCAGCCCCTGGGTAACCTGTACTGACAGATGTTTGACTGCATGTGGTTTCCCTCTGTGTGCCATCCCACCCCTGAGTAGACAGCTGGCACAGCAGACCTCACATGAACCATCCGATGGTCACAAGGTACTTTAAGGGATGAAGGCAGCAAGCCAGCTTTATGGTCGACAAAGCCTGGTACCAGTATCACACAGACTAATACATGTACGCCCATCACAAGTGAACGTTCCTCCCTAGGCCAGACAAAGATATTCCCTCTTTGAGACATCTTTATACCCCGACACAAACAAGTTAGTTACTGCCCCCTGACATGGCTAATTATTGCCCATTATCATGTACATGTTTTATTAAAATATCTCTATTACAGTCGGTCATTTTGACCTTATCTTTCAGTAGGGGTCAGTGTGTTCCTGTTACCCTTGGGGAATGTTTTTGTACCATCCTTCATATTGGGATATTCTGGTACCACTTTATATCAGGATGTGTTTGCGTGAGTACTCTGTGACTGGCGCTTCTTAGGAATGTGTATTTCTCCAATATCATCCATGTTTTTGCAAGATTCTGTGAGACGGTTGTGCTTCATACCAGGCCTCTGAAACAAGGGCTTATGTCTCAAGCTCTCTTCCGACTACATACTGTATTTCCAGATAATGTGCCATGTACATGTGTAAATAGCCAGCTAATATAATATGTGCCATTTATCTCCCTCCCTGTGAGTTACCAAAGCCACCTCATCCTCTTCCCTGCATTCCACCTTCCCAGATAGCACAGGGGCTTATCCTTCCACCTCTCTCAGCTGTTGTCCACCTAGCTTCAAAACCGACCCCTTGCCCTGCCCTCGAGTCCCCAGAGGCCCACACCCATTGCAGGAACTGTGCCAGCTACAGGCCCCCAGCCAGGAGGAACAAAAGGGAACTGAAAGCTAAGGAAATAAGCCACACAATGATCTCCTTCCTCAGGATTTTGTAGCTCAGCCTTAGGGCCCACAAGCTGTACGATGAACAATCTGGACCATCTGCCACACAACCCTACTCCTAACACTCAGCTCTTTTCACAGCTTCCTGGATTCCCGCTCTCCTCCTGATTGGCCTGTCAGCCCCAGCGCTGATTGGCTCATTACACTTTCTCCTTGTGAGGCTGCAGCTGCTCCCTTCCCAGCACAGGAGCAGAGGGAACCCAACTGAGGGGAGGAGGGAGGTGGAGATGATCCAGTGTGTGACAGATGGAGGAGAGGAGAGAGCAACAAGGGCCAGGGCCCCGATGGAATAGTCAGAGAAGGAGATGGGGATTCAGGAAAGAGGTGAGGTAGGGGGCAGTGCTTCAGTGGTCCAGTTACCAGTAATTACAAAATATCAGAGGGGTAACTGTGTTAGTCTGGATCTGTAAAAGCAGCAAAGAGTCCTGTGGCACCATATAGACTAACAGAGGTATTTATTCCTGCCTCTGGAAATTTCCACTACATGCATCCGACGAAGCGGGTATTCACCCACGCAAGCTTATGCCCCAATAAGTCTGTTAGTCTATAAGGTGCCACAGGACTCTGCTGCTTTTACTGTAATTACAAAGGTGGCAACCTTATGAATTAATGAGTTGTACATAGACCAATTCCCCTGTTTCTCACACTGCCACAGCACAGTATGGTCAGAAACAGTTTCATGATTCATTGACTGACCAGTCAGGGATTCAGGGAATGGGGCCCAGGACCATTTCTCCAGCCAGCTCTGCACAGAGCTCAGTTTGAGAGCCAGAGCACCAGGAGAAAACTTTTAGGTCCCTTTATGAGTAAAGAGCTGGAGCAGCCTGTCCCGGATCTGTTGGGTCCTCACCCCGTAGATGATGGGGTTTAGCATGGGGGGCACCAGAAGGTACACATTGGCAACGAGAACATGGAAATGCAGGGTGACATTCTGGCCAAACCGGTAAGTGAGGGAGGAGAAAATTGTTGAGACATAAAAGGCTAAGATGGCACAGAGGTGGGAGGCACAAGTCCCAAATGTCTTGAGCCGGGCATTCTTTGTGGGGAGCCTGAAGATGGCCCTGAGGATCTGGATATAGGAAACAGTGATAAAAAACACATCCAGACCAAGCACGCAGAATACCACAAAGAGGCCATAGTAACTACTGACGCGCGTGTCGGAACAAGCCAGCTTCACCACGGCCATGTGCTCACAGAGTGTGTGGGGGATGATGTTGGTTCTGCAATATGGCTTCCACCTCGCCAGGAAGGGATGTGGCATTACGAGCATGCCACCGCGCAGCACCACGGCCAGGCTGATCTTGGCCACGACAGGGTTTGTCAGGATGGTGGAATGTCTCAGGGGATCACAGATGGCCACATAGCGATCAAAACCCATGGCCACAAAGATCCCAGACTCTATCACTGAGAAGCAGTGAACGAAGTACAGCTGGGTGAGGCAGGCATTGAAATCGATCTCCCTGGAATTGAACCAGAAGATACTTAGTGTTTTGGGCAGGATGGACGTAGACAGGACCAGGTCGGTGATGGCCAGCATGCAGAGGAAATAATACATGGGCCCATGGAGGCTTGTCTCTCTCTTCACGATGAAGAGGATGGTGAAGTTCCCCAAGACGGCAATGGCATACATGGTGCAGAAGGGGATGGAGATCCAGACATGGGCCGCCTCCAGGCCAGGAATGCCCAGCAGGATGAAGGTGGAGGGGTTGGTGAAGTCAGTTGTGTTGGAATCTGACATGGAGTATGGGAGAAGGTGTCCAAGTCTGAGGCAGAACGGTGTCTCCTGTATATACCGTATATTCCCTTGACTTCCTATATATGCCCAGAGTCTAGGGTGTTTGTCGCAGGACAAAAGCCTGGATGGAGAGACAAAGTTAATATGAGAAACTGCATGCACATGCTTAGGGAGATCTGGGAGTGAAAAAAGACCAAACCCTTTCCAAGACGTGCCAGGGGCAAACAACCCAACTAGAACACACCTCAGGGAAAGGACCTGGGCATCATTGATAGTAGCTCCATGGAAACACCTGCTCATTCACAGCAGTGGCCGAAGACAGTGTTCGGATGCCTGAAGGAATCCGATGGAGAATACCCTGCTCTGGATATGTTCTCAGTTTTGATCACCCAGTCTCTATTAAGGATATAGCAGATAGAAAGGGGATTTCTAAGAATGGGGGAGGCTGCCACATGCCGACAGACTGAAAAGTGGGACTATTTAGATTACAGAAGAGACAAAGAAGAGGTAATATGATAGAGAAGAGGAAAATGAAGGATGACACAGATTAAATTCAAATTGACAAACAAAGAACAGTTCCCAACCAGTAATATCTATAGATACTTAATTCTTCAAAAGGGTAATTCTCCAAAGCTGAGGCCAATTATCAGCAAAAGTTATTGGGAGGAAATATTGAGACAGAAAAATGGGATAGAAAATTGGGACTTCTTCAAGTCAAAAAGCCAAGATTCCACAGTCTAGAAAGTGGACAACTTTGGCTAAAAACCCAGTTCAGTGGGAAAGGGCAGGTAGCAATTAGGGTGGGGGAAATTCATATATAATACCTGGGAAAAAGAAAAAATAGATAGAAATCAATCCAAATCAGAAGTTATAAAAATTTATATGGGAAATTAAAGACATCTGGGAAAAATCCATGCTTTGCAGGGCTAAGGATAACAAAAATGATGTTATTAACTATATTAAGAACAAAATAAATTCTAGAAAATGTATAGGGCAATTATTAGACAGAGAAAGGAACTCATTATTGTTGCAGAAAAGGTAGATGTGTTTCAGAAATATGTTTTGTTTTTTTTGCATTTGGAAAGAAGCAGTGTGAGGCACTCATATCACATAAGGTGATAAAATACTTCCAGGACCATTAGCTGTCAAGATGTTAAACAGCATCTACAGTAGAACCTGAGAATTACGAACACCAGAGTTATGAACTGACTGATTAACCACACACCTCATTTGGAACCGGAAGTATGCAATAATGCATCAGCAGATCCAAACCAAAAGAAAGGCAAATACAGGACAGTAATGTCTTAATTGTAAACTCTTTTTAAAAAATAAAGGGAAATTAAAAAGAAGAAGATTTGACCAGGTTAGAAAATAATGGAATCACTGATATGAGATTAGTTAAAAAAAAAATCTAGGAATACAGTTAATGGCAGTCAACATCATGGTTTGTGGAAAAAAGGTCCTGTCAAATAAACCAAATTTCATCCTTGAATGCAAGTACACATTTGGCTGATCAAGGGAACTATGCAAGTGCAATAGACTTTGATTTCTCAGCAGCATTTGATTTAGTACGGGAAAATATTCAGATAAAAAATTGAACAGTATACAGTATCAGTAGAGCACATGTAAAATGGACTAAAATCTGGCTAATTGACAGATCTCAGAAAGCAGTTGTCAAGTGGCCATTGTCTGCAAATGGGGGTGTTCCTAGTGGGGCTCTGTAGGGATCAGTTCTAGGCCTGATGCTATTCAATATTTTCATAAATGATCTGGAAGCAAATAGAAAATCAAAGGATTTAGGGGTTACTGTGGACAACCAACTTATCATGAGTTTCAAATGCGATGCTGTGGCCAAAAGGGCTGTTGCGATCCTTGGATGCATAAATAGGGGAATGGTGAGTTGGAGCTGGGGAAAGATTTTACCTCTGCACCTGGCATTGGTGAAACCAATGATGGACAGTCCGGGGGTCTACATTTCAAAAGGGATGCAGAAAATTGGAGAGGGTGCAGGAAAGAGCAGCAAAAATTTTTGGAGGCTGGAGAAAATGCCGGACAGTGAGAGAGAGACTGAAAGAAATTCATGTATTTATCTTAAATGGTAATAATGGGCTCTTAGATCAAGAGAAAGGCAGAACAAGGCCCAATGGGTGGAAGCTAAACACCAGACGTATTTCAGCTGGAAATAAGGACCAATGTTTAGCATTGAGGGCGACTGACCATTAGGACAAACTTTGTTGACCTCCCACTGTGTGCACTGGGGTTAGGATGATATCGCTACATCTGTCAGGGTGTGGATTTTATTGCTATTGCAAAAAAAAAAAAAAGCAAATGCAATTTTCGGTTGCATTGGCAGAGACATAGAATGCAAGTTGTGGAAAGTGATAGTACCGTTCTACTCAGTGCTGGTCAGGCTTCAGTTGCAGTACTATGTCCAAGTTTCGTCACAAATGTATAGAAAGGATGTAGGAAAACTGGAAAGGATCCAGAGACAAGAGACGTTTGATTAATTAGGGGAAAACTTTCAGATAAAAAAATGAACAGTCTACAATATCAGTAAAGCACATGTAAAATGGATTAAAAATTGGCTAACTGACAGATCTCAGAAAGCAGTTGTCAATGGGCCATTGTCAGGGAATGGGGGTGTTTCTAGCGGGGTTCTGCAGGGTTCAGTTCTAGGGATGCTATTCAATATTTTCATCAATGATCTGGAAGGAAATAGAAAATCACTGAAAATAAAATTTGCAGATGACCTAAAGATTGGCAGAGTGGACACAATGAGGAGCCCGGGGCAGGCATACTGATGGATATGGTGCATTGGTAAGAGGGGCCCATGCAAGCAAAATGTTTTAATACGGTCGAATGCAAAATTATCCTCTCGGAACAGGGAATGCAGGCAGGACCCACAGACTACAGCACTGTAATGCAAGGACACTGAAAAGGATTTTGGGGTCCTTGTGGATAATCAACTCATTGTGAGCTCCCAGTGTGATGCTGTAGCATAAAGGGATGATGTGGTCCTCAGATGGATAAACAGGGGAGTGGTGAGTTGGAGCAGTGGAAGGATTTTGCCTCTGCACATGGCATTGGAGAAACTGACTGTGTGCAGTTCTGCGGTCCACATTTCTGAAAGGATGTTGAAAAATTGGAGAAGGTACAGCATTGAGCCACAAAAATGAATGGAGGCTGGAGAAAATGCTGGACAGTGGGAGAGATTTAAAGAGCTTTATCTATTTATATTATCAAAAAGATGATCAAGCAAGACTTTCCAGGGGAGAAAATAATGGGTACTAATGGGGTCTGTAATCTAGTGGAGAAAGGCAGAGCAAGGCCCAAGAGATGAAAGCTGAAACCCATTGGAAATAGGGGCCAAATGTTTAGCACTGAGGGTGATTAACCGTTGGAACAAACTGCGAAGCGAACTGGTGGATTCTCCAACTCCCCTTATGTGCAGATCCAGACTGGAAGCTTTTATGGAAGATCTGCTTGAGGTTTTGTCTACACTTAAAATGCTACGGCAGCTCTGCCGTTGCGCTTCTACTCTGAAACCATTCAGTGTAGTTATTACTTACACTGACATCAGGGGTTCTCCCATCAGCATAGATAATCCACCTCCCCGAGAGGTGGTAGCAAGGACGATGGAAGAATTCTTCCATTGACCTCATACTGTTTACATTGGTGCAAGCTTGATATAGCTACATCTGTCAGGCATGTGGACATTTCTCCTAGTATAAAAAGAGCAAATGGAGTTTTGTGTTGCATTAGCATGCAAGTCACGGGAGGTGATCGTACTCCTCTATTTGATGCTGATCAGGCCTCAGCTGGAGTATTGTGTCCAGCTTGGGTCACTAATGTATGGGAAGGATGTAGAGAAACTGGAAAGGATCCAAAGGTGAAAAACAAAGCTGATCCAAGGGATGGTATACAAGCCATAAGAGGAAGCTGAAGGAACTAGTTATTTTTAGTTTGGAAAAGAGGAGCTTAAGTATGACATGATAGCTGTCTTCAGGTACTTGAAAGGCTGCCATAAAAATACAGAGAAAAGTTGTTCTCTCTGGCCACAGAAGGCAGGACAAGAGGCAATGCGTTCAAAGTCCAGCACAGAAGATTTAGATGAGATCTCAGGAGACACTGCCTAACTGTAAGAAGAGGAGGACAATGGAACAGACGCCTCGGGAGGTCGTGGAAGCTCCTTTGCTGGAAGTTTTCCAAAGGAGCCTGGAAAGTCACCTGTCCTGGATGGTTTAGACAGAACACATCCTGCATCTGGCAGGGGATTAGACTAGAGAACCATTGTGGTCCCTTCTCACCCTGTGACTCTAGGATTCTATGATGTAAAATCCTAGTCTAGACCAGGCCTTAGTCAAACTCAAGTTATGAAGCTCAATACAGGGGTTATTGTATGAAATTTAATGGCCTGTGTTATACAGAAATTCAGACTGGCTGATCTAATGGTCCCTTCTGGACTATAAATCTATCAATAAAGAAAGTGTCACAACACACGAACAAGGAAATATTCTGTTACATTGAAAGTCTGAACATATAACACGGATAAAAGAAAAAAAAAATTATATACCCCATATTTGGCCTGTGGAACTTCTTGGCACTGACATTATTGGAGCAAAGAGTTTAGCTGAATGGGATTCACAAATGGATTGGCTGTTGTAGGTGGTGCTGGTGGCATCACCTTTAGTTAAAACAGTCTGACAGCTTCAATTAGGAGACCTCATATTCAGTTGCTTATAAGTTTGCCATAAGCATTTGGACTGAAATGCAGGAGGAGGAGATGACAGTGTCTGTGCATTAACACATAGCTGATGACTGAGGTCTTTAGTCAGTTCTTTCCCCCAGGGGAGCTTTACCTCAGTGGAGTCTTAGCAAAGTACAGGCCACGGCCTCAAAATTTGGCCTTGTATTGTACATCTATTAACACTTTTCTTCATGAATGATCCACTTTGCCACTGAAATGCAGCCACCTCGGGTCCTGAGGTCATCAGCCAGCAGATGGGGGTTCATAGAAAAGTGTGACCTTTTGGTCCATGTTACTGGAGCAAACTCATCACCAGTAGAATGGGTCCTGGGATGTTTAATGGCTGTGCAGAGTGGAAAGGACCACAATCCTACTCTCTATCCCAGAGATTTTCAAATTGTGGGTCGCAACCCAGAATTGGGTCACAGAATGGAAGGGACGGGGTCTCGGTGGCTCTGATGAGCATCATCGACTGGACTGTTAAAAGTCCAATCAGAGGTGCTGCCCAGCTACGGCAGGATAATTCCTACCTGTTCTGACACCGCGCTGCTCTCTGGAAGTGGCCAGCAGTAGGTCCAGCTACTAGGCGAGGGAGGCCACAGGGCTCCGCATACTGCCCCCACCCCGAGAACTGGTTCCGCCCTGCCAGTGGGAGCAGGGGGGGGGGGGAGTGCCTGTGGGTAAGGGCCGTGTGTAGCTGCTTGTGCACCTCCGCCTAAGAAACGGACCTGCTGCTGGCTGTTTTCAAGGCACAGTGCAGTCTGCGGTGCCAGAAGAGGTGGGAAGTCTGCCTCTGCACCCTGGCTGCACCACTGACTGGGAGCTGCTGGAGGTAAGCCTGCACCCCAATCCCACCCCAATCCCCTGCCCCAGCCCTTAGCCCCGCAACCTGGACCCCCTTCCTGCACCCCAAAGCCCTCATCCCCGGCCCGACCTCAGAGCCTGCACCCACAGCCCAGAGCCCTGACTCCCTCCCAAACCTCCACCCCAGCCCTAGCCCAGAATCCACTCCCACACCCTAAACCCCCCATTTCTGGCCCCAACCCACAGCCATCACCCCCACACTCCAACTCTGTGCCTGAGCCCTAAGCCCCTCCCCAAGCCCCTCATCCCCAGCTCCATTGGGTCGCAGACATCAACAATTTTCTTCAACTGGGTCACCAGGCAAAATGTTTGAAAACCACTGCTCTATCCCATCATGCCCACATTGAGCAGGTGAGCTCCTCAGCAAAAAGTGGGGTACCTGTGAATTCTGAGAAAGAAGTGTCTTCCCTGGGAATCCCTCTCAGGTAGCCGTGTCCCAAACCTCTCTCACCCCAGAATCTGCAGCAATATCCCACACCAAGAGCCAACACAGGGGTGTGCACTGTTTATAATATAGCTCTGGCAGTCCCAGTGGGATTTGTTCAACCTCTAGGGGAGAAGCGGGCATCTGAATGCAAATAGGCTAGAGACAGGCTTGTCTGCTCTTCTGTGCTCTTCATCCATCTTTAGGAGTAAACAGCAATTACTGGCCCTTCCCAAAGGGAGATGAGAACTCTTGGGATCTCCACTGATTCAGAGAGGAATTGGCTGCTCTGTGTATTTGTGTATATTTAAAAATTATAGTTGATTACTAAGAATACTAGGGATAATGTCTATGTCTCCATAGGGTCTGATACCCTGTAAATGCCCAGGAGGGATGGGTAGATAGTAGACAGACAGATCTGAAGATAGATGACTGAGGGGAGATATGAGCACTTTCTGCAACTACACAGGGCTGTTGCTTTGGGATCAGCGATCAGTAACTATTCTCGTACTGTGCAGCAACTTTCATTGAAGGATCTTCAAAACTCCTAACAAAGGAAAGTCACTATGAACATATCCCCATTATACAGATAGGTAAATTGAGTAACAGGGAGAAATTAATTGGCAAATGTCACACAGAGTTTGAATGGAAGGATTACAGACAGAACGCAGGAGTCCTGACTTCCCTGCCATAACCATGGTCTCTCTGTCATGCCAAGAGGGAAATGGTCTATCACTATGGCAGGGAATGTTCATTGGGTGTGACACAGGGGAAAGGCTGCAAGAGGGAGCCTGAGCCTTTACTCTCCTCTCAAGGTGAATCTGAGGTTGTCAGAACTAGCTGGAGTTTGTGAGCTCCCCACTCCTGGGAAGTGTGAACTCCGGGACTCCACTTCTGCTCCCACCCAGAAATCTGCCAACACATCACAGTCACTGGGGTCGCTTCGGGGAACAGTCTCAGTAACAACACCAACAGATTGTTCCCATAGAGTGCAGTTGGAGTTCAGTCCTGGGAACAGAGGCCTTGCCCTCCCCCCAAAGCTACCCTGGAACAAGGGAGGTCCTATAGGAAGGATAGAGACTAGATGAGTGTTTGCATTGGATTTCTTCTCTCCCTGTTGGTTCTTTGCCTCCCAGTCTCTCCCAGGTGGAATTGAAGTCTAATGTTCCAGCCTGAGTCACACTTTCCAAGACTATCCCGGGAGTTAGGTGTTTAAGGACCTTTGTGAACCACTAGAAAAATCCCTATTGAATGATCATTTCCCATGGACATCTCCTTTCTGAGCTCAATCAATTAGCCATTTCTTACTCCATCTAACAAGTGCTCTACGGATACTGTCTAATGCTAAGTATCAAAGAGGTAGCCATGTTAGTCTGGATCTGTAAAAGAAGCAAAGAGTCCTGTGGCACCTTATAGATTAACAGACGTATTGGATCATGAGTTTTCGTGGGTGAATACCCACTTCTTCAGATGCATGTAGTGGAAATTTCCAGAGGCAGGTATACATATGCAAGCAAGAGTGAGTCAGGCTAGAGATAACAAAGTTAGTTCAATCAGGGAGGATGAGGCCCTCTTCTAGCAGTTGAGGTGTGAACACCAAGGGAGAAGAAACTGCTTTTGTAGTTGGCTAGCCATTCACAGTCTTTGTTTAATCCTGAGCTGAGGATCAGTGGAGATCCCAAGAGTTCTCATCTCCCTTTGGGAAGGGCCAGTAATTGCTGTTTACTCCTAAAGATGGATGAAGAGCACAGAAGAGCAGACAAGCTTGTCTCCAGCCTATTTGCATTCAGATGCCACAGGACTCTTTGCTTCTTTGTCTAATTCAGATTAACAAACTAGCATATCATCTGGTACTAGGTCAAACAACTTGCAATGGTATAAATCTATTCTATCTCCCCAGTTCCCTTTATCACCCAAATCTGTTATCACTTAAAAAAAGAAATCATGTCTCTTTGCCACACCACTCCAGTATTAATTCTTCTGGCATCACTGCAGCGCACAGCATTGCAACGTAAAGACCAGATCTGTACCCAGATGGTTGCAGCATCTGCTCCCTTTCTGCCTCTCTTACGTTCAGGAGAGTTATATTGCATATGGTCACCTGGGGGAAACGGAGGAAGTTTTAAATGCTAGCCCTTAAACCACAAGCAATTGAACAAGATTTGGCTTCTTGTTTGTCTTTCTCCCCCTTCCCTGCCCCAACCTGGTGCCACTTTTGTAAAAATCAAACTAGTTGGGGGGCTTTACACTGGTGCCTGTCCTCAAGCAACACGCTTGAGAAGTACCTTTTTCGGTTTATGTACTCTTTGGCAAGGTGGTCTGGTGCCAAGATGGGGATGTGCATTCTGTTTATAGCCTTACCAAAGATAGGGAACCCCATCGTGGCAAAACCATCCAGTATGTCCAGCATGTTGCCCAGAGTCACTATCCTTCTTAGCAGAAGTCTTTTGATTGCCCTGGCAACTTGTATCACAGCGGACGGCACAGTAGATTTACCCACTCCAAATTTATTCCCCATTGACCAGTAGCAGTGTTCCATTGCAAGCTTCCACGGAGCTATCGCCTCTCGCTTCTCAACTGTCAGAGCAGCTCTCATTTTAGTATTTCTGTGCTTCAGGTTGGGGAAAACTACAAATGATAGATTTTAAGTGATTATAAGTCAAGGCAAAAGAAGTCAGATTTGGTCAAAAGACATAAAAGCAAAACACATTCTAAGCTGATCTTAACACTTTCAGTGCCCTTACAAACTTAGATGTTTCTCACCACAGGCTGGCTGTTTATTCTTCAGCCAGGCTCTCCCCTTTGATAGGCGCTTCAGATGCTTGGTGGTGGTGTCTGTAAATGGAGGTGGAAGAGAAAGAGCATGGCAAATGTATCTCCCTTTGATCATGTTCTTTCTTACCTCTTGGCTTTGCCCCCCTCTTCAGAGTCAGGTGAGCGTTACCTCAGCATAGTCCCAAACTGACCAAGGGAAGGGGGGTGACTCACTTGTAAGTCCAACAAATCCTTTGTTGCTGCCTAGGTTTCTCCCATATATGCCTTGTTGAGATGTGAACTGCCCCTCTGCTCCTGGAGAATTTTGCCTGGGATTGTTTTAAGCCATGAGGGCACATTTTCAGCCTCATAATTATATACATGAAAATACATGAAACCTACATGTACCATGACCACTGGCTCCTCCCCAGCACTACAAATAAGTCTGTCTAGATGCCTCGAGAGATCAGCAAGCTTCGCACCAGGCAGGCAAGTCACCATACGGTTCTCCCGGTAATCACAAACCCAGCTATCTATGTTTCTAATGATCGAATCTCCCAATACTAACACCTGCCTTTTCCTAGTAACTGGAGTTCCCTCCCCTAGAGAGGTAACCTCAGTGCGAGAGGATACCCCAACGCCATCTGGAAGGAGGGTCCCAACTATGGGAAGGTTTCCCTCTGCTCCCGTTGACTGCTCTGCTTCCCTGGGCCTTTCATCCTCCTCAACAGCACAGGAGCTGTCTGACCAGAGGTGGGACAATTCTACAGTGTCCCAGAAAGCCTCATCAACATACCTCTCTGCCTCCCTTAGCTCCTCCAGTTCCGCCACCCTGGCCTCCAAAGCCCATGCGCGGTCTCTGAGGGCCAGGAGCTCCTTGCACCGCTTGCACACATATGCCACCCACACACAGGGCAGGTAATCATACATGCTGCACTCTGTGCAATAAACTTGATAGCCCCCACTCTGCAGCTGGGCTTCTGCCTGCATTGTCTCCTGGTTAATGAAGGGGTTGTTTAAAGCAAGAAGTTTTGACTGTGGTTTGGTCTATGGGTTTTAAAGCAAAAACAACAGCAAGGGGCCCTTGCCCCCTTCCCGCTCCCCTTCCAAACTCCCTTGCGAAACTCTGTTAGCAGCCCCTGGTCGCTTGTGTATTGCTTTATAAAGCCCTGGCCTGCTTGATATCCCCCAGAGGTGTCTAGCCTTCAAATTTCCTTTGAAGCTGACACGTCCAACTGCCAGCCACAGCACATGGTCCTTCAAACAACCAACTAAACAAACAGACGGACAAACACAAGCTCAGCACACAGCCAGTAACCCCCAAACAAACAAACACACACTACAGACAGTCACTTACCCCAAGGGTGTTGTATTTGCTCCTCCTTCACCTGGAGAACTCCCTTGCAAAACTCCCTGTTAGCAGCACCTGGTCGCTTGCACACTGCTTTATAAAGCCCTGGCCTGCTTGATAGCCCCACCCCCTGACTAATATTGATTTACTTCGTGTCCTCGTGGTGTGGGATCGACAGCTGCCGCTCCCCCGTCGACTCCGCTTCCGCCTCTCGCAGAGGTGGAGTTCTGGAGTCGACAGGGAGCGCATTCGGGGATCGATTTATCACATCTAGAAGAGATGCGATAAATCGATCCCCAATAGATCAATCACTACCCGCCGATCCGGTGGGTAGTGTAGACATACCCTTAGTATCATTGAGTCCTCTGCAGCAAGTGGGAAGCTGCATGCTTCCAAGGGTGGGAGTGTTGCAGCTCAAGGGGGTGTCCCCTTAGGGAGGCATATGGGTCTGGAGCTTGCCAGTGACACAACTGTCCAGGCTATTAGCTGTGAGCCCTTCACAGCTGAGCAGGACACAGATCCAACTCGAGAGACCACAGGGGTATGTGTCTGGCGTGGGCAGAGTAGGAACCTGGGGGAGGAAGAATGGGAGAACAGGAATGTCTCCTCACTGGTCACATGGTGGAAGATGCCCAGAAGAGAATATCTGGTTCAGAATCTGTTCACCCAGGCACTGAACCTGTGGCTAAGGGGAGCAGTCACACAAGTGACCTCTCAGGGATAGAGAGAGGGGAGATGTAGGGTACCCCAATCCAGGTCCTGATTTTTCTGGACTTTGTTCCTGATGTGCTTGTGAAAACTAACTCTCTCTCTTTAAGACAGGAGGTAGATCCTACTTAAGAAATTGTTGTCTGTGAAAATACTAATGACTCATCAGACAGAGGGAAGGAGGAAATTCCCTGGGTTGGGAAGACACAGAAAGCAGCTGTGAAAGAGCTGCTTGGAGAAGACAAACCTCTTAGCCTTGAGAACACAGATCACAACCCCCTAGGAAATGGGGTGTGGGAAGGGAGGACTCAGTACTGGGAGTTGGGATCACAGGGATAGCCCAAGAGGGATAACGGATTTTTTGCATGGGCATAACCCTGGGGTTGGGAAGCAGCTCCACAGAGGACTAGCCAACATGCAAAGTCCCTTTATACCCTTACCTCACCAGACCCTGGCATACCAAGACCCAAAAGATGACCTTAGATGGAGCTCCCTATGGAAAGGGACACTGAGGGGAAAGGAAAACTAGTAACTAAACACATGTGAAATTTCAGGGAGGAGCTGAAAGACATAATGCACATTGAACAAATGAAACTGTCCAAGCAGAAGGCGTGGTATAATAAAGAATACTTGGAAACACCTACCTGTGATAAAAGATTTTCAGTTATTGTTAAATCTCATGATGCAAAGTTTGTTGCTAATGGTAAAGCTTATAAAAAAGAATTTGGTTCTAATGGTAAATCCTATGAAAAGGTGTAACATGCAAGATTTTGGGGAAAAGCTTTTGGACATCCGAGGACTAGTAAAGAAGCAGCCCTTTGGGGATACTGCATCTCAGCTAACACCTGTAAACAGTATCAGAGCTTGTCACAACAGGGAAATCATAATAAACCCAGTCTGCTTTGTGGATGGGGAAACTGAGGTATACCACTTCATTGCATTTATGAATATCTGTATTGTGTTATCCCCAGTTGGAAAAGCACAACAGTTAACAATGCTGCACAGATACAAAGAGTGGTTTTCTAGCAACCCAGAGAAGGCACACTTGCTGACTTCTGAGATCTCTAGGCTGATCTACAAAGTGTTAAAAGGTACACAGAACTTTGCAAGAACACATGTGGATAACACTGGGGAGTTGTATGGTCAAAACCTAAAGAAAGCCGTGGGCACATTGCCTCCACATTAGTCAGTGACTAAAGTTCTTGAAATGAAATAAGGGAGAGGTGTGAAATTCTGTGCCCCAAAGCAACACCCTAGCACCCCCATATTTACCATTGTGATATGATTACAAAGGATGAATATAAACAAATAACACAAGTAGATAGGGAGAAAATTAGAAAGGCCAATGCACAAAACGAGATCAAACTACTAGAGACATGAAGGGGAACAAGAAATCATTCTACAAATATATTAGAAGCAAGAGGAAGACCAAGGACTGGGTTTGCCCATTACTCAATGAGGGTGGGGGGAATAATAACAGAAAATGTGGAAATGGAAGAGGTGCTTAATGACTTCTTTGTTTCAGTTTTCACCAAGAAGGTTGTTGACGATTTTACATCTAACATAGTGAATGTCAGTGAAAATGAGGTAGGATCAGAGTCTGAAATAGGAAAAGAACAAATTAAAATTACTTAGACAAGTTAGATGTCTTCAATTCACCAGGGCCTGTTAAAATACATTCTAGAATGCTCAAGGAGCTGACTGAGGAGATATCTAAGCCATTAGCAATTATATTTGAAAAAATGCAAAGTGCTCTACTTAGGAAGGAACAATTACTTGCTGCGACAGACCCAGACCAGTGGGGTACAGGAGTCTGGTCCTATTGGGATCCAGGACGTGGGCGGGCTTCGCCCCCTAGGCGAAGAAACCCTGCCAACCAGCCTAAGGGGGGGGGGGGGTCCAAAGGGCCTGGAGACCAAAAAATTACGGGGGACAACTAATAAAACAACAGGGACAGGAGTGAGGTCAAAGGGTCAAAAGAAGGGAACCAGACGGGGACACCGAGCAGAGAACCCCGGACAGCACCCACTGCTCTTCGAAGGCATCAAGGGAGTCAGTGGACGCCGCCCAGAGGAACTCTGCCCGGATACGTGAACGAACGGAGGACCAGAAATAAGCCCCACAGTCACAGGAGACTCCATCGGCCAATCTCCTCACTCTGGTTTTATAAATGGCCAGTTTTGCTAGGGCCAGGAGGAGGTTGACCAGGAGGTCCCGTGACTTTGTGGGGCGACGGATAGGGAGTGCATAAATAAAAAGGTGAGGGGAAAAGTGCAGCCAAAAACGTAACAAAACATGCTTGAGGAGCCAGAAAAGGGGCTGCAGCCTGGTGCACTCCAGGTAAACATGCGCCAGGGTCTCCCTCACACCGCAGAAGGGGCAGGTGTCTGGGATGGGGTAAACCACGCCAAGTGCACGCCTGTGCTCATGGATCCGTGAAGGAGCCACCAACTGATGTCGCCAGTGGGCTTCGGGATCAGAGTAGAATAAAGGCTGGCCACCCGGGGATCCTCACCCTCCAGAGGTGGCAGAAGGTCCCGCCACTTCGTATCGGGGCGGGACGCGAGGGTGAGGACATAAAGAACATGGAGCACGAGCGTGTATAGATGTTTCCTTGGCGCGGTCTGGAACAGAACCGGCTGCATATCGTGCAGCCGGCTCATGGCGAAGGGACGGGGGGGGGGCGATTGGGTCTATGGGGCAGGGGGCCGATGAAAAGGTCTGGAGGGCTCAGAGTGGATGGTGGGCGGGGCGTGCCCTCTCGCAGGACCCGGTCGAGATAGTCCCGAGCAGCAGGCGGCAAAGCGGCCCTCACCTGAAGCACGCGCCGGGGAGTATGAGGTCTGGAGAGCCCCATGCGCTGAGCAAGCGTCAGGGGATCCAGCCAGTCTCCCCGGTCGTAGTCCAGGAGGTCTCCGACTTTGGTGACTTCTGCCAGGACCAGCCTCTGTCGCACCATGGGGGACTCCGCCACCTGCACACGAAGCTGGGGGTTGTATAGCAGGGGCTCCGTGAGGAGATCTGCCCCCACGGTGGCCGCTGACCATCGAGAGTTCATCCCAGAGCATTCTGCAAGCGTTAGGATCGGTCGGATCCGGGGAGAAAAGGCCTGCGTAGAAGGCGTTGGCCCTCCCGCACATTTCCGCCGGATCCGTGAGGGGGGTGCCGTCCTCTGCTAGAAGGCAGGTGACGTGCTTCTTGGCCCCCCTCTTTTTCTCCAGGGCGTAGAAGAAGCAGGAAGCGTGATCCATCTCCCGAAGGAGGCGGATGCGGGATCGAACAAAGGCACCTCGGGCCCGATGGTCCTCGAGGGTCCGGAGCTCTTCCCGCTTCTCCCGGCAAGCTCCGCAGAGGGATGGATCACCTTGGCTGGTGGCCAGACGCCTCTCCAGCTCTAAAACCTCGTGTTCGAACTGCCCTATAGCCGCATCACTCCGTCGGCTGGTGCCCCGTGTGTAGTCACGGCAGAAGAGCCGGGCGCGCACCTTCCCCAGGTCCCACCACCACCGCGCCGAGGGAAAGGCACGCTGCTGCCCTCGCCAGGCCAACCCGAACTCCCGGAAGGACGCCACGAAGCCCACATCCTCCAACAAGCTATTATTAAAATGCCAATAGGCCGGCCCCGGCCTCTCCGCACAAAGAGAGACAGTCACGGTGGCTAGATGGTGATCTGAAAAAGGGGCCGGCTGGACGCTGGAGGAATGGGCCCGGGAAAGATGGAAGCGTGACATATAGATGCGGTCCAACTGGGAGTGGTATGACCAATGGACCTCCACCCAGACAAAAGTGAACGTCGAAACGTCATCCGGGTGGTGGTCGCGCCAGACGTCCACCAGGGAGTGATGTTCGATGATCTCCCGGAGGACATCCGCGGCGGCCAGGTGTTGCTCGGTCCCTGAGCGGTCCCGTTCCTCAAGGGTGGCATTAAAGTCCCCGCCCAGGACCAGGCACTCGCGAGGATCCAAGGTGCCGAGGAAGGCGGACGCCTGCTGATAAAAACACAACCTCTCCGGGCCCAATGTCGGGGCGTAAACATTGACGAGATTAACCACAAGCCCCTCCACGCGGACACGGAGGTGCAGCAGGCGGCCCGGCACAGCCTCGGCGACCCCCAGCACCTCGGGCCGTAGGTCGGGGGAGAACAGGGTCGCCACTCCAGCAGTACGAACTGTGAGGTGGCTAAAATAGACCCTGTCCCCCCACTCCAGCTGCCAGCTAGCTTCAGCGGCCGGATCCGTATGGGTCTCCTGCAGGAAAATCACGGAGTACCCCCCTCCCGAAGGAAGGAGAGCACCTGGCTCCTGCGGAGACCCATCCTACAGCCCCGGGTGTTTAACTTTGCGAAGATGATCGGTGCCATGAAGAGGGCTGGGGGGGATCCTCGCTAGCAGAGACACCCACGGTCTCCGTTGGGCCGCGCAACAATCCGTGACCTACCCCATAGGTGATTAAGGAGTCACGGAAGAGGCGGACCCATTGGTAGTCCGTGGCGGCTTGCCTCCCGGTCCTCTTACCCTCCCCCATGAGGGCCCTCGCGGCCCGGAGGATCTGATGGAAATCCCTCCATCGCTGGAGTGCAAGCTGTACCTTGTTGCGGGAGCCACGGACGTCTTCAAGGAAGTCCCGTAGCTCCTCTCTCAGCGTATGGGGGGGTGGGGTTATTGATCTATGGTTATCCCCCAGCGGGGACCCTGTCACAGCTCCGTGGCCCACCGAGACAGGCAAGCAGGGGGAGACCCTCAACGTGGCGTCCGATGGGCCGGCGCCACGTGGCCCGCCTCAGACCCTGGCTCAATGGGGGACGGCGGAGGGAAAATAGCAGCACCTGGTGGGTCGGGACAGGGAAAAACAAAGGCTGCTCCTTGGGGGTCATCCTCTGGGATATGGAAGGAGACAACCCCAGGGGCAGCAATAGCATCATGGGAAGTGGAGGGGACAGGGACGGGGTCGGTGACAGGGGCAGGGTCGGAGTCAGGAATAGGGACAGGGGAAGGGGCGATAGTGGGATCGGGGGCCTCAGCAGCCAGGCCACTGGGTGGGGGGGGTGGCACCCCACAAAGGGGCTCAGGGATTTTCAGGGAGGGAGGTGGGCCCTCGGCAATGCCAGACTCATGCTCCAAGGCAGATGTTAAGGCCACGGCATCCGTAGGTGGAGAATCAACGATGGGGCCCCCACCCAGAAAGGAGGTCGGCTGTCCTTCAGCCATGAGGGAGTCCCCTGGCGACTCGGGTCCCTCAAGAGGCTCGGCGGCCACTAGCGGGGTGCCATCTACAGCCGGGTTGGTGGAACAGTCCAGGGGCTCCTCGGAGGCGGGAGCGGAAGCAGTGGGTAAGGGGATGGAAGATGGGGAAAGGGGGGCCGAGGCGAGGTCGCTCAGATCGAGGCCCGCTGGCAGAGGGTTGTCCTCCCCCTGGGTAACCGGGGTCAGACCCAGGGCCTCAATCTCCTCATAAATGGAGGGGAGATTATCGTCCATCACCCCAGGGCTCTCCCTGCCTGCACCCAAAGCGATGCTCGCCTTGGTGCGTGCAGGGGCTTCAGATTGTTAGGGGGCGAGAGGGGCTCCATCAGGGGCTTCCATAGGAAGGTACTCCAGAGGAGGGGTAGTGTTATCCTCCGATGCTGCCAGGTCTTCCCTAGCCGGTAATGGTGAACAAAACCCACCCGGGGGCAAAGCGGAAGGCTCAGCATCGGTTCCCCCCTTCCTGGTCTTCCGGGGGGCTACCGCATCAGATGGAAGGAGCGGAGCTCGAGCCTTCCGCTTGCCCCGCTTCCCCTGCGCTAAGGACCAGCCCTCCATGGCATCATCCGGGGGCTGGCTAACAGGGGTCGGGTCAGGGAGCAAGGGCAAAGGCTTAGGGACTCGGGGAGGCAATGGTGGGGCATCATGTAGGAGGGAGGATTGTCCCTGGGGCATGCCCTCTTCTATGCCCGGCGATATCCCTACCTCACCCTCCTCCACAGGCCCCGCCAGATCGCAGGCGGCAGAGGCGGGGCCCACTCGCTCATCTAGGCACACTGGGGGAGATATGCCTTGGGCCCGAGCGGGAGTGTTGGTGGGTCGGAAAGGAGGAGGGGCGGCTTCGGGCGCCGGGCAGCTAGGGGCACCGGCGATGATGGGGCCGGCGCCCTGCTGGGGCTCGGGGGTCCTGGATGTCCCTCCATGCCGGGCCAAGGGGCAGTCCCTCCGGACGTGTCCCATCGCCCGGCAGAAGTAGCACCTGGCCCCCCCGTTGAATAATGCACCCGGTAGCAGGCCCCCTGGTAGGGGACCAAGAAGGACCCCTCGAGCGCCTCACCGTCACGTGCCGCCGGCGGCAGTTGTAACTGTACCTGCCGGCGGAACAAGAGGACGTGACGGAGGGAGGGGTCTTTGCAGCCCAATGGGCGAGGGCTGACCACAGAGATCGGCCTCCCCAGGGTAGAGAGGGTGGGTAACAGGGCGGCATTTGGAAGGAAGGGAGGGACAGAAGTCAGGACCAGTCGGGCGCCCAGGTCTTCTAGCGGCTCCAGGGGGACATACACGCCCCCCACCACCAGGCCCTTCTCCACTGCCTCCTGGGCGGCGGCCTCCGATGCTAGGAAGAAGACGACCTTTCCATACATCTTGGAGCGCGCCACAATGGCCGTGGGTTCCACCACCCTCGCCAACGCCCGCACGTAGGTCTCCACTTGGGGCGAGGTGGGTACCAGGAGGCAACGGACACCATGCTTCCTGGTGAAGGTGGGGAAGGGGCCCCGGCCGCTATAGATGGTAACAGAGGCGGTGGATGGGGGAGATGACGTAGCGGCAGGCGGGGGGGCCGCCGCCACCTGGGCGTATGCCCTGGGAGCTGGGGGTGGGACACCCATAGAGCTGATGGAGGGAACAGTAGGGAGGGACGCCGCGGCTTGTCGCAGGGCCGCCGCAGTGGGGGCACCCCCTGCCATGGAGGGCCTGGCTTTTTTAGCGGGGCCTTTACCCTTCTTTGTGCCCTGGCCCTTCCTGCTGGCTGGGGGGACTCCCCCAGAGTCAGAGGGGGCGAGGCAGTAGCGGAGGTCACCTCATTACCCACCGCTGCCGGCGCTCCAGCATGGGTGGTAGTAGGTGGCTTGGCAGCGGTGGTAGAGGTAGAGGCTAGGGGGGATGATGGTGGGGCGGGTGGAGGAGGGGCAGCAGGGTCTGTCCAAGGGGTCTCACTCTCCTCGTCCCCTGCCATAATGAGGATGGGGGGAGAGCAAACACTGGAGGTGGGGTAGGGAAGAGGGAAGCAGGTCGACCACTCCTCCCCGCTAGGCTGTAGGCAGGGGAGGAGGGCTCCAAAAAAGGGGGTGTGTGGATGGGGGGGGCTATCAAGGGCTAGGGGTCAGTCACCGACGCAGGGAAGGTTTCCGGCTCCTCTAATTGCACCAAGGAAGGGAGGATATAACAGCATTGGGGGGTGTAGTGAGACAGGATCAAACGAAAACGGGGAGGGGCACAAGCGCATAGGAGGGGACATGGGCGCACGAGTGGAGGGGCTAATCAGGGCAAGGGGACCGCAGTGGGAGGGGAACAACCAGGTTGGGAATGGGGCAGGGGAACCGCGAGGCTAGCTTCAGAGGCTGGGGCGTGTGAAACAAACAAAGGCTGCAGAGGGAAAGGGCGGGGCAGGCAAACAAACTGGAGCTAGCGAGGGGCTGGGGCAAGGGGGAGGGGCAAAAAGCAGCAAGGGGCAAATGGGTAGGCAGCAGGGGTAAAACTGGGGGCTTGCTGCAGGGGGGAGGGGGTCAGTCCAAAAAAAGGGGGGTCACGTGCACCCACGTGCGCTTGCAACAAAGAGAAAGTCCTTGGAAGCCGGCTACTGTATCAGGCCCAATGGTGGCAACAGGGCGTAGCAAGCCTAGGTGAGCAGCTGAATTCCCAGAGGCAGGAGCTCGAAGTAGATGGTAAGTAGCCAGTGCGGGTGGTGGAGGGGGCAACAATGATGGTGGTGGTGGGGGTTGGGTGGGGGACACAGATGGACCAGGGGGCAGGCTCCACGCCACACCCCCTGTGTCCCACAAACACTGTCTAGACCCCCACCACAAGAGCACAGTTCAAAAGTTACTCAGTCCATGAGAACCCCGTCCACGGTGGTCTGTTCCTACGCGCTCCCCTACTGGCAGATGGTCTCTTCTCCTTCTCCTCGGGGCTCCAGCAGCTCCCAGCAGCAAACACAGCAGCTTTAGGCGGCAGTCTGGTGGCCAGCAGGAAGGACCCCTCTCAGGTGTCAATGATGGTGGTGTCCTCAGCAGCAGGAGTAATGGCTGGCTCCCTCCCTCCCCTCCTATG
Organism: Chrysemys picta bellii; assembly: GCF_011386835.1. NCBI lineage: Eukaryota > Metazoa > Chordata > Testudines > Emydidae > Chrysemys > Chrysemys picta. Next base: position 356,970,875 of record NC_088791.1, read on the forward strand.
GGGAGTGGGCCAGCAGCCCCCCCCCCCCACAAGGGGCTGTAACTGGAGCAGCAGCAACCAAGGGGGGGGGGTCTAGCAGCCAGCAAGCAGGTAGCAGAGATGCAGGGGAGGGGGGGTTAGCCCAGCAAGCAAAATAGCTGGAGCAGCAGCAAGAGGCAGCAGTTGTAGGGAGAACCCAGGGCCTAGTAGCAGGAGGAGCAGCTCTCTACCTTCCTCCCTCCAGACCAGTGGGGTACAGGAGTCTGGTAGAGGGCAAATATACTGGTCACTGGATGAGTAGTTTTCTGTTCCCTAAGAGCAGGGGCTGCACTAGAGTAATCAGGAACCTGCCAGAACCAGTTAAGGCAGGCAGGCTAATTAGGACACCTGGAGCCAATTAAGAAGAAGCTTCTAGAATCAATTAAGGCAGGCTAATCAGGGCACCTGGGTTTTAAAAGGAACTCATTTCAGTTTGTGGTGTGAGTGTGAGGAGCTGGGAGCAAGAGGTGCAAGGAGCTGAGTTGTCGGAGGACTGAGGAGGACAAGCGTTATCAGACACCAGGAGGAAGGTGCTGTGGTGAGAATAAGGAAGGTGTTTGGAGGAGGCCATGGGGAAGTAGCCCAGGGAGTTGTAGCTGTCATGCAGCTGTTACAGGAGGCACTATAGACAGCTGCAGTCCACAGGGCCCTGGGCAGGAACCCGGAGTAGAGGGTGGGCCCGGGTTCCCCCCAAACCTCCCAATTGACCTGGACTGTGGGCTCTTCCAGAGGGGAAGGTCTCTGGGCTGTTCCCCAACCCACAAGGTGAATCTCTGAGGCAAGAAAATCCGCCAATAAGTGCAGGACCCACCAAGATAGAGGAGGAACTTTGTCACATTGCATACATACAAAAAGGTAAATGACTGCCTAAGAAGGAGTACAGTGGAAAAGATCTGGGGGTAAAAGTGGACCATAACATAAATATGAGTCAAGAGTGTGACACTGTTGCAAAAAAAAAAAATGTGATTCTGGGATGTATTAGCAGGAGTGTTGTAAGCAAGACACGAGAAGTAATTCTTCTGCTCTACTCCATGCTGGTTAGGCTTCAACTGGAGTAGTGTGTTTAGTTCTGGGCACCACATTTCAGGAAAGCTGTGGACAAATCGGAGAAAGTCAGGGAAGAGCAACAAAAATGACTGAAGGTCTAGAAAACATGACCTATGAGGGAACATAAGAAGAACATAATTCCTTACCCATCCTGGCTAATAGCCATTAATGGACTTAACCTCCATGAATTTATCCACTTCTCTTTTAAATGCTCTTATAGTCCTGGCCTTCACAACCTCCTCAGGTAAGGAGTTCCACAAGTTGACTGTGCGCTGCATGAAGAAGAACTTCCTTGTATTTGTTTTAAACTTGCTGCCTATTAATTTTATTTAGTGACCCCTAGTTCTTGTATTATGGGAATAAGTAAATAATTTTTCCTTATCCACTTTCTCCACATCACTCATGATTTTATATACCTCTATCATATCCCTCCTTAGTCTCCTCTTTTCCAAGCTGAAGAGTCCTAGCCTCTCTAATCTCTCCTCATATGGGACCCGTTCCAACCCCCTAATCATTTTAGTTGCCCTTTTCTGAACCTTTTCTAGTGCCAGTATATCTTTTTTGAGATGAGGAGACCACATCTGTACGCAGTATTCAAGATTTGGGTGTACCATCTATTTATATAAGGGCAATAATATATTCTCAGTCTTATTCTCTATCCCCTTTTTAATGATCCCTAACATCCTGTTTGCTTTTTTGATCGCCTCCACACACTGCGTGGACATTTGTAGAGAATTATCCACGATGACTCCAAGATCTTTTTCCTGACTTGTTGTAGCTAAATTAGCCCCCATTATATTGTATGTATAGTTGGGGTTATTTTTTCCAATGTGCATTACTTTACATTTATCCACATTAAATTTCATTTGCCATTTTGTTGCCCAATCAGTTAGTTTTGTGAGATCTTTTTGGAGTTCGTCACAGTCCGCTTTGGTCTTAATTATCTTGAGTAGTTTAGTATCATCTGCAAACTTTGCCACCTCACTGTTTACCCCTTTCTCCAGATCATTTATGAATAAGTTGAATAGGATTGGTCCGAGGACTGACCCTTGGGGAACACCACTGGTTACCCCTCTCCATTCTGAGAATTTACCATTAATTCCTACCCTTTGTTTCCAGTCTTTTAACCAGTTCTCAATCCATGAAAGGATCTTCCCTTTTATCCCATGACAGCTTAATTTACGTAAGAGCCTTTGGTGAGGGACCTTGTCAAAGGCTTTCTGGAAATCTAAGTATACTATGTCCACTGGATCCCCCTGAGGAAGGATGGAAAAAATTGGGTTTGTTTAGTCTGGAGAACAGAAGTCTAAGAAGTGACATGATAACAGTTTTCCAGTACATCAAACATTGTTGAAAGGAGAGGGAGAAAAATTCTTCTTCTTAAACTCTGAGGATAGGACAAGAAGCAATGGGATTAAATTACACCAAGGGAGGCTTAGGTTGGACATTAGGAAAAACTTCCTAACTCTCAGTGTGGTTAAGCACTGCAATAAATTGCCCAGGGAGGTTGTGGAATCTCCATCAAACACCTGTTAGGGATGGTCTAGATAATACTTAGTCCTGCCATGAGTGCAGGGGACTGGACTAGCTGACCTCTTGAGGTCCCTTCCAGTCCTATCATTCTATGATTATGTGTTTATATAAAGAATATTATGTAAGGTCTCAATGGAAAAGTTATGATTTCCTGAATGTGATTACCCTATTTGTGTGCATATGTCATTTTTGTAGCTAAAGTTATGAATATTGATTATGTACCAGTATTTCAAATGTTTTTGATACTGGTAACACCCACAAGGTAACTTACATCCAGTTTGATGAACCATTCAAGGTAATGGCCAACTAAGAAACATAATAGGCCTTAAAAGAAGCTTGTCCTCACCTGATGGACTTTCCTGTCAACATTCTAGCCAGGAAATGGGTAATGGCCCCTGCTATGACTCATCGAAGCATGCAAGAGCATGAGACTAGCTCATGTGACACTGGAATCCATCTTCTTCCTGTGCTTTTCCACTAACGGCACTGGGGAATTTTGCTTGGAAAAATGAAGCTCCCTCCACATGGCAGAAGCTACAAAGGGGGCAGAGACATCACTTGGCCTCACTCCCCCCACAACTCAACACATGGAAACACCTTAGGAACGGGGACTGAACTGGGGTTGTGGTCCTAAAGTGAAGGGATTTCTAGCCTGTGTATGGATGACTGGTGGACTGTTTGTACCATCAGGGTGAGTCACTGCTTGATTCAAATACTGGCTGGGGTATAGAACTTAGATTGTGGTTTCCTTTATTTCTTAGGTAACCAACTTTCACCTGTATGCTATTACTTAGAATCACTTAAAATGTGTCCTTCTGTACTTAATAAATCTCTTTTATAGTTTTTACCTAAAACAGTGTGTTTTTTTGAAAATTAAAAGGGAAATCTGCTCAGGCACAGGGGCTGGTGCATTGTCCTCTCTACACTGAGGGAGGGGCGGACGGGGTAATAAATTTATACTGGTCAGGCCTTTGACTAGGGCAAGATGATGCAGCTCTGGGGTCCTAGGTTGGGGAGCTGGGGGGAACTGGCTGGAATCCCTCTATTTTTGGTTCATGAGTGGCTAGTGAAAGCATAGATGTAACTACAATTGGATGTGTCCCTGTTTTGTATGGTTGTGTAAAGGCAAAACCTGAGAGGATGCAGGTTTTAACAGCCTCACAGAGTGAGATTGGTATGCCAGAAGGCTCGGTGGTACCGCAGTTCCATGTTTCACCCCAGAAAAATCCATCACATCCCGCCAACGAACAGCCCCTGCTAGACGGTGGGTCTCTTTCCCCCTTGTCATCCTCTCAGTTACTGATGGAGAGACCATGATTACGGTAGGGAAGTAAAGACTCCTGGGTTCTGTCTATCATTCTTTGTGTGACCTTCTCCAAGTCACATCTACCTTAGCCTCAGTTTACCCAGCTATATAATGGGGATTCATAGAATCATAGAATCATAGAATATCAGAGATGGAAGGGACCTCAAGAGGTCATCTAGTCCAACCCCCTGCTCAAAGCAGGACCAATTCCCAGCTAAATCATCCCAGCCAGGGCTTTGTCAAGCCGGGCCTTAAAAACCTCCAAGGAAGGAGACTCCACCACCTCCCTAGGTAACGCATTCCAGTGTTTCACCTCCCTCCTAGTGAAATAGTTTTTCCTGATATCCAACCTGGACCTCCCCCACTGCAACTTGAGACCATTGTTCCTTGTTCTGTCGTCTGCCACCACTGAGAACAGCCGAGCTCCATCCTCTTTGGAACCCCCCTTCAGGTAGTTGAAGGCTGCTATCAAATCCCCCCTCAATCTTCTCTTCTGGAGACTAAACAATCCCAGTTCCCTCAGCCTCTCCTCATAAGTCATGTGCTCCAGACCCCTAATCATTTTTGTTGCCCTCCGCTGGACTCTTTCCAATTTCTCCACATCCTTCTTGTAGTGTGGGGCCCAAAACTGGACACAGTATTCCAGATGAGGCCTCACCAATGTCGAATAAAGAGGAACGATCACATCCCTCGATCTGCTGGCAATGCCCCTACTTATACAGCCCAAAATGCCGTTAGCCTTCTTGGCAACAAGAGCACACTGACTCATATCCAGCTTCTCGTCCACTGTGACCCCTAGGTCCTTTTCAGCAGAACTGCTACCTAGCCATTCGGTCCCTAGTCTGTAGCAGTGCATGGGATTCTTCCGTCCTAAGTGCAGGACTCTGCACTTGTCCTTGTTGAACCTCATCAGGTTTTTTTCGGCCCAATCTTCTAATTTGTCTAGGTCCCTCTGTATCCGATCCCTACCCTCTAGTGTATCTACCACGCCTCCTAGTTTAGTGTCATCTGCAAACTTGCTGAGAGTGCAGTCCACACCATCCTCCAGATCATTAATAAAGATATTAAACAAAACCGGCCCCAGGACCGACCCTTTGGGCACTCCGCTTGAAACCGGCTGCCAACCAGACATGGAACCATTGATCACTACCCATTGAGCCCGACGATCTAGCCAGCTTTCTATCCACCTTACAGTCCATTCATCCAGCCCATACTTCTTTAACTTGGCGGCAAGAATACTGTGGGAGACCGTATCAAAAGCTTTGCTAAAGTCAAGGAATAACACATCCACTGCTTTCCCCTCATCCACAGAGCCAGTTATCTCATCATAGAAGGCAATTAGGTTAGTCAGGCATGACTTCCCCTTCGTGAATCCATGCTGACTGTTCCTGATCACTTTCCTCTCCTCTAAATGTTTCATAATTGATTCCTTGAGGACCTGCTCCATGATTTTTCCAGGGACTGAGGTGAGGCTGACTGGCCTGTAGTTCCCCGGATCCTCCTTCTTCCCTTTTTTAAAGATGGGCACTACATTAGCCTTTTTCCAGTCATCTGGGACCTCTCCCGATCGCCAAGAGTTTTCAAAAATAATGGCTAATGGCTCTGCAATCTCACCCGCCAACTCCTTTAGCACCCTCGGATGCAGCGCATCCGGCCCCATGGACTTGTGCACGTCCAATTTTTCTAAATAGTCCCGAACCACTTCTTTCTCCACAGAGGGCTGGTCACCTTCTCCCCATGCTGTACTGCCCAGTGCAGCAGTCTGGGAGCTGACCTTGTTCGTGAAGACAGAGGCAAAAAAATCATTGAGTACATTAGCTTTTTCCACATCCTCGGTCACTAGGTTGCCTCCCTCATTCAGTGAGGGGCCCACACTTTCCTTGACTTTCTTCTTGTTGCTAACATACCTGAAGAAACCCTTCTTGTTACTCTTAACATCTCTTGCTAACTGCAACTCCAAGTGTGATTTGGCCTTCCTGATTTCACTCCTGCATGCCTGAGCAATATTTTAATACTCCTCCCTGGTCAATTGTCCAATCTTCCACTTCTTGTAAGCTTCTTTTTTGCGTTTAAGATCAGCAAGGATTTCACTGTTTAGCCAAGCTGGTCGCCTGCCATATTTACTATTCTTTCTACACATCGGGATGGTTTGTTCCTGCAACCTCAATAAGGATTCTTTAAAATACAGCCAGCTCTCCTGGACCCCTTTGCCCTTCATGTTATTCTCCCAGGGGATCCTGCCCATCTGTTCCCTGAGGTAGTCAGTCTGCTTTTCTGAAGTCCAGGGTCCGTATTCTGCTGCTCTCCTTTCTTCCCTGTGTCAGGATCCTGAACTCGACCATCTCATGCTCACTGCCTCCCAGGTTCCCATCCACTTTTGCTTCCCCTACTAATTCTTCTCTGTTTGTGAGTAGCAGGTCAAGAAAAGCTTTGCCCCTAGTTGGTTCCTCCAGCACTTGCACCAGGAAATTGTCCCCTACATTATCCAAACATTTCCTGGATTGCCTGTGCACCACTGTATTGCTCTCCCAGCAGATATCAGGGTGATTAAAGTCTCCCATGAGAACCAGGGCCTGCGATCTAGCAACTTCTGCTAGTTGCCAGAAGAAAGCCTCGTCCACCTCATCCCCCTGGTCTGGTGGTCTATAGCAGACTCCAACCACGACATCACCCTTGTTGCTCACACTTCTCAACTTTATCCAGAGACACTCAGGTTTTTCTGCAGTTTCATACCGGAGCTCTGAGCAGTCATACTCCTCTCTTACATACAACGCAACTCCCCCACCTTTTCTGCCCTGCCTGTCCTTCCTGAACAGTTTATATCCATCCATGACAGTACTCCAGTCATGTGAGTTATCCAACCAAGTCTCTGTTATTCCAATCGCATCATAGTTCCCTGACTGTGCCAGGACTTCCAGTTCTCCCTGCTTGTTTCCCAGGCTTCTTGCATTTGTGTATAGGCACTTAAGATAACACCTCAATCATCCCTCTTTCTCAGCATGAGACAGGAGTCCTCCCCTCTTGCGCTCTCCTGCTTGTGCTTCCTCCCAGGATCCCATTTCCCCACTTACCTCAGGGCTTTGGTCTCCTTCCCCCGGTGAACCTAGTTTAAAGCCCTCCTCACTAGGTTAGACAGCCTGCTGGCGAAGATGCTCTTCCCTCTCTTCGTTAGGTGGAGCCCGTCTCTGCCTAGCACTCCTTCTTCTTGGAACACCATCCCATGGTCGAAGAATCCAAAGCCTTCTCTCCGACACCACCTGAGTAGCAATTCGTTGACTTCCACGATTCGACGGTCTCTACCCCGGCCTTTTCCTTTCACAGGGAGGATGGACGAGAACACCACTTGCGCCTCAAACTCCTTTGTCCTTCTTCCCAGAGCCACGTAGTCTGCAGTGATCCGCTCAAGGTCATTCTTGGCAGTATCATTGGTGCCCACGTGGAGAAGCAGGAAGGGGTAGCGATCCGAGGGCTTGATGAGTCTCGGCAGTCTCTCCATCACATCGTGTATCCTAGCTCCTGGCAAGCAGCAGACCTCTCGGTTTTCCCAGTCGGGGCGATAGATAGATGACTCAGTCCCCCTGAGGAGGGAGTCCCCGACCACCACCACCCTCCTCCTCCTCCTCTTGGGAGTGGTGGTCGTGGAACCCCCATCTCTAGGACAGTGCATCTTTTGCCTTCCAATCGGTGGAGTCTCCTTCTGCTCCCTTCCCTCAGATGGGTCATCTAGTCCACTCTCCGCATTAGTACCTGTAGAGAGAACAGGGAAATGATTGCTCACCTGTATCTCCATTGCTGGTGCATGGACGCTCCTCTTTCTCCTTCTGGAGGTCACATGCTGCCAAACCTCCTCACAATCCTTCTGTCCCTGCTGCGCCTGCTCTGAATCTTCAGAACATTGTGGCCGTAGAAGCATCTCCTGACGTCTGTCCAGGAAATCTTCATTTTCCCTTATGCAACGCAGAGTCGACACTCGTTTCTCCAGCCCTCGAACCTTCTCTTCCAACATGGAAACCAGCTTGCACTTTGTACAGACAAAGTCGCTTCTGTCATTCATAGAGACTTTTCTTTGCTAGGTGTTTTCAAGGTCCTTCATTGAAAGTTGCTGCACCGTATTATGATAGTTACTGATGAGAATTACTGATCTCTGATCCCTTAGTGATGGCCCCGTGTGCCTGCAGAAAGTGTTCGTATCTCACCTCATTCATCACTTACTGTCTACTTACCCTTCCTGGGCATTTACTGGGTATCAGACCCTATGGAAACCTAGGCACTATCCCTAGTTTTCTTACTAATCAACTATAATTTTTAAATATACACAGAGCAGCCAATTCCTCTCTGACTCAGCAGACAGCCCAAGAGTTCTCATCTCCCTTTGGGAAGGTTCTTTAATTACTGTTTACTCCTAAAGCTGGAAAAAGAGCACAGAAGCACAGACATGGAAACAGACACATTAGCTAGCGTGTCTCCAGTCTCCAGCCTGTTTGTATTCAGATATTGCATCTCAGCTACAGTCTGAACAAACACAACTGGGATTGCATGCAGCTATATTATCAACAGTGCAAACCCCTGTGTTGGCTCTTGGTGTGGGATATTTCTGCACATGCTGGGGTGAGAGAGGTGTGGGGAGACACTTCCATCTCAGAATTCACAGGTACCCATCTCTTACTGAGGAGCTCACTGTGATGAAGTTGGAATGTTCTTAATGTTTTATCTGAATACTGGGTGGTTGCCTCAGGTTCCCTTAGGGAGTTCTTAAGTATCTAGGTGGTGGGATAAGGGGGTGTGATTGTTGCAGAGCCCTAGAGGGCAGGTGTGATGCTGTCTGCACAGAGAAGGGCCGACAGCCTGTCTCCTGGCAACTGATGGCTGGGCCCCTCCCCTGCAAGGTGCCAACTGAAGGTGCTGGAGAACAAAGAGATCAGGTGGCCTCTTTGCCCAGGAAAGAGACAAAGGCCATAGAAGGGGCTAGAGAGTGACCGAGGCTTGGCTGGGGGAAACGAGTCAGGCTGCGGTTGGGGACTCAGGGGAGAAAGGGCTCCAGGGCCCTGTGCTCTGGATGCCCTCCCCCAAGATGGACTTTGCTGAAAATCCCTGATTCCTGTGTGAACAAAATCTGTTCTACGCTGTGCTCCTCTCGACTGATAAACTTTCTGCTTTATGACGCTGGCTGAGAGTCACAGCTGACTGCAAGTTTGGGGCGCAGGGCCTTCAGGAGGTCCCGGTGAGAACAGGGCTGCTGAACGCTCTGAGGTCAGTCCCAGGAGGCGTTGAAGCCAAGGAGGCATCCCCTAGCAGAGTGTGCTCTGAGGGGAGTCACACTAAAGAGGGTCCTGCCTGGGTTTGATTCAGAGCAGTTCCAGAGCACTGAACCTGTGACCTCTGTGACACTCACCTGTTGAACAAACCCAGGGCAATGTGGGTGTGATGGGGTAGAGAATAGGTCTGTGGTCCTTTCTGCTCTGCACAGCCATTAAACATCCCAGGACCCTTGCCACAGGGGATGAGTTTGCTCCAATATCACTGGCCAAAATATCCTTCTTTTCTGTGTGACCTCTGCCTGCCCCTGCTGATGGCCTCCAGCCCCGAGGTGGCTGAGTTTCAATGGCACAGTGGATTCTTCCGAATGAAAAGTGTTAGTAGTTATACAAATCCAAATATTGAGGTTATGGCCCATAATTTCCTCAGGCCCCACTGAGGCAAAACTCCCCTTTGTAGTAAGAACTGAGTAAAGTACTCAGGAGCCCACTGTGTGATAATGCACAGACACTGTCACCTCCCCCTCTTGCACCTCAGGGCTCTGGCTGTTAATGGGGGTGGCTTTTATCTGCTGGAAATCATAGAGGTGCTAGGGCTCCTCACTGAAGGAATTCTAAGAATTTTTCAACATGGATATGTCATATTTGTTGCCAGCTCATTTGAGAAGTAGGCTGAACTGTTATGGCTAAAACATTTAAAAACAACAACAACAATTCATCAGGAAGCAGATACCCAGCGTGGGAAATTTCACACCAAATGGTTAAAGTTTGGCAAACTTATAAGCAACAGAAAATGAGGTCTTCTAATTGAAGGTGTCAGACAGACTTAAAAAAAGGTGGTGTCGCCATCACTATCTACAATGGCCACCTACAATGGCCAGTCCATTTGTGAGTCCCACTCACCTAACTTTGCATTTGCCTTTTTTGAAAGAGGAAAAAAATCCACACCCCTGAGAGATGTAGTTATATCGGCCTCACCCCAGTGTACGCAGGATGAGGTTGATGAAAGAATTTTTCCATTAACTTCGCTACCAACCTACAGTGATGGGAGAACCCCTGCTGTCAGTGCAAGTAGTGTCTCCTGTGAAGTGCTCTGGAAATGCCACTTCAGAATTTGCAGTGTAGACAAGCCCTCAAGCAGATCTCCCAGAAAAGCATCCAGTCTGGATCTGCTGATACGCAGAGTTGGAGAATTCACCACTTCCCTTCGCAGTATTTCCAATGGTTAATCACCCTTGGTGCCAAACATTTGGCCCTTATTTCCAGCTGGAATTTCTCTGGCTTCAGCTTCCAGCCTTTGAATCTTGCTCTGCCTTTCTCCACTACATTACAGAGCCTGTTATTACCCACGGTTTTCTCCCCATGAAAGTCTCCACTTGATTGTCCTTTTGATAAGATAAATAGATGAAGAGCTTTAAGTCTCTCACTGCACAGGATTTTCTCCAGTGCCCAATCATTTTATTACTGTTTTCTACACGCTCTCCAATGTTTCAACATCCTTTCTGAAATGTGAACCCTCTGACTGCATGCATCGGTTTCAACAATGCCATGTGCAGCCACAGTGACCCCTAAATCCTTTTGTGGGTTACAGCATTCCATAATACAGTGCCTAGTGCAGGCCTCCATTCCCTGTTCCAAGAGGATAACTTTGCATTTGAACTGTATTAGAACATTTTGTTTGCATTGGGCCAGCTCACCAAATGCTCCAGATCAAGATTAGCTTGGGGTAAGTTTGTTATCTGTCGTGTTTGTGGTGTGCTTGCTGCTTGACTGAAATAAACCATGTGGTCTGTCTGTTTGGGGGACCATGTGCTGAGCCTAGTGGCCTGCTAGGCAACACTGAGAACTTCTTAATGAGGCTCTGATCCCTAAGCCCATCAACCCTTAAACAGCAGGCGGGGCTACACAGGAAGACCAGGGCTTTAAAAAGCCAACTCAGTGAACAGAGGAGCAAGTGAACAGGGGACTCTTGTGAGGGAGTTTGGAGGGAAACTTGTGGGGGGGGTTAGATACATTTAACATTCTTTAAACTTAAGGCTAAAAACACCCCCTCCTGTTAAAAACAAAGCAACAACAAAGGAACGAGCTGCAGGATGAAAAAGAGTATGCCGGTAGAAGTCCAGCAACAGAATGGGGGCTCTACACTTTACTGCACTCAATGCAGCATGTATGTGGTGAGTTGGAGCAGGGGAAGGATTTTGCATCTGCACATGGCATTGGTGAAACCAGCTGCGTCCACTTGTGGGATCCACATTTCAAAAAGTCTGAGAAATTGGAGAGGGTGCAGAAAAGAGCCACAAAACTGATTGGAGGCTGGAGAAAATCCTGGACAGTGAGAGACTAAAAGGGCATCAGATATTTAACTTATCAAAAAAATGATCAAGTGGAGACTTTCTTGGGGTGAAAATCATTAGTAAAGTGGAGAAAGGCAGAGCAATTGAATGGCTGGAAGCTGAAGCCAGACAAATTCCAGCTGGAAATAAGGGCCAAATGTTTAGCACTGAGGATGATTAACCTTTGGAACAAACTGCGAAGGGAAGTGGTGGATTCTCCAACTCCCCGTGTCGGCAGATCCAGACTGGATGCTTTCCTGGAAGATCTGCTTGAGGGCTTGTCTACATTCAAAACTCTACAGCAGCACTGCCATAGCACTTCAGCGTAGACACTATTTACACCGATAACAGGATTCTCCGATCGACGTAGGTAGCTCACCTCCCCAAGAGGTGGTAACTAGGTTGATGGAAGAATTCCACTCTTCTCCTAGTGAGGACCAGAGGATGGAAGATGATAAAATACAGGCAGGGTCTGATCAGAAAACGTCAATAAAAATAATTCTATTCAATTACATTGTGTAATGGCAAAAAGTTAACAGGAGACAAGTTTAAAGTGCTTATATACCAATGCTAGAAGTCTAAATAATAAAATGGGTGAACTAGAGTGCCTCGTATTAAATGAGGATATTTATATAAAAGGCATCACAGAAACTTGGTGGAATGAGGATAATTAATGGGACACAGTAATACCAGGGTACAAAATGTATTGGAAGGACAGAACAGGTTGTGCTGGTGGGGGAGTGGCACTATATGTGAAAGAAAGCATAGAATCAAATGAAGTAAAAATCGTAAATTAATCAAATTTTACCATACAATCTCTATGGATAGAAATTTCATGTTTGAATAATAAAAATAAAGCAGTAGGGATATATTACCGACCCCCTGAACAGGATGGTGATAGAGACTGTGAAATGTTCAGGGAGATTAGAGAGGCTATTAAAATAAAAAACTCAATAATACTAATGGGGGATTTCAGCTATCCCCATATTAACAGGGTACATGTCACCTCAGGATGGGATGCAGAGATAAAGTTTCTTGCCACCTTAAATGACTGCTTCTTGGAGCAGCTGGTCCTGGAACCCACCAGAAGAGAGGGAATTCTTGATTTAGTCCTAAGTGGAGCACAGGATCTGGTCCAAGAGGTGAATATAGCTGAACTGCTTTGTAATAGTGACGATCATATAATTAAATTTAAAAATCCTCTGGCAGGTAAAACACCACAGCAGCCCAACACTGTAGCATTTAATTTCAGAAAGGGGATCTATGCAAAAATGAGGAGGTTTGTTAAATGAAATTAAAAGGCACAGTAAGAGAACCAAAAAAGAGCCACAGTAGCTAAAGTACAAAGTAAAAAAAAAGCAGTGAGAGGCAAAAGGTGGATGCCTTTTAAACAGTGGAAGTTAAATCCTAGTGAGGAAAATAGAAAGGAGAATAAACACTGGCAAATGAAGTGTAAAAACACAATTAGGAAGGCCAAAAAGAATTTGAGGAACAGTTAGCCAAAGACTCAAAAGTAATACCAAAACCAAATGTAAGTACATCAGAAGCAGGAAGCTGCTAAACAACCAGTAGGGCCACTGGATCATTGAGGTGCTAAAGGAGCACTCAAGGACGATAAGGCCATTGTGGAGAAACTAAATGAAATCTTTGCATTGGTCTTCACGGCTGAGGATGTGAGGGAGATTCCCAAACCTGAGCCATTCTTTTTATGTGACAAATCTGAGGAACTATCCTAGATTGAGGTGTCATTAGAGGAGGTTTTGGAACAAATTGATATATTAAACAGCAGTAAGTCACCAGGACCAGATGGGATTCACCCACGAGTTCTGAAGGAACTCAAATGTGAAATTGTACAATTACTAACTGTGGTTTGTAACCTATCATTTAAATCAGCTTCTGTACCAGATGACCGGAAGATAGCTAATGTGACAACAATTTTTAAAAAGGGCTCCAGAGGTGATCCCAGCAATTACAAGCTGGTAAGCCTGACTTCAGTACCGGGCAACCTGGTTGAAACTATAATAAAGAACAATATTGTCAGACATATAGATGAACATAATTTGTTGAGGAAGAGTTAATGTGGTTTTAGTAAAGGGAAAACATGCCTCACCAATCTACAAGAATTCTCTGAGGGGATCAACAAGCATATGGACCAAGGGGATCCAGTGGATCTAGTGTTCTTAGATTTTCAGAAAGCCTTTGATAAGATCCCTCACCAAAGGCTCTTATGCAAAGTAAGCTGCCATGGGATGAGAGGAAAGATGCTCTCATGCATTGGTAAGTAGTTGAAAGATAGGAAACAAAGGGTAGGAATAAATTATCAGTTTTCAGAACGGACTGAGGTAAATAGTGGTGTCCCTCAGGGTCTGTACTGGGACCAGTCCTATTCAACATGTTCTTAAATGATCTGGGAAAAGGGGTAACCAGTGAGGTGGCAAAATTTGCAGATGATACAAAATTACTAAAGATAGTTGAGTCCCAAGCAGACTGCGAAGAGCTACAAAAGGATATTACCAAACTGGGTGACTGGGCAACAAAATGACAGATAAAGTTTAATTTTGATAAATGCCAAGTATTGCACACTGAAAAGCATAATCCCAACTATACAAATAAAATGCTGGGATCTAAATTAGCTACTACCGGTCAAGAAAGTGATCTTAGAGTCATTGTGGATAGTTCTCTGAAGACATCCACTAAATGTGCAGTGGCAGTCGAAAAAAGAAACAAAATGCTGGGAATAATTAAGAAAGGGATACCTGATAGGACAGAAAATATCATGGTGCCTCTATATAAATCCATGGTACACCCACATCTTGAATACTGTGTGCAGATGTGGTCGCCCCATCTCATAAAAGATATATTGGAATCGTAAAAGGCTCAGAAAAGGGGAACAAAAATGATTAGGGGTATGGAACGGCTTCCATATGAGGAGAGATTAATAAGACTGGGACTATTCAATTTGGAAAAGAGACGGCAAAGGGGAGATATGATTGAGGTCTATAAAATCATGACTGTTGTAGTGAAAGTAGATAAGGAAGTGTGATTTACTACTTCTCATAACACAAGAACTAGGGGTCATGAAATGAAATTAATAGAGAGCAGGTTTAAAACAAATAAAAGGAAGTATTTCTTCACACAACACAGAGTTAACCTATGGACCTCCTTGCCATAGGATGTTCTGAAGGCCAAGACCATAACAGGGTTCAAAAAAGAGCTTTATAAATTCATGGAGGATAGGTCCATCAATGGCTATTAGCCAGGATGGGCAGGAATGGTATCCCTAGCCTCTGTTTGCCACAAGCTGAGAATAAGCGACAGGGAATGGATCACTTGATGATTCCCTGTTCTGTTCATTCCCTCTGGGGCACCTGGCACTGGCCTCAGTCACAAGACAGGATACTGGGCTAGATGGACCCTTGGTCTGACCCAGTAGGGCCATTCTGATGTTCTTATGACATTTTGTCCAGTGATAGTGGAGCAAATTCATCCCCTGTGGTAAGGGCCCTAGGATGTTTAATGGCTGTGTAGAAGAGAAAGGACCCCAGTCTATCTCTCTATCCCATCACGCCCATGTTGCACTGGGATTGTTAAGCAGGTGAGCTCCTGAGGAAGTGATGGGTACCTGTGAATCCTGAGATCGAAGTGTCTTCCCTCAGAATCCCCCTCAGGTAGCTCTGTGCATTTGTGTATATTTAAAAATTCTAGTTGATTAGGAAAAACTAGGGAGAGTGTCTATGTCTCCATAGGGTTTGATACCCTATAAATGCCCAGGATGGATGGGTCGGTAGTAGACAGACAGATCTGGGGATAGATGACTTAGGGGAGATACGAACACTTTCTGCAGCCACACTGGACTGTTGCTAAGGGGTTAGAGATCAATAATTCTCATCAGTGACGATCATCAGACTATGCAGCACCTTTCTCTGAAGGATCCTCAAAACACATAGCAAATCTGAGGTTTTCAGAACTAACTGGAGTTTCTGAGTTCCCTGCTCCTGTGAGGTGTGAACTCCAGGACTCCACTTCTGCTCTCACTCAAAAACCTGCCAACGCATCACAGTCACTGGGGTTGCTTCAGGGCCCTTCCCCCCAGAGCCACCCCCCCATCAGGGTTACGATCCCCCTCCCAGTCTGGGCTCTCTGCCCAGGGTCCCCCTTGCTAACCCCAGACCCAGCTCCCACCCCATATCCCAACTCCCAGCCCCACCTCCCATTGCCACTGGGGCCTGTCAGTCTCAGGGGCCTGGTTTCCCATCAACCCTCCCCCTTTCTTCTGGTACTGGGAGATGGCCAATCAAAAATCATCACTAAGTTTAATCATTTTTGTTGCCCTTTTCTGAACCTTTTCCAATTCCAATATATCTTTTTTGAGATGGGGCGACCACATCTGCACATAGTATTCAAGATATGGTTCTACCATGGATTTATATAGAGGCAAAACGATATTTTCTGTCTTATTATCTATCCCTTTCTTGATGATTCCCAACCTTCTGTTCATTTTTTTTACTGCCACTGCACATTGAGTGGATGTTTTCAGAGAACTATCCGCAATGACTCCAAGATCTTTCTTGAGTGGTAACAGCTAATTCAGACCCCATCATTTGATATATATATATATATAGTTGGGATCATGTTTTCCAATGTGCATTACTTTGTATCAACCTTTAATTTCATCTGCCATTTTGTTGTCCAGTCACCCAGTTTTGAGAGATCCCATTGTAGCTCTTCACAGTCTGCTTTGGACTTAACTATCTTGAGCAGTTTTGTACCATCTGCACATTTTGCCAGCTCACTATTTACCCCTTTTCCCAGATCATTTATGAATACTTTGAATAGGACTGGTCCCACTACAGGCTCCTGGGGGACTCCACTATTTACCTCTCTCCATTCTGAAAACTGACCATTTATATTGTTTGAACTAGAGTAGATCTTTGAGAAAAACATCCCATCTTGACTGAAATGTGGCCAGTGATGGAGACACACCACGATCCTTGCTAAATTGTTCTAATAGTCAATTATCCTCACTGTTAACAATGACCTCTTTATCTCTAGTCTCAATTTGTCCACCTTCAATTCCCACCCACTGACTGTTATTAGACCTTTGCCTGGCCTGCTAGCTTTAAGGGCCGACTATTATCAAATTTCTGTTCCCCTGATGCTTGCTACTCAATTCCGTTGCTAGGAAATGAACCAGACTGCCTGTGATTCTTTGTGCACCCCTACGTCTCTCTCTATAACACTCCCAGTGTCCTTCAGTGCACAAACCAAATTGTTGTGTGTCTGGTGCTTTGCATCTATCATTCCAGGTGCACTGAACTACAGTCTGTGACTGAAGAATGGGATGGGCCATCTCCTGCTCCGACCCCACCGGCCTGAGCTCTGAAGGCTTCTGTTAACTGTGAACAGCTGCAGGTTGGGCTCATTAGCTCAGCTCTGTGTGAGGGAACTGTTGGATGCTAACTAAAACTTAGTGGGGTGGGGGTTGATTGGCAGCTCCCAGAACCAAAAGGAAGGGGAAGGGTGAATGGGAAGTCAGGACCCTGGGACTGACAGGCCCCAAGGGCAATGGGAAGAGGCGAAAGCTCCCAGTCAGCCTGATTGACAGGGAGGGTAGGCCAATGAGGAAGTCAGGAGGTCACGGGGGTCCCATCTTTGTTGTGAGCTGGGGCTACCTGTGTGATGTTCTGAGTGTAATATTGTAAGCCTGCAGTGTTAGAGATAGAAGAGGAGCTCCTGTGGCACCTTTGAGACTAACAGAAGTACTGGGAGCATAAGCTTTCGTGGGTAAGAACCTCACTTCTTCAGATGCAAGCCTCCTTCTTGCATCTGAAGAAGTGAGGTTCTTACCCACGAAAGCTTATGCTCCCAGTACTTCTGTTAGTCTCAAAGGTGCCACAGGACCCTCTGTTGCTTTTTACAGATTCAGACTAACACGGCTACCCCTCTGATAGAAGAGGAGCTGTTTGCTCAGGTCTTGTGATGTAAGCAAACAAGTCTTGTCTATTACTATGGCTTTGATTCAAAGATCAGAAAGGAGTATTAATATTTAGGAAGACACTTGACCACTTCACCACAGCCCTGTTGCCTCTGCCCTCTCCTCTGGTCTCCCCTCCAATACCGGGGTTGTCCTGGGAATTCACGAGAAGGAGGCTCAGTCTGTACTCGAAGGAGGGAGGCGTGATTAGAACTAAAGCAGAGTTACAAAAGCTAGCGGAGAGCCATGCTCTCCCAGCTGTGTGTCTGGTGCAACTGCCACTCAATGGCCCGTTCTTGCTAACCCCAATCTTGTTCCACCGAACATGTGCTTTGCTCTTAAAGGCCCAGGACACACTTCCAATAGCCAGGGCAGGGCTGTGCATTTCCGCTGTCTCACACCCACCCACCAGCCTATGTAACCACCCAGTCTTAGTGCTGTTCCTCCCCCATCTCCTCGCCTGCCCCCTTTCTGGTTTGTTACACACAGTAGCTGTATCTTGTCTTAATTTGATTTCTAAGCTCCTTGGGGCAGAGTCTGTTTCTCCTTCTGTGTTTGCGAAGGGCCCAGAACAAGGGGCCCTGAACTGGAGCGGGGCCTCTGGAGCCTTCCACAATTCAGATAATAATAATAAATTATAAACGCAGTAATCCAGCCAAATCAGGGCCTAGCGCCCCCCCCCCCTTTGCCTTTAGCTACAAACAAAGATCAAAGATCAAACCATGCTGGCCAGCTACAGAGGGTTAGTAACTTGAGTACAGGTGGACACAGCGCCCCGGTTCAGCTTGGACAGGAGAATTTGTTCAATCTCATTTTAGTGCTTAAAACCCCAGGTTCTCTGCGCTGGAGAAATACCCCAATTAGCCAGATGAGCAGGCTGAGGGTTTAGCTATGGGGATCCAAGCACCCTCCAGCCGACCCAGTGTTGGAAAGTCTGACTCAGGCTGGAACATTCGATTTCAATTCCACCGGGGAGAGACTGGAGGAAATGAACCGAGAGAGAGAACAAATCCAATGCAAACACTAATCCAGTCTCTATCCTGCCTATAGGGCTCCCCATCTTCCAAGGCAGCTTTCACAGGGTGGGAGAGGCCTTTGTCCCCAGGAACGTTCTGTTGGTGTTGGTTTTACTAACTCTGTTCCCCCGAAGTGACCCCAGTGACTGTGATGCGTTGGCAGGTTTCTGAGTGGGAGTGGAAGTGGGGTCCCAGAGTTCACACCTCACAGGAGTGGGGAGCTCACAAACTCCAGCTAGTTCTGAAAACCTCAGACTCACCTTGAGAGGATGGCGAAGGCTCAGGCTCCCTCTTCCAGCCTTTCCTCTGCATCCCATCCAATGAACAGCCCCTGCTGGAGCGGGAGTCCATTTCCTTCTTGGTGTGATAGAGAGACTGTGGTTATGGCAGGGAAGTCAGGTCTCCTGGGTTCTGTCTGTCATCCTGGCATTCAGCCTCTGTGTGACATTGGCCAATTCATGTTTTCCCGTGTCACAGTTTACCTATCTGTATAATGGGGATATGTTCATAGTGACTTTCCTTTGCTAGGTGTTTTGAAGATCCTTCAATGAAAATGTCCATTTCTCTACTCAGTCATCTTTGTCCAGTTCTGTCTGTCTAGTATCTATCCATCCATATATCCTGGGCATTTACAGGGTATCAGACCCTGTGGAGATCTCGGCATTATCCCTAGTTTTATTCCTAATCAACTATAATTTTTACATATACACAAATGCACAGAGCAGCCAATTCCTCTCTGACTCAGGGGAGCACCCAAGAGATCTCACCTCCTTCTGGGAAGGTCCCTTAATTATTGTTTATTCCTAAAGCTGAGTAAATAGCACAGAAGCACAGACAGGCTTCACTCCAGCCTGTTTACATCCAGATGCGGTTTCTCCAGAAGACACTGAGTGAACCTACTGGGATTGCACAGAGCTATATTACAAATGCTGCACACCTCTGTGTCAGCTCTCGGTGTGAGATGCTGTGGTGAGAGAGGTGTGGGACACGGCTACCTGAGGGGGATTCCCAGGGAAGACACTTCCGTCTGAGAATTCACAGGTACCCATCTCTTGCTGAGGAGCTCCCCTGCTCGACAAACCCAGTACAACATGGGCATGATGGAACAGGGAATAGGACTGGGGTCCTTTCTGCTCTGCACAGCCACTAAACATCCCAGGGCCCTTGCCACAGAGGATGAGTTTGCTCCGGTATCACTGGCCAAAATTTTCTTCTTTTGTGTGCAACCCTTGCCCACCCAGGTTGATGGGCTCCAGCCCCGAGGTGGCTGCATTTCAGTGGCACAGGGCATCCTTCAGGATGAAAGGTGTTAGTAGGTGGACAAGACAAGGCCAAATTCTGAGTCCGTCACCCATGGTTTGCTTAGACTCCACAGAGGCAAATCTCCCCGTGGAGTGAGAACCGAGTAAAGATCTCAGGAACCAGCTGTGTGTTAATGCACAGACACTGTCACCTTCTGCTCTTGCATCTCAGGGTTCTGGCTGTTAATGGGGGTAAGGGGAGAGGAGGGAGCCGTTATCTGACTTTTATCTGCTGGAAAGTAAGGAGGTGTTAGGGCTCCTCACCAGAACAAGTCTAAGAATTTTTCAACATGGCCAAGGCATAGAATCATAGAATCAGAGGACTGGAAGGAACCTCGAAATGTTATCTAGGCAGGAGGGGTGTGGGGAGTGGGCACCAAATCACAGCAGTTTTGGACCGCAGGGATTCGAGAGGTCATCTAGTCCAGTCCCCTGCATTCATGGCAGGACTAAGTATTATCTAGACCATCCCCAACCTGCTCTCAAAAATCCCCAATGATGGAGATTCCACAACCTCCCTAGGCAATTTATTCCAGTGCCTAACCACCCTGACAGTTAGGAAGTTTTTCCTAATGTCCAACCTAAACCTCCTTTGCGACAATTTAAGCTCATTGCTTCTTGTTCTATCCTCAGAGGTTAAGAAAAACAATTATTCTCCCTCTTGCTTGTAACAACCTTTTATGTATTTGAAAACTGTTAACTGTCCCCTCTCAGTCTTCTCTCTTCCAGACTACACAAACACGTTTTTTTTTTTCAATCTTCCCTCATAGGTCATGTTTTCTAGACCTTTAATCATTTTTCTTGCTCTTCTCTGGACTTTCTCCAGTTTGTCCACATCTTTCCTGAAATGTGGCACCCAGAACTGGACACAGTACTCCAGCTGTGGCCTAACCAGCACTGAGTAGAGGAACACTATCACCTCCCATGACTTGCATGCTATGCCTCTGTCATAAACAGATAGTTAAGGGTTAATGCCTCTTTTACCTGTAAAGGGTTAAGAAGTTCACCTAGCCTAGCTGACACCTGACCAGAGGAACCAATGGGGGGATAAGATGGTTCAAAAGGAAGGAGGGAAGTTTCCTTTGTTTAGAATTTAGTTTAAGTTTTGACCAGAGTGGGAAAGCTCCAGAATTCAGCCTCTTATCAAGTAGTGAGTATTAGTGAAGGGAATAAATAGGTTTATGTTTATTTTCTTTGTAACTTGTCTTGGGCATTAGGGAATAATCCAATTGGGTAATTTTTGTGTTACTAAGTTTTTGCCAGGGGAACAGCCTCTGTGTTTTGAATCTGTGGTCTGTGAGATCAGCTTGTATGCTATCTCCCAGAGGATTTCCTTTAATTTTCTTTTCTTTAATTAAAAGTCTTATTTTTAAGAACCTGATTGATTTTTCCTTGTGTTAAGATCCAAGGGGATTGGATCTGGACTCACCAGGAATTGGTGGGGGAAAGAAGGGGGGATGGTTAAATTCTCCTTGTGCTAAGATCCAAGGGTTTGGATCGGTGTTCACCAGGGAATTGGTGAAGAGTCTCTCAAGGCTACCTAGGGAAAGGACTTAGAACTTGGGAGTGGTGGCAGCAAAACCAGATCTAAACTGGTAATTCAGTTTAGGGGTTCACATGCAGGTCCCCATATCTGTACTCTAAAGTCCAGAGTGGGAGTGAAACCTATGACAGCCTCTGTTAAGGCAACACAAAAGTGCATTTGCTTTTTTGCAATAGCAAAAAAATCCACACCCCGGACAGAAGTCGCTATATCAACCTTTACCCAGTGTAGACAGCATGATATTGATGGAAGAATACAAAAAATATAAAATTAGATCTCAGAGAGCTCTAGTTCAATAGATATATTGCTGTGACACTGTGTACCCCCAAAGCAACACCCTGGCACCCCCATATTCACCACTATTATTTAATTGCAACAAATCTTGTCCAAAATATTCCATGTCAGGTGTCTATAGAAAAGTTATGATTTGGTGAATATGATTATCCGATTTGTATGCATGTCTCAGTTTTTGTATCTGAAGTTATGAATATTGACTATGTACCTGTATTTAAAGTGTGTTTCCTCCTGTGGTTCCTCCCACAAAGTACTTTACATGCAATCTAGCCAGCATATTGTGAATGGGCTATTCGAGTTGACGGCCCCTCAGTGAACACAATGTGTTACCCAGGGTTCTTTCAACCCAAAGCTCTTGGTAACTTTTACTCTGTGCGAAGAGGTGTCAGGAAATAAATCGGGAGACACGGCCGTCCGACCGATAGATGGCTGGCACAAACAGGACAACACAAGAGTGCTTTCACTTAAAGCTAAACTTTACTTAGTCTCAAGCACTTACACACGTCCATAACAGGTTAGTAAAACACCCCCAACCCTCGATAATTACCGACGCTGAGTGTGGCTCTCGAGTGACACAGCGGCAGGCGTCCGGTGGCCAAATCTTCCATCTGCCGGTGGGGACTGCAAGATGTATCCAGAGGGAGAGTCCAAAAGTGTCCCGAAACGAGTCCAACTATCCCAAGCTTTTCCCCCTTATTTATACATTAGTCATAGAATGACATGTCCCTTAAAGAAAACTTGTTAGCAAGCAGTTCCAATGGACAAGCAAGAGGTTCTTTCTGATTATTGATTAAGCTGGTGTGGGTTTTCCAGAACTTGCAGCCTTGAGAACCCAATAGACATTCCTGGGGCACATCCTGCTCTTTTCAAATGCATGTATCAGCAACGTCAACACAATTCTTATCAGGAAGGACGCGGGGTCAAGCTGCCCTTTCTGAGGCACCCAACCCCCCCCCCACACACACACACACCTTGGTCAGGCTGAGACTGCTGAATGGCCAATGTACAGCTTGCTGACTAGGCCGCCTTTAACAATAAGCCATAGTGGTTTCAGACTCTTTACTGGTTTGCCAATATCTCCCCGTACATGATGTAATGATAGTGTGGGGGTAAGTCTGCCCTATTTCTCAACAGTTTGTCTTGAATTTGGCATCTTCAGCTGTGCCCCACTAAGGCACGGTGACACATGGACACAGAGTTGACTGTCGATGGGTGCTTCACAGACTGTTACTCACTACTCCCAGGAGGCATCTCACTTTTACAGATGGGGAAACTGAGGTAGCAGGAAGGGAAATGTCTTGAGCCAGGAACATAGCCCATCCATTGCTTAGTCTCTCTCAGACCGGGCTTGTATAGTCCATGTAGCAGCACAGAGGCCTGGTGCTCTCTCTCCACTGGATTCTCCAGTGAGGGGATCTCCCCTGATTTCAGTGGGGCTGCACCACTTACACCAGCTGAGGATTTGGCCCAACTCATTTAAAAAGAGCTAAAGCATCAGCAGAGACCAGTGAGCTGAGAGTGAACAGTCCCAGCTCTGCCATAGATTCGCTGGGTGACCTTGGACACAACCTCTCCATGCATTAAATGGAGATTATTATTTAATATGTCTAATATCCTGCTACCAAAACGCCCTAATCAGAGCCTTTGAGTCACATGCTGCATTGATTTGGTTCCTTGCAGCACATTGTTGGTCCTCTCTGTAGAGTTCCAGACAGCATGTGATCCCTGGTAAAAAAGCAAGACAAGGCTGAAGACCGAGCTGTGTGGAAACCTGTTTTGTGGCTGTTTTTTTTTTTTTTTTTTTTTGCTGTTTCTTGAATAAATTCCTCATGTTTAAAAAGTACTGCAATTCCACTGATCACGGCACACAAGTAGCCTCACTGCATGTAATACAAGGCAGAGGAGCAATGCCTGTTCATGATCAGAGCAATGGTGCTGTTGTGCTGGATTTGAGGGGATGTGTATAACCCAGAATCTGATCAAGCTAATTGAATTCACATTATGTGCATTCAGCCACCCTGCTGAATTAATGAAACAGAACACCACATAGCTAAGGGTTATTTTGGAGACATGCTTTTAGAAGCTGGCAGTTTCTGCCAATCAGAATGAGAGGAGAGGACAGATAAGTAAACAGCTGAGATTGACAACCTTGGTGGCTGGAAAACCTTCTATCTAGATGCCTCTGATATTAAAAGTTTATTGAAAGTTAGAAAAATGATGGTCCACTAGTGTCATTATGACCTATGTGTTTTGTAGAAGTTAGTTATAAAAGATTAGCTAATAGAGTGCACTTGGGAGCAGTCCTCTGAAGCCATCTTGAGAGAGGTTTTTCCTGACACTCTTTCTCCCTGGGTGGTGAGCAACTGGCCACTGTGAACCAGATGTTAATGACTCAATACCGTTCCAGATGTTAGGTAAATATCTGGGATGTTTTAAACCTATTGCTTATGCCTGTGTTTGCTTCAATCTAATAAACTGCAGTGTTAGACAAGGGCATGCTTACATACATGAAGCTTATCAGACCAAACGGCTGTGTTCCTGTTGA
Source organism: Chrysemys picta bellii (assembly GCF_011386835.1). Classification (NCBI taxonomy): domain Eukaryota; kingdom Metazoa; phylum Chordata; order Testudines; family Emydidae; genus Chrysemys; species Chrysemys picta. The sequence continues at coordinate 356,995,040 of NC_088791.1, forward strand.
TTTATTCCTTACACCGCCTGGAGTGAAATAGTTAAGTTGCCCCTGTTGGGGGTTCTGAAAACCCCGGGTAACAGGGGTCAGGATTCCTGGTTCCTATTCTAAGCTCTGGCACTGACTTATTGTGTAGCCTTGGGTAAATCACTTTACCGTGTCATGGCTTAGTCCGTCCATAACACCGATATAATGCTGCCTAGCAGCCTAGCTAAAGAGCTTCTAGATGGAGTGATCAAAAAGCATATGTTAGATTCAGGTTCACTGTTCAGCTTCAGTCCCTGGGCAACATGGAGCCTGTAGTTCCAGATGAGGTGCCGTGTAAGTATGTAAATACCTGGCTAATGGAAGGTGTGCTGTTTATCCCCCTCCCTGTGAGCTTCAGAAGCCCCCTGGCCTCTTTCCAGCATCCTGCTTTCCCAGATAACGCAGGGGCTTATCCTTCCACCTCTCTCAGCTGTTGTCCACCTAGCTTCCAAGCTGATCTCTTGCCCTGCCCCAGATGCCTGTCCCAGGACAAAGGGCTCGCAGCTCATACCCATTGCAGGGTATAGGCCCCCAGCCAGGAGGAACAAAAGGGAACTGAAAGCACAAGCTGTATGATGCACAGTCTCGCCTGCCTGCTGACCCTGAGCAGGTTTCCTGGCTTCTCTCTCAGCTCCTGACTGGCCTCTTGTTCCCAGCATTGCATCCTGGATGCACTCACTGCAGGCTCCTTGTCAGGCTGCAGCAGCTCCCATCACAATCCCAGAGCAGAGGGAGCCCAGCTGGGGGGAAGAGGGAGGTGGAGAGGATCCAGCAAGTGATGGGGGAGAGGAGAATAAGAGAAAGCAGCAGGGGCAGGGAAATGAGGGAAGAGGCACAGAAGGGAGAGGGGCCTAGAGGGAAGAGGTGGAGCAGGGGCTGGGCTTTGGGGGAATAGGTGGAGCAGGGGGCAGGACCTTGTGGGAGAATATGCAGAAATGTCTGTGGCCTTGAGGGAAGACGTGTATTGGCGCAGGGCTTTGGCAGAAGAGACAGGGTTAGGGAAGGGGCCCCAGGGGTCATTGAGCACAGTTCTCTGTAAACATCCACTCAGTGTGAAGCAACGGTCAAAAAAATGAACAGAATCTTGGGAATCATTAGAAAAGGGATAGATAATAAGACAGAATATATCATATTTCCTCTATATAAATCCCTGGTACCCAAACATCTTGAATACTGCGTAGAGAGCTGGTTGACCCATCTTAAAAAAGATATATTAGAATTGAAAAAGGTACAGAAAAGGGCCACAAAGATGATTGGGGATATGGAACAGTTTCCATATGAGGAGAGATTAATAAGATTGGGACTTTTCAGCTTGGAAAAGAGACAACTAAGGGGGGATATGATAGAGGTTATAAAATCATGACTGGTTTGGAGAAAGTAAATAAGGAAGTGTTATTTATTCCTTCTCATAGCACAAGAACTAGGCCACCAAATAGGCAGCAGATTTTAAACAAAACAAAAAAGAGAACTGTTTCTTCACACAGTCAACCTGTGGAACTCTTTCCCAGAGGATGTTGTGAAGGCCAAGACTCTAATAGCTTTCAAAAAGAACTAGATACATTCATGGAGGAAAGGTCCATCAATGGCCAGGATGGGCAGGGATGGTATCTCTACCCTCTGTTTGCAGAAGCTGGGAATGGGCGACAGGGTATGGATCACTTGATGATTCCCTGTTCTGTTCATTGCCTCTGGGGCACTTCGGATTAGCCATTGTTAGAAGACAGGATACAGGGCTAGATGGGCATTTGGTCTGCCCCAGTATGGCTGTTTTTATGTTCTTAGGGGTCCAGTTTGCAGCAATTGGAAATGTGAGAACCCAATGAGTTCTACATAGACATATTCCCCAGTTTGTCACACTTACAGAGCACAGTATGGTCAGGAAAGGGTTTAATGTCTCTTTGATTGTCCAGTAAGTGATTCAGGGAAGAGAGCCCAGCACCATGTCAGCAGACCGCTCTGCACAGAGCTTCGTCCGACAGCCAAAGTACCAGGAGAAAACGTTAGGTCCCTTTATGAGTAAAGAACTGGAGAAGCTTGTCCCGGATCTGTTTGGTCCTCACCCCATAGATGATCGGGTTTAGCATGGGGGAAAGCAGGAGGTACACATTAGCAATGAGAACATGGAAATGCAGGGCTACATTGTGGCCATACCGGTGCATTAGAGAGGAGAAGAGATGTGGGATGTAAAAGGCTAAGATGGCACACAGGTGGGAGCTGCAGGTCCCGAAAGTCTTGAGCCGGGCGTCCTTTGTGGGGAGGCTGAAGATGGCCCTAAGGATCTGGGTATAGGACATGGTGATAAAAAACACATCCAGACCCTTCACACAGAATAGCACAAAGAGGCCATAGTAGCTACTGATTCGGGTGTCAGTGCAGGCCAGCTTCACCACTGCCAGGTGTTCACAGTGCGTATGGAGGATGATGTTGGTTTTACAATATGGCCGCCACCTCGCCAATAAGGGATAGGGCAGTACGAGCATGCTGCCACGCAGCACCACAGCCATTCCGATCTTGGCCACCACGGGGTTAGTCAGGATGGTGGAATGTCTCAGGGGATCACAGATGGCCACGTAGCGATCCAAAGCCATGGCAACGAAGATACCAGACTCTATCACTAAGAAGCAGTGAATGAAGTACATCTGGGTGAGGCAGGCACTGAAATCGATCTCCCTGGAATTGAACCAGAAGATGCTCAGCGTTTTGGGCAGGATGGATGTAGACAGGACCAGGTCGGTAATTGCCAGCATGCAGAGGAAATAGTACATGGGCCCATGAAGGCTCGGCTCCATCGTCACGATGAATAGGAGGGTGAAGTTCCCCAAGATGGCTATGGCATACATGGTGCAGAAGGGGATGGAGATCCAGACATGGGCCACCTCCAGCCCAGGAATGCCCAGCAAGATGAACTTGGAGGGGTTGGTGAAGTTGGTTGTGTTGGAATCTGTCATGGAGTAGGGGAGAAAGTGTGTAACTCTGAGGCAGAACGATGTGTCTTGCATATACCATTCGTTTCTCAGACTTCCTTTATGTGCCCAGGGTCTAGGGTGATGGTTGCAGTACAAATGCCTGGATGGAGAGACAATGTTAATATGAGACACCACATACACTACTGGAGTCTGTTCTCATGGGTGAAGCAGATTGGTCACGCTGCACACATTGAAAATGACATTTTCATTTTTAATAGAAATGAATTATGAACATCTGACCCTACTAATCCCAGTTCCATATTTGAAGGTGCACCCATAATTTCTACATGTCACGGTCTGGGAAAACTTAATAAGTACCAGCAAAAACACGAGTGTGGATACTGTGTTTCCATCATTGTTTCTTAATGCAATGTAAACCCAGCCTAGAGAAAAAAATCAATGATGAGTACTTTTGGCAACTTAGAGACTAATAAATTTATTTGGGCATAAGCTTTTGTGGGCTAAAACCCACTTCATCAGATGCATGGAGTGGAAAGTACAGTAGGAAGATATGTCTCTCCATCCAGGCATTTGTACTGCAACCATCCCCTTAGACCCTGGGCACATAAAGGAAGACTGAGGAACTTATATATATACTTATATGTATACAGAGAGAGAGAGAGAGAGAGAGAGAAGATGGGGGTTGCCATACCAACTCTAATAAGACAAATCAATTAAGGTGGCTATTATCAGCAGGAGAAAAAAAATTGTAGTGATAATCAGGATGGCCGATTTCAAACAGTTGACAAAAAGATGTGACAGGTTTCAGAGTAGCAGCCGTGTTAGTCTGTATCCGCAAAAAGAAGAACAAGAGTACTTGTGGCACCTTAGAGACTAACAAATTTATTAGAGCATAAGCTTTCGTGGACTACAGCCCACTTCTTCGGATGCATATAGAATGGAACATATATTGAGGAGATATATATACACACATACAGAGAGCATGAACAGGTGGGAGTTGTCTTACCAACTCTGAGAGGCCAATTAAGTAAGAGAAAAAAAAATTCTCTTAATTAATTGGCCTCTCAGAGTTGGTAAGACAACTCCCACCTGTTTATGCTCTCTGTATGTGTGTATATATATCTGCTCAATATATGTTCCATTCTATATGCATCCGAAGAAGTGGGCTGTAGTCCACGAAAGCTTATGCTCTAATAAATTTGTTAGTCTCTAAGGTGCCACAAGTACTCCTGTTCTTCTTTTTTTAAAAAGATGTGAGTAACAGTAATAACATGTCATCATCATGAATAGGTCAGAACATGAAGAAGAGGCTGCTAGGCAGCTCTCTAACACTACACTCTACAGTCCCTTACCCTCTGATCCTATTGAGGGTTACCAAAAGAAACTACACCTTCTACTCAAGAAACTCTCTGACAAAGCACAGGAACAAATCTACACAAACACCCCAAGAACTCCGATCAGGAGTATTCTATCTGCTACCCAAGATCCATAAACCTGGAAATCCTGGATGACCCATCATCTCAGGCATTGACACCCTGACAGCAGGATTGTCTGCCTATGTAGACACTCTCCTCAGGCCCTGCGCTACCAGCTATCTTCGAAACACCACTGACTTCCTGAGGAAACTACAATCCATTGGTGATCTTCCAGAAAACATCACCCTAGCCACTATGGATGTAGAAGCCCTCTACACCAACAGTCCACACAAAGATGGACTACAAGCCGTCAGGAACAGTATCCCCGATAATGTCACGGCAAACCTGGTGGCTGAACTTTGTGACTTTGTCCTCACCCACAACTATTTCACATTTGGGGACAATATATACCTTCAAGTCAGTGGCATCTGCTCTGAGCTTCTGCATTGCACACGCCGTAGGACTGCCCTGGATGAATTCCTGCTTCAGCTAGAGCAGATCTTTGAGAAAAACATCCCATCTTCATTGAAATGTGGCCAGTGACAGAGACAAACCCTGATCCTTGCTAAATTGTTCCAATGGTCAGTCACCTTCACTGTTAAAAATTTCCACTTTGTCTCTAGTTTCATTTTGTCTACCTTCTACACCCAGCCACCATCTCTTGTTAGACCTTTGCCTGCAAGCTTTAAGAGGCTGTTGTTATCAAATTTATGTTCCATATTATAAGTGCTGATAGAATGCAATCACATCACTCCATAACCTTCTCCTTTCTAAGAGACTGAGTTCATTCAGTTCCTGGAGCAGCCTTACACTTTCCCCCTGAGAAAGTCCTGTCTCCTGCACAGACGAGCTTTACCCTTGCTGTCGAGAGTCCCATTGTGGCACAGAAGTGAAGTTGCTGGAACTTTAGGGTCTGTGAGTCCCCAGGCTATTGTGGACCTTGAAGATGAGGACCAAGACCTTGAACTTGACTTGATGTTGTCTGTGAAGCTAGTGTAAAGCACGGAGGAGAGGTCTGATGTGCTCACAGTGGCCTGTGTTGCTGAGGAGATGCACTGAAGCATTCTGTACTAGTTTGAATTTCATGAGCAGTGAAGGCGTCATGCCCAGGTATTTTGCATTGCTACAGTCCAGGCAGAAGGTGATGAAGACTTATATAACTGAGGCCAGGTCATCATCCAACAGGATAGGATGGAGACTCCTAGTCAACTGCAAATGGTAGAAAGCATTACTTACAGACCCTTCTATGAGAGAGCTCAGCATCAGCAAGATACTGAAGAACACTCTGAGACTATGGACTGAATTGCCCAGTTGCGGGTGTGAACCTTTAGTCAAAGGAGGCTGCACCATAGCTGCCAACTCTTCAAAAAGTTTTGCCCTGCCCACCGGCATCGCCTCTGTCATGCTTGGGATCAGTTTCAGCCAGATTTTCTGTCCAAAACCTGGGCCATCTTGGTGATAGTGGTGTGGTCGTACGGGAAGGATAGGAGGAGTTTGGTGTCACCTGCATATTATGGTCCATGCTGTATGTCCACTTCACATAGTGGCTGCATGGAGATGTTGTAAAGCTCCAGAGAGGGAACTGATCCATGTGGCACTCCACCCGGGAGTGGTCTAGTGGTTGAAGTGTACTTTCCCATCACTGCTAATTGGGTGTATCCCTCCAAGAAGGATTCAGACCATTTTAGTGCATCCCTCTGGACTGCTGCTGCCTCTTAGGTGAGACAGCAGTATCTCATTGCCAACAGTGTCAAATAATGTAAAGAGGTTCAGGACGATGAGCATGGATGTCTGCCCCCCAGCCATGGACAGGAGGAGATGGGCCATCAGTGGGTCAAGAGCAGGTGAAGTGTATAGTAATTGACAGAAACGAGACCTTCTGAAGTATAGGAAATGGATAGTGGAAGTAAAAGACACCAGAGACAAATCCATGGCTAGCAGGACTAAGGAAAATAAGATTTTTAAGTATATTAGAAGCATAGGAAATCCTAAGAGCGGTAGAGGCCTTTACTAGATGGAGATGGTAACACTGTTAATAATGATGCAGAAAGAAGCAGAATGTTTATGAACATGAACTTCGCAGTCCACTGGTAGCTATGGAGGATGGTAAACAGCACCTACTGGGGAGTGATATTTTAAAATTAACAGCGCCAGATACCTTGCAACCAAGGAGTCCTAAAAGAGTTGTCTGAGGATATCTCTGTGGCGGAGACTTTGGGAACTGTGGGATAGCTACCCACAGTTCACCACTCCATAAGTTGATGTTAGCCACGGCAGTTAGGATGCACTCCGCTGACTTAATGCGCTTAGTATGACATACGGAATAGACTATATAAAACTGATTTCTAAAAATCGACTTCTATAAAATCGACCTAATTTTGTAGTGTAGACATTAGAATCATAGAAGATTAGGATTGGAAGAGACCTCAGGAGGTCATCTAGTCCAAACCCCTGCTCAAAGCAGGACCAATTCCCAACTAAATCATCCCAGCCAGGGCTTTGTCAAGCCAGGCCTGAAAAACTCCTAAGCATGGAGATTCCACCACCTCCCTAGGGAACCCATTCTAGTGCTTCACCACCCTCCTAGTGAAATAGTGTTTCCTAATATCCAACCTAGACCTCCCCCACTGCAACTTGAGACCATTGCTTCTTGTTCTGCTGTCTGCCACACTGAGAACAGCTGAGCTCTATCCTCTTTGGAACCCCCCTTCAGGTAGTTGAAGGCTGCTATCAAATTGCCCCTCACTCTTCTCTTCTGCAGACTAAATAAGCCCAGTTCCCTCAGCCTCGCCTCGTAAGTCATGTGCCCAGCCCCTGAATCATTTTTGTTGCCCTCCGCTGGACTCTCTCCAATTTTTCCACATCCTTTCTGTAGTGCGGGGCCCAAAAATGGATGCAGTACTTCAGATTTGGCATCATCAGTTCTGAATAGAGGGGAATAATCACTTCCTTTGATCTGCTGGCAATGCTCCTACTAATGCAGCCCTTAGGCTCCTGCAGGGTTAGGGAGCAGATGAGCCAGGGTTTTGAGAAAGGCAGTGGCACCTAAGTTGAGTATTTACCTAAGTATCTTTGTGGATCTAGCCCTGGGCAGCTTTCTGGAAGATGCTTTAGTCAAACACAAGTTAAGGTTGTTGAAAGCTAAAGGGGTTGGCTGGCTATGCTTGCAGGAAACAGCCGAGTTTATGGATGTCCACCTCTCACTTTTAAAGAACTCTTTCCTCCTCTCTTTGTACAAGGACCAGGCTCTCTGTGGCAAAACAGGTTTTTATCTGCTCTCCCCATCCTCTCCGCTGCTTGTCCTTCTAGAACCTGGACAATGCCGCTTCCTTAGGTGGCTAGCAGCTGTAGCACTATCGTGAGATGAGAACATGGTGTGATGCTGTATGATTTAATATGACCATTTTTATCATTGTTGCTACCGCTGTTGTACAATTGCTACAAATCTTGTACAAAATTAGCCCAGTCAGATGTCAATGGGAAACTTATGATTTGCTAAGTATGATTATCCTGTTTATATGTATATATAATCTGTGTGTCTGAAGTTATGGTTATTGGCAGTATACTCTTATCTTACACATGTGTTGTTTCCTGGGTAACACCTTTCAGATGGATAAGGCCAGACAGCTCTGTGTTGATGGCCCATCAAGGAAACTTAGCTCTCACAATGGGCCAGAGAAGAAACACACCTCAGTAAGAATACGGGCACTGGCTGCCCTATGTGAGTCATCAAATAATGTAAGTACATGTGATATGCTAATGTGACCCTGGACTCCATCTTGGGCCAGTAACTTTTCACACACAGAGGCTGTTGGCTTTGTTTGGGGCAGTAAAGTTCCACGCACAGGGCAGAGAATGTAAAAGGACCCCTGAGACATCCCCATCTTGTCTTCATTTCCTGCTTCATTTCTGTGACTGGATTTCTAACAAGGAAGTTCTGAACAAGGATTGATGACCCCCAACCTGATTTGGTGATTTCAGAGAGACTTTTACAAACTAGCAGTTAATTCCATCACAGCTCTGATTCTTATCTATTTTATTTATTATTAAACCTTCGGTTCATAGTTACTAATGGATTGGCAACAGTGTGATTATTAGGTAAGATCTGAGTTATACATTGGCCTGGCTATGTGGTTGAGCTCTTGAGATTAGAAGGATCCTATATGTGGTGAAATTGGTCTTCACTGACCACTCATCATGGAGTCCAGTGTCTGGGTGGTGAGCCAAGAACTGGGAGACTGCATTTTTGATTTCTAGTTAAGCAGTGTGGTGAGACGGAAGTTTACATTTCTTACTGAATTGGTGTAATCTAGAGACAGGAGAACCACCAGTCTGGGGTGATTCTTACTTTTTTCTCAGCAGTTTGCCTGAATTTGGCATCCTCAGCTGAGTCCCACTGAGACATGGTGACACATGGACACAGAGCTCACTATTGATACATGCTTCACAGACTATTGCTTACTACTCCCAGGAAGTATCCCCCTTTTCCAGATGGGGAAACTGAGGCTGCAGGAAGGGCTTAGTCTCTCACAGACCTGGCTTGTATGGGCCATACAGCAGCACAGAGGCCTGATGCTCTTTCTCTATTGGTTTACCTAGTGCAGGAGATCTCCCCTGATTGCAGTGGGGCTGCTATATACGGACAAACTAAAAAGTCTGGGACTGTTTTGTTTAGAGAAGAGACAAAGAAGGGGGCATATGATAGAGGAGAGGAATATAAAGAATAGAACTGATTACATTCAATTGGACAAACAGAGAACAGTTCCCAATCAGTACTATCGATAGACACTTAGTGCTTCAAAAGTGCTAATTCCCCAAAGCTGAGGCAAATTATTGGCAAAACTGTTTGGGAGAAAAATTTAGACAGAAAAATGGGAATGAAATTTGGGAGTTCTTTAAGAACAGTTCTTGAACAATAGTTTATTAAATAGCTAATAGGTCACGATTCCATAGTCAGAAAAGTGGATAACTCTGGCTAAAACCCTTGTTCCGTGGCAAAGGGTAAGCAGCAATTGTGGGGGGAACAAAATATATAACAAATTGGAAAAAGGGGAAATAGATAGCAAGTAATACAAATTGGAAATACTGAAAATTGGTAAGTGATGTTAAGGATATCAGGGGAAAATCCATACTTGGCGGGGATAAGGATCACAAAAAGGACATTATTATGTATATTAAGAACATAAGAAATCCTAGCAAAGCTAGACCAATTCCTATTCATACCACATGAGGTGATTAAATACTTTCCAGTCCATTAGGAGTAAAGGAGGATGTTAAACAGCATCTACAGTAGAACCTTAGAGTTACAAACACCAGAGTTACGAACTGACCGATCAACCACACATCTCATTCGGAACTCGAAGTACACAATCAGGCAGCAGCAGAGCCAAAAAAAAAAAAGATAAACACAGGACAGTTCTGCGTTAACTGTAAAGTATTAAAAAAATAAAGGGACAGTTTAAAGAAAGGTTTGACAGGGTTAGGAAACAATGGAAAAGCTGATATGAGAGTAGTTCAAAAAATAAGTCTAGGAATATGATTAATGCCAGTCAACAATACGATTTATGGAAAACCGGTCTTGTCAAATAAACCCAATTTTATCCTTTAACGAGTGTACACGTTTGGCTGATCAAGGGAACCACCGAGCTGCAATAGACTTCTATTTCTCTGAGGCATTTGATTTAGTTGGGTTGAAAACATTCAGATAAAAATATAAACACTATACAATAGCAGTAGAGCACACATAAAATGGACAGAAAACTGGCTAACTGACAGATCTCAGAAAGCAGTTGTCAATGGGTCACTGTCAGTAAATGCGGGTGTTTCTAGTGGGGTTCTTCCAGGTTCAGTTCTAGGCCTCATGCTATTCAGTATTTTCAAAGATGGCAGAGCCCTGAGATGCTAGAGGAGGAGATGACAAGGGGAGTTTTTCCTCAGTGAGGCCTAACCAAACTACTGGTCACGGTCTCAGAATTTGACCTTGTATCGTTTGTGTACTAACAACTTTCATGCTGAAGAAACTACTGTGACACTGAAATGCAGACACCTCTGGGCTGGAAGCCATCAGCCCGGGGGTTGGGGGGGGCAGGCACAGGAAAGAGGGGCATTTTGGTAAGTGATATGGAAGCAAGTTCATCACCTGTTGCAAGAGCCCTGCGGGGTTTAATGGCTGTGCAGAGTGGAAAGGAAAAGAGACCTATTCTCTATCCCATCATGCCCATGTTGCACTGAGTTTGTCGAACACATGAGTTCCTAAGCAAGAGATGAGTACCTGTGAGTTTTGAGATGGAAGTGTCTTCCTTCAGAATCCCCTTCAGGTAGCCGTGTCCCTCACCTCTCTCACCTGAGCATTTTCAGCAGCATCCTATGCCAAGAGCCGAAACAGGGGTGTGCACCATTTATAATATAGCTCTGTGCAATCCCAGTGGGGTTTGCTCACTCTCTAGCGAATAAGCATTTCATTCAGCGTCTACTGGAGAAGCAGCATCTGAATGTAAACAGCCTGAAGAGAAGCCTGTCTGCACTTCCGTGTTCTTTATCCATGTTAGGAGTAAACGGTAATTAAGGAACCTTCCCAAAGGGAGATGAGAATTCTTGGGCTCTGTGCTGAGTCAGAGAGGAATTGGCTGCTCTGTGCACTTGTGTATATTTAGAAATTATAGTTGATTAGTAAGAAAAATAGGGAAAATGTCCATCTCTCCATAAGATCTAATACCCTGTAAATGCCCAGGATGGCTGGGTAGATAGTAGACAGTCCCATCTGGAGAAAGGTGCATGAGGGGAGAAAGGAACACTATCAGCAACAGCTCTGTGTGTCTGCAAAGAGATCAGAGATCAGTACTTCTCATCAGTAACTACCATCATACTATGTAGCACCTTTCCTTGAAAGATCTTCAAAACACCTAGCAAAGGAAAGTCACTATGAATATATCCCCATTATACTGATAGGTAAACTGAGACACAGGGAGAGGTGACTTGGCTAAGGTCACACAGAGAATAACAGACGGAACTGAGGGTCCTGTATTCCATGTTGTGACCACAGTCTCTCCATTAGTATCTGAGCGCATAGCAAGAGGGAAATGGACTCAGGTCTAGCAGGGCCTGTTCTAGAGTGGGTGTGATGCACTTCCCTGGGATGCAATATAGACATGGGGTACCTCTAAGCCCTCTGGCATACCAGTCTGGGCTCTCTCTCACACTGTGTGGCTGTGACAAGCTGCAATCCTCTCCAAGTCATCCACATACACAGACAGGGACACACCCAGCTGCAGTTACATGAATGCTTTCACTTGCCAGTTCATCACATCTCACCAGCCTAGGATCCCAGAGCTGTATTATCTTGCCCTGGTCAAAAGCCTGATGAGTGCAAGTTTATTACCCAGTCTGCCCATCCATCAGTGTGGAGAGGACAATGCACCAGCCCCTGTGCCTGAGCAGATTTCCCTTTTACATTTCAAACAACACATACTTTTTTTAACCTAAAACATTAAGACAGATTTATTAACTACAGAAAGATAGTTTTTAAGTAATAGCAAACAGATCAAAGTTGGTTACCTAAGAAATAAAGAAAATTGCATTCTATGTTCTATACAGTAGACAGCATTTGAATCAAGTAGTGTCTCACCCTGATGGTAAAAATCGTCCACCAATCTTCCATAGGCAAGCTAGAATTCCCTTCAGCCTGGGATCACAGCCCCAGTTCAGTCCTTCTTCCTAAGGTGTTTCCAAGTATTGAGTTGTGGGGGTAATGAGGCCAAGTGATGATGTTGCTTCCTCATTTTATAGCTTCTTCATGTGGAGGGAAATTCATTTTCCCAAGCAAAAGTCCCCAGCACAGTTCATGGAAAAATACAGGCAGAAGATGGAGTCCAGTGTCACAGGAGCTGGTCACATTTGACGAGTCATACAATGGGACATTACCCATATCCTGGCTACAATGTTCACAGGAAACTCTATCAGGTGTGGACAAGCTTCCTCTAAGGCCTATCATGTTTCTTAGGGCTTGGCTACACTGGTGCTTTACAGCGCTGCAACTTTCTCGCTCAGGGGTGTGAAAAAACATACCCCTGAGCACAGCAAGTTACAGCGCTGTAGAGCACCAGTGAAACAGTGCCCCAGTGCTGCGAGCCGTGCTCCCAGCGCTGTAAGCTAATCCCCTCATGGAGGGGGAGTACCTGCAGCGCGGGAAGAGCTCTCTCCCAGTGCTGGCGCACGACCACACTCGCACTTCAAAGCGCTGCCGCAGGAGCACTCCCACGGCAGCGCTTTGAAGGTTCGAGTGTAGCCACGGCCTTAGTGGGCCATTACCTTGAATGGTTCATCCATAATATGCTGGCTAGACTGGATGAAAACTACCTTGTGGGTATTACCCAGGAGGAAACACATTTGAAATACTGGTACATAGTCAATATATATAACTTTAGGTACAAAATGCATGCATACAATTAGGGTGATCACATTCAGGAAATCATAACTTTTCCATTGATCTCTTACATAACATAGTTGGTATACAACACATCATAATCATATCACCATGATACATATGCGGCTGCCAGGGTGTTGCTTTGGGGCACAGAATGTCACACCTCCCCCCTTAGTTTACTGCTGAAGTGTTAGTCAGTGACTAATGTGGAGGCAGTTTGCCCAAGACCCTCTTTCGGTTTTGACCATACAATTCCCAAGTGTTGCAAACATTGTAGTGTTATCCACAGGTGTTCTTCCAAATTCCTGTGTAGCTTTTAACACTTTGTAGATCAGCCTAGTGATCTCAAAAGTTAGGGCATGTCTACACTGGCAGAGTTACAGCGCTGGGAGTTAGAGCACTGCTCAGAGAGCTGTTGTGTGTTCACACTGTCATCTGCCTGCGCAATAGCGTATTCACACTTGCGACACTTGCAGTAGTATTCGGAGTGGTGCACTCTGGGCAGCTATCCCACAGAGCACCTCTTTCTCTTCTGCCTCTAAGTTTTGGGAAGGCAAAGGAATTTGCTGGGCATCCTGGATCCTGTCCTAATGCTCCATAATGCATTGCTTCACATCCCAGCAATCCCTGTGCTTCCGTCTGCATTTAGTGCCATCTTTCAATAGTTTCTGTACTGCACACCCTGCCTCTTTGGGTTGCAGGAACGGATGCTGAACTGTTGACCAGAATGCTGCTCACTCTGACCAACACGTTTGTGATGCTCTGTACTTCGGGGGAACAACCTACACCCTCATGTTCATTCTTATAATATAGTGTGATATCCAATGCAAAGATTGTCATGTTGGGTGTTTTCAGAAGGCTCATGATGCACTGAGCATTGTTGTTATAGTAATGTTATAGGTTGTAATTTCATGTATATAGTTATGCGGCTGAAAATATGCCTTCATGGCTTAAAGGAAACCCAGGCAAAAACTCTTCAGGAGCAGAGGGGCAGTTCACACCTCATCAGGGCATGTTTGGGACAAACCCAGCCCAGCCTCACAAGAACAAAGGACACTGGCCTAGGCAACAAAAAAGGATCTTTTGGATTCTTGACAGGTTTCAGAGTAGCAGCCGTGTTAGTCTGTATCCACAAAAAATTTGTTAGTCTCTAAGGTGCCACAAGTACTCCTGTTCTTTTTTTGGATTCTTGAGTGAGTCACCCCCTTCCTTTGGTCAGTTTGGGACTGCAATGAGGTAATGTTCACCTGACTCTGAAGGGGGGGCGGGCAAAGCCAAGAGGGAAGAAAGGCCATGATAAAAGGGAGAGACATTTGTCTTGCTCTTCCTTTCTCTTCCACCTCCATCTACAGGCACCACACCAAGTGACTGAATCACTGATCAAATGGGAGATCCTGGCTGAAGGGCAACCAGCCAGCCTGTGGTGAGAAGCATCTAAGTTTATAAGGGCATTGAAAGTGTTAAGATCAGCTTAGAATGCGTTTTGGTTTTATTTCATTTGACCAGATCTGACTTGTTGTGCTTTGACTTATAATCACTTAAAATCGAGCTTTTTCATTCATAAATGTGTTTGTTTATTCTACCCGAAGCAGTGCATTTTTTTGAAGCATGTCAGAGACTCCCCTTGGGATAACAAGCCTGGTACATATCAATTTCTTTTTTAGATTGATGAACTCATATAAGCTTGCAGCATCCAGGGGGCATAACTGGATACTGCAAGCCAGACGTTCCTAGGGTCGTGTCTGGGACTGGAGATATTGGATAGTGTCATTCGGTTCCACAATCCAAGGAGCAGTTTACATGCCAGAGTTTGTGTGTGAGCATCCCAGGAGCAGGTGTTCTCACTGCAGAGCAGGGTAAGGCTGGCTCCCAGAGTCAAGGATTGGAGTGACCTAGCAGATCACTGGGCCAGATAACACCAGAGGGGAATGTCACAATGTCACAAGTGGCAGTGGAGTTATTCCTTAATGTACTTTGAATGCAACATTGATCTCACCACACGTAATAACTACAACACAAGATTGCTTGTGGCATTCACGGAGGTGCTGACCACAATTCAACACCACTTTTGAGCTCGGGAAACAAGCATTGAGTGGTGGGAATCACATCGTGATGTATGTCTGGGATGACAAGCAGTGGCTGCAGAACTTTTGGATGAGGAAAACCACATTAATGGGACTGCGTGATGAGCCCGCCCCCACTCTGTGGCAAAAGGACACAAGAATGAGAGCTGCCCCGTCATTGGAGAAGCATGTGGCGATTGCACTGGGGAAGCTGGCTATCCTACTGAAGAGACAGTTGTTCTATCCTTAGAGGCTAAGTTGAACACGTTTTCTCCCTTCTCCTTATGACACACTTTTAGATACCTGAAGACTGCTATCATGTCCCCTCTCAGTCTTCTCTTTTCCAAACTAAACAAACCCAATTCTCTCAGCTTTCCTTCATAGGTCATGTTCTCTAGACCTTTAATCATTTTGTTACTCTTCTCTGGACCCTCTCCAATTTCTCCACATCTTCCTTGAAATACGGTGCCCAGAACTGGACAAAATACTCCTGTTGAGGCCTAACCAGTGCAGAGTAGAGTGGAAGAATGTTAAGAATCATGTTTGCTTTTTTTGCAACAGAATCACACTGTTGACTCATATTTAGCTTGTGGTCCACTATAACTGCTAGATCCCTTTCTGCCGTACTCCTTCCTAGACAGTCTCTTCGCATTCATCCTGTTTACCTCAGACCATTTCTCCAATTTCTCCAGATCATTTTGAATTATGACCCTATCTTTCAAAGCAGTTGCAATCCCTCCCCGTTTGGTATCATCTGCAAACGTAATAAGCGTACTTTCTATGCCAATATCTAAGTCGTTGATGAAGACATTGAACAGAGCCGGTCCCCAAACAGACTCCTGCAGAACCCCACTTGTTATACCTTTCCAGCAGTTTTGGGAACCATTAATAACGACTCTCTGAGTATGGTTATCCAGCCAGTTATGCACCCACCTTAGAGTAGCCCCATCTAAGTTGTATTTGCCTAGTTTATTGATAAGAATATCATGCGAGACTGTATCAAATGCCTTACTAAAGTCTAGGTATACCACATCCACAGCTTCTCCCTTATCCACAAGGCTCGTTATCCTATCAAAGAAAGCTATCAAGTTGGTTTGACATGATTTGTTCTTTACAAATCCATGCTAAGCTATTCCCTATCACCGTACCCCTTCCAAGTGTTTGCAGATGATTTCCTTAATTACTTGCTCCCTTATCTTCCCTGGGAAGGAGTTCCACAGATTGAATATGCGTTGGGTGAAGAAATACTCCCTTTTGTTTGTTTTAAACCTGCTGCCTATTAATTTCAATTGGTGACCCCCTAGTTCATGTGTTATGAGAAGGAATATATAACACTGCCTTATTTACTTTCTCCACACCAGTCATGATTTTATAGACCTCTATCATATCTCCCTTTAGTCATCTCTTTTCCAAGCTGAAAACTCCCAGTCTTATTAATCTCTCCTCATATGGAAGCCATTCCATACCCCCATTCATTTTTGTTGCCCTTTTCTGAACATTTTCCAATTCTAATATATATTTTTGAGATGGGGTGACCACATCTGCACACAGTATTCAAGCTGTGGGTTTGCCATGGGTTTATACACTGCCTGCTACAGGCTCCCAACCAGGAGGAACAAAGGGGAGCTGAAAGCTAAGGAAATAAGCAACACAATGGTCTAGTCCCTCAGGACTTAGAAGCTGAGCTTTAGGGCCCACAAGCTGTATGATGCACAGCCTTGCCTGCCTGCCTTGGAACACGGCTTCCAGACCTCAATTGCTTTTATATGGCTTTCTGGCTTAGAATAATAGAATCAAAGAATATTAGAGACTTCAGGAGGTCATCTAGTCCAACCCCCTGCTCAAAGCAGGACCAATTCCCAACTAAATCATCCCAGCCAGGGCTTTGTCAAGCCTGGCCTTAAAAACTTCTAAGGAAGGAGATTCCACCACCTCCCTAGGTAACGCTTTCCAGTGTTTCACCAACCACCTAGTGAAATAGTTTTTCCTAATATCCAACCTAGACCTCCCCCACTGCAACTTGAGACCATTGCTCCTTGTTCTGTCATCTGCCACCACTGAGAACAGCCGAGCTCCATCCTCTTTGGAACCCCCCTTCAGGTAGTTGAAGGCTGCTATCAAATCTCCCCTCACTCTTCTCTTCTGGAGACTAAACAATCCCAGTTCCCTCAGCCTCTCCTCATAAGTCATGTGCCCCAGATCCCCTGATCATTTTTGTTGCCCTCCGCTGGACTCTCTCCAATTTGTCCACATCCCTTCTGTACTGGGGGGACCAAAACTGGACACAATACTCCAGATGAGGACTCAGCAGTGCTGAATATAGGGGAATAATCACTTCCCTTGATCTGATAGCAATAAATAAATAAATTTAAATTAATGGCGATATCCCATCTCCTAGAACTGGAAGGGACATTGAAAGGTCATCAAGTCCAGCCCCCTGCCTTCACTAGCAGGACCAAGTACTGATTTTGCCCCAGATCCCTAAGTGGCCCCTTCAAGCATTGAGCTCACAACCCTGGGTTTAGCAGGCCAATGCTCAAGCCACTGAGCTCTCTCTCCCCCCTGCTCCTGCTAATACAGCCCAATATGCTGGTAGTGTTAGCAACGAGGGGACACCGCTGACTCATATCCAGCTTCTCGTCCACTGTAACCCCTAGGTCCTTTTCTGCAGAACTGCTTCTTAGCCAGTTGGTCTCCAGCCTGTAGTGATGCATGGGATTCTTCCTTCCTAAGTGCAGGACTCTGCACTTCTCCTTGTTGAACCTCATCAGATTTCTTTTGGCCCAATCCTCCAATTTATCTAGGTTTCAGAGTAGCAGCCGTGTTAGTCTGTATCCGCAAAAAGAAGAACAGGAGTACTTGTGGCACCTTAGAGACTAATAAATTTGCTCTAATAAATTTGTTAGTCTCTAAGGTGCCACAAGTACTCCTGTTCTTCAATTTATCTAGGTCACTCTGGACCCTATCCCTCCACTCCAGCGTATCTACCTCTCCCTCCCCCAGCTTAGTGTCATCTGCGAACCTGCTGAGGGTGCAATGAATCCCATCATCCAGATCATTGATAAAGATGTTGAACAAAACCAGCCCCAGAACCGACCCCTGTGGCACTCCGCTTGATACGGGCTGCCAACTAGACATCGAGCCATTGATCACTACCCGTTGAGCCTGACAATATAGCTAGCTCTCTATCCACCTGATGCAATATGATGACGGGGTCCTCATTCTCCCTACAACAATACACCTGAAAGTACCAGAGGAAAAAGACTTAACTGACGGGGAAGTGCTGGCCTGAAAAAACTAACCTGCTTGTGCTATCTAACTGGGTGAGACACTGCTTGATTCAAATACTAACTAGCACATTAGGCTTCTATTTTAATCACTATGTGTTGTTTGAAGTGCAAAGGGGGAAAATCTCAGCTGATGAACAAGAGTCGGTGCACATCCACTTTCCTTTGTGGAAGTGGCAGACTGGGTAATAAATTCATACTGGTCGCGTTTTGACCTGGGCAGGAGGGTAGAGCTCTGGGGTCTTAGGCTGGGGAGCTGGGAGTATTTTGGCTGTAGCCTCTCTATTGTTCGTTCATGAGTAGCTGGCCAGAGCATTCATGAACACAGCTGGGTGTGGTCCCTGCCTGTGGATGTCGGTGTTAGTGTAAGCTTGAAGGGTTTTGCAGCTTGCCACAACATCACCGTGCCAGAGGGATCCCATGTTGGTGAGACAGAGGGCTCAGCTGTACCTCAGTTCCAGGTGGCACCCCAGGGAGGACCCGTCAGAGAGATGGTGCAGAGAGTGATGGGGGGAGGAGAGGCAAGAGTAACAGGGACGGGGCCTTGGGGGAAAGAGGCACAGAGGTGGGTGGGACCTTGAGGAAGAGGTGGGGCAGGAGGAGGACCCCATGGATCCAGTTACAATTATAATTAGAAAGGTGGTAACCTTATGAGTTAATGAGCTGTACACAGACCAATTTCCTAGTTTGTAACGCTGACACAGCACAGTAAGGCCAGGAAAATATTGTATGTCTCTTAGATTGTCCAGTCAGTGATTTAGGGAAGATGGCCCAGCACCATGTCACCAGCCAGCTCTGCACGGAACTTGGTCTGAGAGACAGAGCACCATGAGAAAATGTTACATCCTTTTATGAGTAAAGAGCCGGAGCAGCCTGTCCCGGATCTGTTTGGTCCTCACCCCGTAGATGATGGGGTTTACCATGGGGGGCACCAGGAGGTACACGTTGGCAATGAGAACATGGAAATGCCGGGCCACATTCTGACCAAACCGGTATGTGAGGGAGGAAAAGAGACCAGGGATATAAAAGGCTAAGATGGCACAGAGATGGGAGACACAGGTCCCAAATGTCTTGAGCCGGGCATCCTTTGTGGGGAGTCTGAAGATGGCCCTCAGGATGTAAGTATAGGACACGGCAATAATAAACATATCCAGACCATTCCCACAGAACAGCACAAAGAGGCCATAATAACTATTGACACGGATGTCGGCGCAGGCCAGCGTCACCACGTACATGTGTTCACAGTGCGTGTGGGGGATGACGTTGGTTCTGCAGTATGGCCACCGCCTCACTAGGAAGGGATAAGGCAGTACGAGCACACAACCACGCAGCACCACAGCCAAACCGATTTTGGCCACTACAGGGTTTCTTAGGATGGTTGAATGTCTCAGGGGATTGCAGATGGCCACGTAGCGATCAAAAGCCATGGCCATGAAGATCCCAGACTCCATGATTGAGAAGCAGTGAATGAAGTACATCTGGGTGAGGCAGGCACTGAAATTGATCTCCCTGGAATTGAACCAGAAGATGCTCAGCATTTTGGGCAGGGCTGACGTGGACAGGACCAGGTCGGTGATGGCCAGCATGCAGAGGAAATAGTACATGGGCACATGGAGGCTCGGCTCCATCTTTACGATGAACATGATGGTGAAGTTCCCCAAGATGGCTATGGTGTACATGGTGCAGAAGGGGATGGAAATCCAGATGTGGGCTGCCTCCAGGCCCGGAATGCCCAGCAGGATGAAGGTGGAGGGGTTGGTGAAGTCAGTTGTGTTGGAATATGACATGGAGCAAAGGAGACAGTGTCCAAATCTGAAGCAGAATGGTGTCTTCCTCATATACGGTACCTTCCCGTGATTTCCTGTATGTGCCCAGGCTCTAGGGTGATGGTAACAGTACAAATCCCTGGATGGAGAGACAATGTTAATATGAGACACTATGTCCAGTATTGGAGGATGTTTTCATGGCTGAAGCAGATTGGTCGCTCTTCACACAGTGAAAAATAACATTTTCATTATTCAGATAAATGAATTATGAACAACTGATCCTACTAATGCCAATTCCATATTTCATGGTGCTCCATGAGTCAATAATTCCTAAACATTATGGTGTGGGAAACATTAATAGACTCCCACAGGAAACACAAGAATGGATATCCATTATTGTTCCTTAATTCAATGAAACCCACGCTAGAGAGTCCATGCTGTACAGAGTTCTCCTTTCACCCAATTGCTCAGAATTTGAGAGTAGAAAAAAACCAATCTTTTACCAAGATATGTGCCAACAGGATGCATCCCAAATAGAGCATATCCGAAATAGACCTGGGTGTTACTGATAGCAGCCCCATGGAAACCTGCACATTAACAGTAGTAGTGGCCAAAACAAAGACAATATTCGGATGCCCAAGGAATGCGATGAAGAATAACCTGCTCTGGACATGCACTCAGTTATCATCACCCAGTCTCTATAAAGGATACAGCAGATAGAAAGGGGATTTCTGAGACAGGCTGTAAGAATGGGGGAGGTTACCAGATGCAGTCAGATTGAAAAGTCTGGGACAGTTTAGTTTAGAGCAGACACAAATAAGGGGGCATATGATAGAGGAGAGGAAAATAAAGAATTGAACTGATTACAATCAAATGGACAAACAGAGAAGAGTTCCCAACCAGTAACATCAATAGAGCTTTAGTGCTTCAAAGAGGCTAATGCCCCAAACTGAAACAAAATATCATCAAAAGTGATTGGAACAAAAAAATTAGACAGAACAACGTGAATGTAAATGTAAACAATGTAAATGAACATTCGAGTGTTTTAAGAAGAGTTTATTAGATAGCTAAAAAGCCACAATTCCACAGTCAAGGAAGTGGAGAACTTTGGACAAAAACCTGGTTCAGTGGCAAAATGAAGGCAGCAATGCGGGGACGGGAAACAATATACACCTCGACCCCTATATACCGCTGTCCTCAAAAAATCTTACCGCATTATAGATGAAACCGTGTTATATTGAACTTGTTTTGATCCACTGAAGTACGCAGTCCCGACCCCCGGAGCGCTGCTTTACTGCGTTATATCCAAATTCGTGTTATATCGGATCGCGTTATATCGGGGTAGAGGTGTATAACAAATGGGGAAAAGGGGAAATAGCAAACAATACAATCGGAAGTTAGGAAAATAGATATGTGATGTTAAAGACATCAGGAAAAAAAAATCTGTGCTTGGCAGGGATATGAAAGGAGTATATTAAGTACATTAAGAACAAAAGAATCCTAACAAAGGTTTAGGCCAATTCTTAGAAGGAGAACAGAAACTTGTTAATGATGCATAAAAGGTAGATGTGTTCAAGAAATATTT
Organism: Chrysemys picta bellii; assembly: GCF_011386835.1. Taxonomy (NCBI): domain Eukaryota; kingdom Metazoa; phylum Chordata; order Testudines; family Emydidae; genus Chrysemys; species Chrysemys picta. The sequence goes on from NC_088791.1 coordinate 357,016,523, forward strand.
TTCTTCTGCATTCAGAAAAAAGCAGTAAGAGGTAGTCATATCACCTGAGGAGATGTAAAACCTTAGACTTATGAACACCAGAGTTATGAGCTGACCGATCAGCCACATATCTCATTCAAAACCAGAAGTACGCAATCAGACAAATAGAGGACATTTCTGTGTTAAACGTACACTGTTACAAATTTAAGGGAAAGTTTAAAGAATGATTTAACAAGATTATGGAGCAATGGAAAAGCTGGTATGAAATTACTTAAAAGAAAAACTAGGAATATAATTAATGACAGTCAATGACATGGTGTGACGTTATGAGTGTAATATAATATCTCACTGAATGGTGACAGGGCCAGAAAGAGTTAATCAACTCACAGACTGACCTGACCCTGGGCTGAATTTTAAAGACTGGTTAGGGAGAACTGTAAATGAACAGAGCTTTGAAATGCAGCCTGTATTGTTAGAGGTAGAAGGGGAGGTGTTTGCTCAGGTCTTGTGATGTAAGCAAACAAGTCTTGTCTATTATTATGGCTTTGATTCAAAGATCAAAAAAGGAGTATTAATATTTAGGAAGAAACTTCAGTGAAATAGTATTATTGTCTATATGTCTCCTTAAAGGTTGTGGTAACCTATATCTGAACTGTCTAATAGATAAATTATCCTGTGCTAATTGCCATGATGTTTAGAAGAAGGAAAGTTGAGCCTATTGTTTTCAAAGGCCAAAAGGCTGCTGGAAATGTATAAGAACCCTGGGACACGATCCTACTTCATCTCAGATCTGCTTTGGGTTTCAAGAGGGGGAAACCTTAAGCCACAAGGATTGAGATCCCGTCATTGACTGGAGTCACCTTGATTATGGACATTGGACTATAACCTATGGACTCTTTCTAAAAGGAGTTTTGGCAACTACAAGCTCATCTCTGCCATGTATCTGAACCTCAAGAATTGAATTCAAGTCTGTCTGTGTATTGATCTTTTAACCATCACTCTCTCTCTTTTCTTTTTTAATAAATTTTAGTTTAGCTAATTAGAATTGGCTATAAGCATGTATTTTGGGTAAGATCTAAGTTATAGTTGGACCTGGGTGTGTGGCTAATCCTTTGGGATTGGTGGAACCTTTTCTTTTATATGATGAGACAAGATTTTCAGTAATCGTCATCATATCTGACATATGTGTCTGGATGGAGGCCTGAGGCTGGGCACTTTAAGGGAACTGCATTATTTGGACTTCTGAGTAACCAGAGAGGTAATATAGAAGCTGTTTTGTGCTGGCCTGGTAAATCTAAGTATTGGAATGTCCACTAGTTTGGGGTTTTTCTACCCCATTCAGTTTGCAGTTCACCCTAATTGAGTGACTTCTGCTGACTCCCATGGGCAGCATCATCACACATGGTTTATGGAAAACAGGCCTTGTCAAAAATAAAAAAACAATTTATCCTTTAATGAGAGTACAATTTGGTTGATCAAGGAAACCATGCAGATGCAATACATTTTGATATCTTTGAGTCATTTGCTTTAGTAGGGGAAAACATTCAGATAAAAAAATGAACACTGTACTATATCAGTAGAGCATACGTTACATGGATTAAAAACTGACCAGCTGACAGTTTGCAGAAAACAGTTGTTAATAGGCCATTGTAAGGGGTGTTTCTAGTAGGGTTTTGCAGGGATCAGATGTAGCCTGGTGCTATTCAATATTTTCCACAATGATTTGGAAGCAAATAGAAAATCACTACAGATAAAATTTGTGGATGCCCCAAAGATTGTCAGAGTGGTTACAATTAGGAGGCCATGGTAGGATAAGAACATATAAAAACATGAGAATGCCCATACCCATACTGCGTTAGACCAAAGGTCCATCTAGCCCAATTTTCTGTCTTCTGAGAGTGGCCTATGCCAGGTGCTCCAGAGGGAATGAACAGAACAGGTAATCATCAAGTGATCCATCTCCTGTCATCCATTCCCAGCTTCTAGCAAACAGAGGCTAAACCCCTTCTCCCTACACCATAGTCTCATCCATGAATTGATACCTTGCATGTCTGCCTGTTTAACTGGTGCTGCACATGGAACTGGGAGCATTTCTGACAATGCTACCATGGAGGTCTTGGACTTCAATATCTTACCTTACAGCCGAAATTTGGCCTCCAGGACATCTCTCCTATCCTTCCCTGTGTCATTGTTACCTACATGTACCACGACCACTGGCTCCTCCTCAGAACTACAGATAACTCTATCTAGATGTCTCAAGAGATCCACAACCTTTGCAGGCAAGTCACCATGCAGTTCTTCTGGTCAGCACAATCCCACCTATCGATGTTTCTAATAATCAAGTCCACCCAAAACTATTACCTGTCTCTTCCGAATAACTGGAGTTCCCTCCCCCGGAGAGGTATCCTGAGTGCAAGAAAGACCATGACATCATCTGGAAGGAGCGTTGCAACAGCTCCAGTTGGATGTTCTCCTTTCCTGAGATTTCCATCTTCTGAACAGCACAGAGGCTGTCAGACCAGGGGTGCGACCATTCTACTGTGGTCCGAGGAAGTCTCATCTATGTACCTCTCTGTCTCCCTTAGCTCCTCCACTTCAGCCACTCTGGCCTCCAAACCCTGAACACCGTCTCTGATGTCCAGAAGCTGCTTACACTAAATGTACACATACACACCCTGCCCATATATGCTGCATTGAGTGCAATAAACTGGATAACCCTCATTCTGTTGCTGGACTTCTGCCAGCATTCTCTTATTTTCATCCTGCAGCTCGTTCCTTTGTTGTTGCTTTGTTTTTAACAGGAGGGGGTGTTTTTAGTCTTAAGTTTAAAGAATGTTAAGTGTATCTACCCCTCACGTTCCCCTCCAAATTCCCTCACAAGAGTCCCCTGTTCACTTGCTCCTCTGTTCACTTAGGAGTGCACTTTTTAAAGCCCTGGTCTTCCTGTGTAGCCCCGCCTGCTGTTTAAGGGTTGATGGGCTTAGGGATCAGAGCCTCATTAAGAAGTTCTCAGTGTTGCCTAGCAGGCCACTAGGCTCAGCACATGGTCCCCCAAACAGACAGACCACATGGTATATTTCAGTCAAGCAGCAAGCACACCACAAACACGACAGATAACAAACTTACCCCAAGCTAATCTTGATCTGGAGCATTTGGTGAGCTGGCCCAATGCAAACAAAATGTTCTAATACAGTTCAAATGCAAAGTTATCCTCTTGGAACAGGGAATGGAGGCCTGACCCACAGACTAGGGCACTGTATTATGGAATGCTGTAACCCACAAAAGGTTTTAGGGGTCACTGTGGCTGCACATGGCTTTGGTGAAACCAACTGCATGCAATCAGAGGGTTCACATTTCAGAAAGGATGTTGAAACACTGGAGAGGGTGCAGAAAGAGCAATAAAAAATGATTGGGCCCTGGAGAAAATCCCGTGCAGTGAGAGACTTAAAGCTCTTCATCTATTTATCTTACCAAAAGGACAATCAAGCGGAGACTTTCATGGGGAGAAAACCGTGGGTAATAACAGGCTCTAATGTAGTGGAGAAAGGCAGAGCAAGACTCAAAGGCTGGAAGCTGAAGCCAGAGAAATTCCAGCTGGAAATAAGGGGCAAATGTTTGGCACCAAGGGTGATTAACCATTGGAAATACTGCGAAGGGAAGTGGTGAATTCTCCAACTCTCCGTATCAGCAGATCCAGACTGGATGCTTTTCTGGGAGATCTGCTTGAGAGCTTGTCTACACTGCAAATTCTAAAGTGGCACTTCCAGAGCACTTCACAGGAGACACTACTTGCACTGACAGCAGAGGTTTTCCCATCAGTGTAGGTTGGTAGCGAAGTTAATGGAAAAATTCTTCCATCAACCTCATCCTGCGTACACTGGGGTGAGGCCGATATAACTACATCTCTCAGGGGGGTGGATTTTTTTTTCCTCTTTCAAAAAAGGCAAATGCAAAGTTAGGTGAGTGGGACTCACAAATGGACTGGCCATTGTAGGTGGCCATTGTACATAGTGATTGCGGCACCACCTTTTTTTAAGTCTGTCTGACACCTTCAATTAGAAGACCTCATTTTCTGTTGCTTATAAGTTTGCCAAACTTTAACCATTTGGTGTGAAATTTCCCACGCTGGGTATCTGCTTCCCGATGAATTGTTGTTGTTTTTTTTAATGTTTTAGCCGTAACACTTCTCAAATGAGCTGGCAACAAATATGACATATCCACGTTGAAAAATTCTTAGAATTCCTTCAGTGAGGAGCCCTAGCACCTCTATGCTTTCCAGAAGATAAAAGCCACCCCCGTTAACAGCCAGAGCCCTGAGGTGCAAGAGGAGGAGGTGACAGTGTCTGTGCATTATCACACAGTGGGCTCCTGAGTACTTTACTCAGTTCTTACTACAAAGGGGAGTTTTGCCTCAGTGGGGCCTGAGGAAATTATGGGCCATAACCTCAATATTTGGATTTGTATAACTACTAACACTTTTCATTCGGAAGAATCCACTGTGCCATTGAAACTCAGCCACCTCGGGGCTGGAGGCCATCAGCAGGGGCAGGCAGAGGTCACACAGAAAAGAAGGATATTTTGGCCAGTGATATTGGAGTAAACTCATCCCCTGTGGCAAGGGTCCTGGGATGTTTAATGGCTGTGCAGAGCAGAAAGGACCACAGACCTATTCTCTACCCCATCACACCCACATTGCCCTGGGTTTGTTCAACAGGTGAGTGTCACAGAGGTCACAGGTTCAGTGCTCTGGAACTGCTCTGAATCAAACCCAGGCAGGACCCTCTTTAGTGTGACTCCCCTCAGAGCACACTCTGCTAGGGGACGCTTCCTTGGCTTCAACGCCTCCTGGGACTGACATCAGAGCGTTCAGCAGCCCTGTTCTCACCGGGACCTCCTGAAGGCCCTGCTCCCCAAACTTGCAGTCAGCTGTGACTCTCAGCCAGCGTCATAAAGCAGAAAGTTTATCAGTCGAGAGGAGCACAGCGTAGAACAGATTTTGTTCACATAGGAATCAGGGACTTTCAGCAAAGTCCATCTTGGGGGAGGGCATCCAGAGTCCAGGGCCCTGGAGCCCTTCCCCCCTGAGTGCCCAACTGCAGCCTGACTCGTTTCCCCCAGCCAAGCCTCGGTCACTCTCTAGCCCCTTCTATGGCCTTTGTTTCTTTCCTGGGCAAAGAGGCCACCTGATCTCTTTGTTCTCCAGCACCTTCAGTTGGCACCTTGCAGGGGAGGGGCCCAGCCATCAGTTGCCAGGAGACAGGGTGTCGGCCATTCTCTGTGCAGACAGCATCACACTTGCCCTCTAGGGCTCTGCAACAATCACACACCCTTCTCCCACCACCTAGATACTTAAGAAATAGGGGATACTGAGGCAACCACACAGTATTCAGAGAAAACATTAGGAACATTCCAACGTCGTCACAGTGAGCTCCTCAGTAAGAGATGGGTACCTGTGAATTCTGAGATGGAAGTGTCTCCCCACACCTCTCTCACCCCAGCATGTGCAGAAATATCCCACGCCGAGAACCGACACAAGGGTTTGCACTGTTGATAATATAGCTGCATGCAATCCCAGTGGGGTTTGTTCAGACTGTAGCTGAGATGCAGCATCTGAATACAAACAGGCTGGAGACTGGAGACACTCTAGCTAATGTGTCTGTTTCCATGTCTGTGCTTCTGTGCTCTTTTTCCAGATTTAGGAGTAAACAGTAATTAAAGAACCTTCCCAAAGGGAGATGAGAACTCTTGGGCTCTCTGCTGAGTCAGAGAGGAATTGGCTGCTCTGTGTATTTGTGTATATTTAAAAATTATAGTTGATTAGTAAGAAAACTAGGGATAATGCCTAGGTCTCCATAGGGTATAATACCCAGTAAATGTCCAGGATGGGTAAGTAGATAGTAAGCGATGAATGAGGTGAGATACGAACACTTTCTGCAGGCACACGGGGCCATCACTAAGGGATCAGAGATCAGTAATTCTCATCAGTAACTATCATAATACGGTGCAGCACCTTTCAATGAAGGACCTTGAAAACACCTAGCAAAGAAAAGTCTCTATGAATGAATCCCCATTATATAGCTGGGTAAACTGAGGCTAAGGTAGATGTGACTTGGAGAAGGTCACACAAAGAATGATAGACAGAACCCAGGAGTCCTGACTTCCCTGCCGTAATCATGGTCTCTCCATCAGTAACTGAGAGGATGACAAGAGGGAAAGAGACCCACGTCTAGCAGGGGCTGTTCGTTGGCTGGATGTGATGGATTTTTCTGGGGTGAAACATGGAACTGCGGTACCACCGAGCCTTCTGGCATACCAATCTGGACCCCCTCTCATGCTGTGAGGCTGTTAAAACCTGCATCCTCTCAGGTTTTGCATTTACACAACCATACAAAGACAGGGACACATCCAGCTGCAATTACATGTATGCTTTCACTAGCCACTCATGAACCCACAATAGAGAGACTCCAGCCAGTTCCCCACAGCTCCGCAGCCCAGGACCCCAGAGCTGCATCATCTTGCCCTAGTCAAAGGCCTGACCAGTGTAAATTTATTACCCCATCCGCCCCTCCCTCAGTGTAGAGAGGACAATGCACCAGCCCCTGTTCCTGAGCAGATTTCCCTTTTACTTTTCAAGCAACACACGGTTTTAGGTAAAAACTATAAAAGAGATTTATTAAGTACAGAAGGACACATTTTAAGTGATTCTAAGTAATAGCATACAGGTGAAAGTTGGTTACCTAAGAAATAAAGGAAACCACAATCTAAGTTCTATACCCCAGCCAGTATTTGAATCAAGCAGTGACTCACCCTGATGGTACAAAGAGTCCACCAGTCATCCGTACACAGGCTAGAAATCCCTTCACTTTAGGACCACAACCCCAGTTCAGTCCCCGTTCCTAAGGTGTTTCCATGTGTTGAGTTGTGGGGGGAGTGAGGCCAAGTGATGTCTCTGCCCCCTTTTGTAGTTTCTGCCATGTGGAGGGAGCTTCATTTTTCCAAGCAAAAGTCCCGAGTGCAGTTAGTGGAAAAGTACAGGAAGAAGATGGATTCCAGTGTCACATGAGCTAGTCTCATGTCCTTGCCTGCTTCGATGAGTCATAGCAGGGGCTATTACCCATTTCCTGGCTAGAATGTTGACAGGAAAGTCCATCAGGTGGGGACAAGCTTCCTTTAAGGTCTATTATGTTTCTTAGTTGGCCATTACCTTGAATGGTTCATCAAACTGGATGTAAACTACCTTGTGGGTGTTACCAGTATCAAAAACATTTGAAATACTGTTATATAATCAATATTCATAACTTTAGCTACAAAAATGACATATGCACACAAATAGGGTAATCACATTCAGGAAATCATAACTTTTCCATTGAGACCTTACATGTTATTCTTTATATAAACACATAATCATAGAATCATAGGACTGGAAGGGACTCAAGAGGTCAGCTAGTCCAGTCCCCTGCACTCATGGCAGGACTAAGTATTATCTAGACCATCCCTGACAGGTGTTTGTCCAACCTGCTCTTAAAAAATCTCCAATGATGGAGATTCCACAACCTCCCTGGGCCATTTATTCCAGTGCTTAACCACGCTGACAGTTAGGAAGATTTTCCTAATGTCCAACCTAAACCTCCCTAGGTGCAATTTAATCCTATTGCTTCTTGTCCTAGCCTCAGTGGTTAAGAAGAATAATTTTTCTCCCTCTCCTTGTAACTACCTTTTATGTACTTGAAAACTGTTATCATGTCCCTTCTCAGTCTTCTCTTCTCCAGACTAAACAAACCCAATTTTTTCAATCTACCCTCATAGGTCATGTTTTCTAGAGCTTCAATCATTTTTGTTGCTCTTCCCTGACTTTCTCCAATTTGTCCAACAAAGTCCAGAAAAATCAGGACCTGGATTTGGGTACCCTACATCTCCCCTCTCTCTATCCCTGAGAGGTCACTTGTGTGACTGCTCCCCTTAGCCACAGGTTCAGTGCCTGGGTGCACAGATGCTGAACCTGATATTCTCTCCTGGGCGTCCTCCACCATGTGATGAGTGAGGAGATATTCCTGGTCTCCCATTCTTCCTCCCCCAGGGTCCTACTCTGCCCACCCCAGACACATACCCCTGTGGTCTCTCGAGTTGGATCTGTGCCCTGCTCAGCTGTGAAGGGCTCACAGCTAATAGCCTGGACAGTTGTGTCACTGGCAAGCTCCAGACCCCTATGCCTCCCTAAGGGGACACCCCCTTGAGTTGCAGGGCAGGATGTGGTCTAAACCACCCCCACCCCTGGAAGTATGCAGCTTCCCACTTGTTGCAGAGGACTCAATGATACTTACTCCAATTGCTTCAGCACTTCCTGTGTCTTTTCTGTTTCCCTCTGGGGTCCCAGCAGAACGCTCCTTCTTCCTGCATGTGGACATTTTAACAGCCTGAGCTACAGGGAAGAAATCATTAGCAATTAGCATATCAATAGGGTTTTTGTCTACTACCCCCACTGATAATACAGCTTCCAAACCCTCTGTTTGTATGTGCACTTAACCAAAGGCACAAGGATTTTGTGACCTATTAATAAAAGCACTGCCATCTGTCCTGGTAGTCTGTTACCTTCTTGCACTATGCTCCACCTAACCATAGAAATTTCTGCCTCTGTATCTTCCCACCCAAGGTGTTCCCTGTAATTTAGGATGACAGCCGTTATGTTCTTCAGGCTTAGTTGTACAGAGGCTATTTTTACAACCCCAGTATGCTAAGTGACATGTGCCTGAGGGGCTTCTGTGCTCAGGTCTCAGCATTCCCATGGGCTCCCTGCTGCCTGCTTCCTCCCAACATCTGGACAAAGGCCATGGAAGGGAACAGGGCAGCAGCTGCTGCTCTCCAAGTGCCCACATCTTTCGAGCAGCCTCCAGTCCTGCCTATGAAGCTGCCACCAGCCCAGCAATCCCTCCAGACAAGATAATACCGAGCTGGTTACAGTTTGCAGCTGCAGGCTGCTTGATGGTCATGGCCAGGGACTTCATTTTACCTGGATTAATAACCAGACTAATGCGCACTGCTTCGTGCCCAGCCAGATCAGCTCTCACATGCCGTGAGTCACAGTGTTATGTTGGCACCAGGGGGTGCTGCTATCCCTGAATGGATCTTTAATGTTACCTGTGGCAGGGCCACCCAGTGGGGGGGGGGGGGCAAATGGGGCAATTTGACCCAGGCCCCAGGCCCTGGAGGGGCCCCCATGAGAATATAGTATTTTATAGTATTGCAGCTTTTTTTTTTGTATGGATGGGGCCCCCAAAATTGCTTTGCCCCAGGCCCCCTGAATCCTCTGGGCTGCCCTGACCTGTGGAGCAGATTACTGTCACACCAGTGAAAAGGGGCCACAGTAATTATCTTGCATATTCAGCAGTATATTTGAGAAGGAATTTCACAAGGGTAACGGTTTCACATAACTTCTTTGTTAGCTGTTAAGAACTATGCAATAAGAGCTATACGTTCCTCTTAGCAAGCCTCTCTTTCACAAAGATACACAGACAAGCCCTGCGCTAGCCTCACGCAGTGCCAATTCTAAGGACAACGCCTTCTCTCCAGCTCTGGTCTCCTCAGCCCTCTGGCCTATCTTGGATTGCCTCAAGGCCAGGCCTTGGCTGCCTGGAAATGCCTCTGATCACAGCCCTACTAGAGCCCACGGATCACAGTCCTACTAGAGCCCATGGAGCAGAGTTTTACCTACTTTGTCTAGCACCTAATTCAAGCGTCAATTAAGGAATCCCCCCTCTCTCTGACAGTAATTTACTTTGCTTGCTTCTTATACTCCTTTTCCCCAAAGGAGTTACATATATCAAACCAAAAGCATGCCCAGTGGCCTCTGACAACATTGGGTACAAGCCCTCTGTGTTTAGGGTGCTGCCGCTCCCCTGGTACAGGTTGGTTCGAATAAACAAGTCTATCCATTGTATTGTCCTTCTGACCTTGTCTTTAGGATGGGTCTGCCTGTTCCTTGTTATCTCTGTGGAATGTGTTTGTACCGGGATGTTCTGGTGCCATCTGGCACTCATTCATCTTATTAGTGCTTATATGTGTCTATGTGCTTCTAGCAGCCTTACTCTTGCCAACTACTGTGAGCGGGGCCTGCCTCTGGCTCACAGCTTAACTTTACTTTATGTTAGCAAAGTTTGACCATTACTTCAGTTCAGGCCTAAGGTCTCATACCGGGCCTCTGATACCAAGGGTTTATGTCTCAGGGCCTCATCTTACTACATGGGGATATGATAGCAGCCTTCAACTACCTGTAGGGGGTTCCAAAGAGGATGGAGCTCGGCTTTTCTCAGTGGTGGCAGATGACAGAACAAGGAGCAATGGTCTCAAGTTGCAGTGGGGGAGGCTTAGGTTGGATATTAGGAAACACTATTTCACTAGGAGGGTGGTGAAGCACTGGAATGCGTTACCTAGGGAGGTGGTGGAATCTCCTTCCGTAGAGTTTTTTAAGGCCCGGCTTGACAAAGCCCTGGCTGGGATGATTTAGTTTGTGTTGGTCCTGCTTGGAGCAGGGGATTGGACTAGATGACCTCCTGATGAGGTTCAACAAGGACAAGTGCAGAGTCCTGCACTTAGGACGGAAGAATCTCATTCACTGTTACAGACTAGGGACCGAATGGCTAGGAAGCAGTTCTGCAGAAAAGGACCTAGGGGTTACAGTGGACAGAAGCTGGATATGAGTCAATAGTGTGCCCTTGTTGCCAAGAAGGCTAACGGCATTTTGGGCTGTATAAGTAGGGGCATTGCCAGCAGATTGAGGGACGTGATCATTCCCCTCTATTCGACACTGGTGAGGCCTTATATGGAGTACTGTGTCCAGAGTGTTCTCAGTGGTACCAGATGACAGAACAAGGAACAATGGTCTCAAGTAGCAGAGCGGAAGGTTTAGGTTGGATATTAGGTTTCACTAGGAGGGTGGTGAAGCACTGGAATGGGTTACCTAGGGAGGTGGTGGAATCTCCTTCCTTAGAGATTTCTAAGGTCAGGCTTGACAAAGCCCTGGCTGGGATGATATAGTTGGTGTTGGTCCTGCTTTGAGCAGGGGGTTGGACTAGATGACCTCCTGAAGTCTCTTCTAACCCTAATCTTCTATGATTCTATGATTCTGTGGTTCTACTCAGGCTTGGCTTCCAGGAGAGCTGCTGAGTGATCTAGAGTCCCCCTGATATCCCCAGCATACTCCGTGTGCAGCAGAAGCTGCCTGGGAGAGAACCTGGCTGGGGAGGGGGCAGTGGAAACTCGCTCCCTGCTTGGGCTCAGCTTCCCAGGACAGGAGCCAACTCTGAGCATGCTGAGGGCGAGGGGAAGGGATCCAGCTAGATCAGCCACTGTTCCCAGAAGCTAAGACTGGCCACACTGGAGCTTTTCATCAGTAAATCTTTTGGCATTTGGGGGAGGTGTGTTTTTCCACACCCCTGAACAAAGAAAGTTGCACTGACAAAAATGCAGCATAGACAAATATCTCCACTCCAGCATCATGCCCCTTAGGATAGGGTTTCCACTCATCCGAGTTTTACCCGGATAGTCTGGGATTTGGTTTCTGTGTCCGGTTGCCATTTAAGAATGTCAGGTACCCAGTTTTCAACCGGAAAGTCCAGTCGAAAAGAGGAGCTGGCAGTGTCCAGGTTCTGCAGGGTGGAGGGACACCTTGGCTCATTAGCCCACGGCAGCCCCTGCTCAGCTGGAGCTGCCTCCTACCTTATCATGCTGCAGCAGCTCCCTTGTGAGCCCCAGGGCAGAGGGAATCCAGCTGGACATGGGCACCATTCAGGGGGCCTCTAGCAACTCCTGAGTTTTGTACCTGAGGTCTACGCACAGTGCACGCCCTAGCCCCAGATGGAGCAATTAACTGCAACACAGCTCGAGTGTGGAATGTGATGAGTTCTCTTTGTTTATAAACAGAGGCAGGGTGATTAACATAAGAAATTAAATTAAGGATCATTAGATGATCCTGAAAGCATTGCCATGCATTCCAGTTAAAGGATAGGAAACAAATGGTAGGAATAAATGGTGAGAATGGAAAGAGGTAAATAGTGGAGTCCCCCTGGGGTCTGTACTGTACCATAATAAAGAACAATACTGTCAGACACAGAGATGAACATGATTTGTTGGGGAAGAGTCAGCATGGTTTTTCTAAAGGGAAATCATTCCTCACCAATCTATTAGAATTCTTTGTGGGGGTCAAGAAGCATATGGTATGACGAACTGGGACTGTTCTTAATGTGGTCTTTGAATGCTGAGTGGGGAGTGTTGGTTGGGAAGGCAGGGGAGGTTAGCTAGGACGGTCTGCATTGGGGGATGGGAGACTGGCCTTGAGGGAAGATACCTGAGCATGTAACCTGAGAACCCAGGAAGGGGTTAGAGGCCAGGTGACACCTTTGCCCGGGAAACTGAACAAAGGCTGTGGGAGGGGTCGCTGAAGGGAGAGTTTCAGGAGCTGGCTGGTAGAATGGCTGGGAGGCAGACAGGGCTCTGACCTCCCAAGGAGGCTGTGGGGCCCTGGGACCCCAAGATGGACCTAACTGGGGGGGATCCTGTTGTCTGTGACTGCAAGACCTGTCTTGGACTGTGTTCCTGTCGTCTAAATAAACCTTCTGCTTTACTGGCTGGCTGAGAGTCATGGTGAATCACAGGGAGCCGGGGGTGCAGGGCCTTGTGTCCCCCACACTCCGTGACATATGGACAAGGCGGATCCAGTGGATCTAGTGTACTTAGATTTTCAGAAACCCTTTGACAAGGTCCCTCACCAAAGGCTCTTAAACAAAGTAAGCTGCCACGGGATCAGAGGGAAGGTCCTCTCATGGATTGGTAAGTGGTTAAAACATAGGAAACAAAGGGTAGGAATAAATGGTCAGTTTTCAGAATGGAGAGAGGTAAATAGTGGTGCCCCACAGGGTTGTGTCCTGGGACCAGTGTTGTTCAACATATTAATAAATGATCTGGAAAAAACAGTAAATAGTGAGGTGGCAAAATTTGCAGATGATACAAAATTAATAAATATATTTAAGTCCAAAGCAGACTGATACAAAGGGATCTCACAAGTCTAGGGAACTGGGCAACAAAATGGCAGAAGAAATTTAGTGTTGATAAATGTAATAGGGTCTAAATTAGACATTACACATCTAATAAGAGATGTTGGATGGAGTCACTGTGGATAGTTCTCTGAAAACGTCTGAGCAATATACAGTGGCAATCTAAAAAGCTAACATCATATTTTCAATCATTAGGAAAGGGATAGTTAATAAGAAAGAAAATAGAATATGGCCTCTATAAATCCATAGTACAACCACATAGTACATCCACTGCGTGCAGATCTGGTCAACCCATTTCAAAAAAGATATACTGGATTTGGAAAAGGTACAGAGAAGGGTCACAGAAATGATTATGGGTATGGAACACCTTCTGCATGAGGAGAAATTAAAAAGCTGGGACTTTTCTCCTTGGAAAAGGGATGGCAAAGGCGCGATATGATAGAGGTTCTATAAAATCATCACTGGTGTGGAAAAAATGAATAAGGAAATGTTATTTACTCCTTCACATAAGACAAAAACTAGGGGTCACCCACTAAGTTCCTTCTAAGCTGCATGGCCACGAAGCAGGCTATCAAGGATCAGGCAGGTGGGGAGAGACGCCCCTCCCCTGGTATGACCCAGCCCAGCCCCTCTGGAGATGCCTAGCCATGGAGAGGTGCCCCTCCCCCAGCCAGCCCCACAAAACTGCTACAGCGGGGCAAAGGCACCCTTCCCCCGGCCCAGCCCAGCTAGAGCTACTGCATCTGGGGAGAAGCACCCCGTCCCAGGGCTGGCCCAGCCCAGCTCCACCGGAACTGCCGCAGCTGTGGAGAGGTGTCTCTCCCTTGGCTCAGCCCAGCCCAGCCTCACTGGAGATGTCATGGCCAGGGAGAGTCACCTCTTCCCCAGCCCAGCGCCGCTGGTGCTGCTGCAGCCGGGGATAGGCATCCCTACCTCAGCCCAGCCCTGCCGGAGCTCCCCTGGCTCTGAGCTGCTGCAGCAAGAGAGGGCTCGGTGGAGTCCTCTTTCTCCGCTGCAGTCCCGGGAGCAGCCTACACCACAAGCCCCTCATCCCTGGCCGCACCGCAAAGTCCACATCCCCAGCCACAACCCTCCTTCCCCTGCCCCTCAACCCTCTGCCCCAGCTCTGAGCCCCCTCCTGCACTCCAAACCCCTCGCCCCAGCCCCCAGCGCATATCACCTCCATATTGCTGCACATACCAAAATTAATTCCACACATAAATGTAAAAAATTGAGGGAACATTGGTCACCCAATGAAATTAATAGGCAGCAGATTTAAAACAAGCAAAAGAAATTATTTCTTCACAGTCAACCTGTGGAACTCTTTGCCAGCGGAACTTGCGAAGGCTAAAACTATAATTCAGTTCCAATAAGAACTGTATAAGTTCATGGAGATCAGGTCCTGGGGCTGGTTTTGTCCAACATCTTTATTAATGATCTGAAGGATGGTGTGGATTGCACCCTCAGCAAGTTCACAGATGACACTAAGCTGGGGGGAGAGGTAGATATACTGGAGAGTAGGGATAGGGTCCAGAGAAACCTAGACAAATTGGAGGATTGTGCCAAAGAAATCAGATGAGGTTCAAAAAGGACAAGTGCAGTCATGCACTTAGGACGGAAGAGTCCCATGCACCGTTACAGGCTGGGGACCGACTGGCTAAGTGGCAGATCAATAGAAAAGGACCTGGGAATTACAGTGGACAAGAGGTTGGATATGAGTCAGCAGTGTGCCCTTGTTGCAAAGAAGGCTAAGGCTGGGTCTACACTACCCGCCTGAATCGGCGGGTAGAAATCGACCTCTCGGGGATCGATTTATCGCGTCGGGACGCAACAATCGATCCCCGAATCGACGCTCTTACTCCACCAGCGGAGGTGGGAGTAAGCGCTGTCGACGGGAAGCCGCAGAGGTCGATTTTGCTGCCGTCCTCACAGCGGGGTAAGTCGGCTGCAATACGTCGAATTCAGCTACGCTATTCACGTAGCTGAATTTGCATATCTTAAATCGACTCCCCCCTGTAGTGTAGATGTAGCCTAACAACATATTGTGTTGCATTAGTAGGATCATTGCCAGCAGATCGAGGGAAGTGATTATTCCCCTCTATTCAGCACTGGTGAGACCACATCTGGAGTTTTCAGTCCCCCACTACAGAAAGGGTGTGGACAAATTGGAGAAAGTCCAATTTTGTTGCTGAGGGCAACAAAAATGATCAGGGGGGTGGGGCACATGATTTATGAGGAGAGGCTGAAGGAATTGGGTTTGTTTAGTCTGCATAAGAGAAGAGTGAGGGGGGATTTGATAGCAGCCTTCAACTACCTGAAGGGGTGGTCGAAAGAGGATGGAGCTCAGCTGTTCTCAGTGGTGGCAGATACAGAACAAGGAGCAATGGTCTCAAGTTGCAGTGGGAGAGGTCTAGGTTGGAAATTAGGAAACACTATTTCACTAGGAGGGTGGTGAAGCACTGGAATGCGTTACCTAGGGAGGTGGTGGAATCTCCATCCTTAGAGGTTTTTAAGGCCCAGCTTGACAAAGCCTTGGCTGGGATGATTTAGTTGGGGATTGGTCCTGCTTTGAGCAGGGGGTTGGACTAGATGACCTCCTGAGTTCTCTTTCAACCATAATCCTCTATGTTTCTATGTTTCTGTGGAGGATAGGTCCATCAATGGCTATTAGCCATGATGCGCAGGGATCCTACAGCATGTTCTGTGTTTCCCTAGCCTCTGTTTTCCAGAAGCTGGGAGTGGGTGACGGGATGAATCACTTGATGATTGCCTGTTCTGTTTCTTCCCTCTGAAGCACCTGGTAGTGGCCACTGATGGAAGACAGGATACTGGGCTAGATAGACCAAAGGCATTACCCAGTATGGACATTCTGGTGTTCTTTTATGGACTGCAGCTGTATCTGCCACCGCTGTAACCCACTAGACCCCACTCCCCTTCCAGAGATAGATCCCAGGACTCCTGAGGGGTTCTCTTTCTCTGAAGAGTTAGTAACAAAGTAAGAACATACATAAAAAACTTTACACTTAATCAGTGGCTCTTAAGTGGCTTTCATAAGATTTAAGAAAATGTTAGTATTATAGCTGTGTGGCTCTAATAATTATTACATTTTATTTCTTTCATATAGGAATTAGATACAGTGCTCCTGTGATCTAGTTACCAACAAGTAGAAAGATGGAAACCCAATGGGTAGGTACATAGACCAATTCCCGGGTTTGTCATGCTGAATCAGCACAGTTAGGTCAGGAAAGGATCTAATGTCTCTTTGACTGCTCAGTCAGTGATTCAGGAAAGAGGGTCCAGCACCATGTTACCAGCCAGCTCTGCACGGAGTTCGGTCTCAGAGCCAGAGCACAAGGAGAAAACTTTAGGTCCCTTTATGAGCAAAGAGCCGGAGCAGCCTGTCCCGGATCTGTTTGGTCCTCACCCCATAGATGATGGGGTTTAGCATGGGGGGCACCAGAAGGTACATGTTGGCAACGAGAATGTGGAAATGCAGGGGCACATTGTGGCCAAACCGGTGAGTGAGGAAGGAGAAGAGAGCTGGGATGTAAGAGGCTGAAATGACACAGATGTGGGAGACACAGGTCCCAAAAGTCTTGAGCCGGGCGTCCTTTGTGGGGAGGCTAAAGATGGCCCTGAGGATCTGGATATAGGACAAGGCAAGAAAAAATACATCCAGACTGGATAGAAAGAATGCCAGAAAGAGGCCGTAGTAACTACTGACACGGATGTCAGCGCAGGCCAGATTTACCACAGCCATATGCTCGCAGTACGTGTGGGGAATGATGTTAGTTCTGCAATATGGCCAGCGCCTCACGAGGAAGGGATAGGGCAGTACGAGCATGCCGCCACGCAGCACCACGGCCAGGCCGATCTTGGCCACCACGGGGCTTGTCAGGATGCTGGAATGTCTCAGGGGATCGCAGATGGCCACGTAGCGATCCAAAGCCATGGCCACGAAGATCCCAGACTCCATCACTGAGATGCAGTGAATGAAATACATTTGGGTGAGGCAGGCATTGAAATTGATCTCCCTGGAATTGAACCAGAAGATGCTCAGCATTTTGGGCAGGGTGGATGTTGACAGGCCCAGGTCGGCAACGGCCAGCATGCAGAGGAAATAGTACATGGGCTCATGGAGGCTCAGGTCCATCTTCACAATGATAAGGATGGTAAAGTTTGCCAAGACGGCTATGATGTATATGGCACAGAAGGGGATGGAGATCGAGACATGGGCTGACTCCAGGCCAGGAATGCCCAGCAAGATGAAGGTGGAGGGGTTGGTGAAGTCAGTTGTGTTAGAATTTGACATGGCATGGGGAGAAAGTGTCCAACTCTGAGGCCAAATGGTGTCTGCTGCATGTGCCGTATGTTCTCCTGAATTCCTGTATGTGCCCAGGGTTTAGGGTGATGGTCGCAGTACAAATACCTGAATGGAGAGATAATGTTAATATGAGAGACTACATGCACTACTTGAGGCTGTTCTCATGGGTGAAGCAGATTGGTCGCCCTTCGGAAACTGAAAAATTCAGTTTTCATTATTCAGATAAATGAGATATGAACAATTGACCTTACGGAGGCCAATTCCATATTGTATGGTGCTTCATGCGTCAATAATTCTTACACATCTGGGACTATTTAGTTTAAAGAAGAGAGAAAGAAGGGGGCATGTGATAGAGGAGAAGAAAAGAAAAGAATGGAAGTGGTTACATTCAAATGGAGAAACAGAGAAGAGTTCCCAACCTGATAGGAAGGAAACCTATAGACAGAAATATGGAAATGGAAATTAGGAGTTCTTTAAACCATGATTCCACAGTGAAGAAAGTGGACAACTTTGGCTAAAAACCCAGTTCAGTGGCAAACTGAAGACAGCAATTGTGTGGGGGGAGAGGCAGAGGGGCAAAATAGATAGGAAATGTGGAAAAAGGAAAATAGATAGCAAGTAATTCAAATAGGAAGTTATGAACATTGCTAGGGGACTTTAAAAGACATCAGGAAAAAATCCATGCTTGGCAAGTTTAAGGATAGCAAAAAGGAGATTATTAAGTATATTAAGAAGAAAAGAAATCCTTGAAAAGGTTTAGGCCAATTCCTAGAGGGAGAAAGGAAACTTGTTAATATCGCAGAAAATGTAGATGTGTTCACAGAATATTTTTGTTCTGTATTTGGAAAGAAGCAGTATGAGGTACTCATATCACATGAGGTGATGAAATACTTTCCAGTCCATTAGCTGTCAGGGAGGATGTTAATCAGCATCTACATAGAACCTTAGAGTTAAGAAAACCAGAGTTACAAACTGACCAATCAACCAGGCATCTCATTCAGAACTAGAAGTGCACAATCAGGCAGCAGCAGAGCCACAAAAAAAAAGTCCAACAATTTAAAAAAAGGCAAATAAAGGCCAGTTCTGTGTTAAATATAAACAATTTAAAAAATAAAGTGACATTTAAAAAAAATGATTTACAAGGTCAAGAAACAAAGGAAAAGCTAGTATTGGATTAGATAAAAAAAAGTCTAGGAATGTAATTAATGCCCGTCAACAACATGGTTTATGGAAAACAGGTCTTTTCAAATAATTTCATTTTTTTGAAGTACACATTTGGTTGATCAAGGGAACCGTGCAGATGTCAGAGACTTTGATTTCTCTGAGGCATTGGATTAATAGGGGAAAACATTCAGATAAAAAATGAACACTTCACAATATCAGTATAGCACATATTTAATGGACTAAAAACTGGCTAACTGACAGATCTCAAAAAGCAGTTGTCAATGGACTCTTGTCATTGAATGAGGGTGTTTCTCACAGGGTTCTGCAGGGATCAGTTCTAAACCTGATGCTATTCAATATTTTCATCAATGATCTGGAAGCAAATAGAAAATCACTGCAGATAAATTTGTGCATGACCCAAAGATTGACAGAGCGGTTACAATGAGGCGGCCCGGACAGGCATACTGATTGATTTGGAGCATTTGGTGAGTTGGGCCCATGCAAACAAAATGTTTTAATACAGTCAATTGCAAAGTTATCCTCTCGGAACAGGAAATGTAGGACCAACCCACAGACTAGGGCACTGTATTATGGAATGCAGGGACCCTGAAAAGGATTTGGGGTCACTGGGGACAACTAACTCATTGTCAGCTCCCAGTGTGATGCTGTGGCCAAAAGGGCTGTTGTGGTCCTTGGATGAATAAACAGGGAAGTGGTGAGTGGGGGCAGGGGAAAGATTTCACCATTGGTGAAACGTCCTAGGGTCCACATTTCAAAAAGATGTTGAAAAATTGGAGAGGGTACAGAAAAAAGGCTAAAAAATGATTGGATGATAGAGAAAATGGCACACAGAGAATGAAACTTAAAGAGCTTCATCTATTTATCTTATCAAAAAGATGATCAAGCGAAGATGTTCATGGGGAGAAAATCGTGGGCAATATCTTATCTTAAATTGTAATAACGGGCTCTGTAATCTAGCCAAGAATGGCAGAGCAAGGCCCAATGGCTGGAAGCTGAAGCCAGACAAATTCCAGTTGGAAATAAGGGCCCAATGTTTAGCACTGTGGTTGACTAACTGTTAGGACAAACTGCGAAGGGAAGTGGTGGATTAACCAAATCCTCATGGCTGCAGATCCAGACTGGATGCTTACCTGGAAGATCTGCTTGAGGGCTTGTCTACACTTAAAATGCTACAGCTGCTCTACCATAGCGCTTCAGTGTAGACACTACTTACACTGATGGCAGGGGTTCTCCCAGCAGCATAGGCAATCCACGTCCCCTCCATCTCATTGTCTACACCCAGGTTAGGTGAATACAGTGACATCACTCAGGGATGTGCATTTTTTTTTTTGCTGGTGTACTGTGTCCAGTTTGGGTCATCAA
Source organism: Chrysemys picta bellii (assembly GCF_011386835.1). Lineage (NCBI taxonomy): Eukaryota > Metazoa > Chordata > Testudines > Emydidae > Chrysemys > Chrysemys picta. The sequence goes on from NC_088791.1 coordinate 357,036,419, forward strand.
TGTATAGGAAGGATGTAGAGAAACTGGAAATGATCCAGAGGCGAGTGACAAAGATGATGATCCAAGGGGTGAAATACAAGCCAGATGAGCAAGCTGAAGGAAATGGATATGATTAATTTAGAAAAGAGGAGATTAAAAGGGGACATGACAGCAGTCTTCAGATACATGCAAAGCTGCTACTATAAAAAAAGATGGAGAAAAGTTGTTCTCTTTGGCCACAGCGGGCAGGACAGTAGTCAATGGGTTCAAACTACAGCACAGCAGATTTAGATGAAATCTCAGGAAAAACTTCCTAACTTTAAGAACTGGAAGACAATGGAACCGATGCCTCAGGAGGTTGTGGAAGCTAACGGAAGCTGGATAGCCATCTGGCTGGGATGGTTTAGACACAACAAATCCTGCATCTTAGCAGACTAGCTCACCCTTGCAGTCCCTTCTCATCCCGTGGCTCTATATTTCTATGATGTAAAACCCATAGGCAGTGAGTTATATGGGCCTGTGGTGCCCAAGCTCCACCAATATTCATGAAGATGGGCCCAGCTCCACCAATGTTTGGGCTCCGGGCCCCAGGCCCCATGCTTTGGGGGGTCACACGCCATGGGTCGGCAACATGGGGCGCTCTCACTGCTTAGGCAGCTCCCCCCGTTCCCGGAGTCGCTGCGTGCTGCAGAGAGGCCCCAGCACCACCCCGGCTCCCAGCCCATTGGCCGGGAACCCCAGGCAATGGGAGCTGCAGGGGGCAGGGCCAGAGCTGCCTGGCCACGCCTCCACAGCAGGGAGGGGGAGGGAGCTGCAGGCAGAGAGAGCCCCAGGAGTCTGTCCCTGTCAGAGACACACAGACACAGCCGGGGGGTTGTGGGGACAGACACACACACAGACACAGCCGAGGAGTTGTGGGGACAGACAGATGGAGCCGGGGGCGGGGAAAGGAGCAGCGATGGGCACTCCAGGGCTGGCATAAAATACACAGTACAGAGGGGGCTTCCTCAAGGGGCTATAGCAACATTCCCCCCACCCCCTGAGCAGACCTTGGCTGCGGCTGCTCTGTCCATCACTACCCTCACCCCACAGAGATCCACACAACCCTCTGCCCCCCTGAGAGACTGCCAATGGCCCTTGTGCCCCTGTCACCCCTCTCCAGAGAGCCTCCCCTTTGTGACAGACAACACCCCTCTCCCACTGCCTCCCCTGCTCCAGAGCTCCCTACACTCTCCCCCTTTGCCTCCCCCCCAGCCCATTGGACAGAAGGCTCCCAGTCTATTGGCCAGCGCGGCCAATGGGAGCTGCACCTGAGGCAGGGCGCCTGGTTGCAGATGCAGACCTGCCTGGCCGTGCCTCCACAGCACGGGGAGGGGGAGCCACAGGTGAGCAAGCCCCAGTCACCATGATCACAGGCACAGCAATTCTCTGGATATTTAATTTCACCGAGGCAAGTAATTCAATCTACACTTCCTTTCCAGACAGTTTGTGGCTTTTCCTGTAAGAAAACTTGCAATTTCTTTGCAAAGAAGTCCATTTATAGAATTTTCATTTGAGAAGTATGTTTTCTGGTTGTTCACAAGCTCATTTATTTTGTTAACTCGGTTTTATAGGCAATTTTAAAAGTCACTTGAATTGTACCTGCCTTTTTTCCATGGGTCCAAAAACACATGGAAGAGTTGCAGATGTTTATTTCTGTGGGCCAAAGCACCCTGTGTATAAATGTAGATATTGGAGCTAGAAAAGCTCTGCAAGGGTAAGGGTCCCTTCAGGAAATTGTCCTCAAGTCATGAAGACTGGGTCAACCCTGCAGTGACTCTGCCTCTACCCTTCTTCTCTGTCTGCTCCCTCTACCAGCCCCTTTGGTCTCCCTAGGATTGCCCCTCCCATTACTCCCTCTGGGTCTTCTTTCTCTGGAGCTTCTCATGAAGTAAAGTCTGTCATTACAGGTTCTTATCTCTGTAATGTATTTCATTTTGATGTATTTATTAAGTGTTAATTAATGCACTATGGGAGTCCCCTTCAGCCCTCTGTATAAATTGATCATTTTCTTTCCATATGTTTTGTCCATAGGGTTTTCTGCAGCCCTCGGTCAGCCAGCAATAACCCCTGTGCCTTTGCAATGGGGTGAGGAAAGGGGACCATGGGTTCCCTAGTTATGTGATTTGCAAGAAGTGTTATCATTACTCAGGGTACCAAATGTGTTTAAATGATACAAGTGCCTTGTAAAATCCCAAAGCAAGCTCATTTTCATTTCTCTTATAATCTCATATGCAGTATACACACATTTTTCATTAATTATATGAGTTGAAATTATAATTATTATTATTATCTATGTTACAGGGTTTTTTTCAGTGTGGCAAAATGTGTGCTATTTTATAAGTTGAATGATTGAATGACATAATACCCCCCCGCCCCCAATGTCTGTCACTAAATCTGGTAATTTTGTCAAGTGTTCATCGCACAACATGGTGGTGCCTACCCCTGCCTTGTGCTCCAGGGGGTCACGGGGTCCAGGGTAGCCTGGGGAGTTAGCGGGGGGCCTGGCACTGGCATCAGCGAGTGACCTGGGCCCAGCCAGCTCCCGGCATTGCTCAGGGGTGGGGGCTTCATGGAAGAGGTGGAGTGGGGGTGGGGTGGGAAGAGGTGGGGCAGAGCAGGGTTGCTCGCTGCTGTCGGTACCAGGCATCCCACTAATCCCCTAGGCCACCCTGGACGCTGTGTCCCCCTGAAGCGCGGGGCCCCCCTATGGATGGGAAGGATCCACTTGGGCACCACCAAAAATTATACAAACCTGCCGCCCATGGACTAAAACCCTAATGTATACTAGGTCTTAGTCACACACAAGTCATGGGGCTCAATACAGGGATAAATGTATGAAATTCAGTGGCCTATGTGGTGTTCTGTCCCATTTAGTGGCTCTGAGGCCACTTAAAGAGAGAGATTATGAGTCTGCTTAACAGACATGTGGCTTTTAGTTCATGCAGTAGAGGCTGATGTGCTAAGCTCCAGAAGTCCCAGGTTTGATCCTGCCCACCAACAATCGGGGTCTGTTGGTTCTACAAGTGGGGGCTCATCTGAGATTTCCACTGGAAAGTATCTGAAGCCAAGGACACACTTCCTCAGGCAGGGGAGATATGTAACCCACAAACCTCCTGAGTGTGGTGTTCTGTCCCATCTAGTGGCACTGAGACTATATATAGAGAGAAATTATGAGTCTGCTCTACAGCCTTAGCTAACAGGCATGTGGCTTTTAGCTCATGCAGTAGAGGCTGATGTACTAAGCTCCAGAGGTCCCAGGTTCAATCCCGACGATCGGGGTCGGTTGGTATTGCACAGGAATTAAGACTGGATGACCTAATGGTCCCTTTTGGCCTTAAACCCTATGAATCTATTGATAGAGAAAGTAGATCTGGCATTTATATTTACTGTATCTCAAAACACAAAAAGAAGGGACCATTCAATTACATTGAAAGTTTGAACATATAACATTAAGAAAAGAAAATTGTTTCCATAACACATATTGGGCCAGTGGAACTCCTTGCCACAGACATTATTGGAGCAATGAGCTTAGCTGATTGGGATGCATAAATGGATTGGCCATTGTAGGCAGTGCTGGCAGGAACACCGCTAGTTAAGGCTGTCTGACACCTTCAATTAGGAGACCTCATTGTCAGTTGCTTATAGGTTTGCCAAACTGTTTGGACTGAAATTTCCCACACTGGGTGTCTGCTTCCAGCTGAATTATTTTTTAAAAGTTTCGGGCATGACAGATCAGCTGACTTCTCGAATGAAGCCAGGAAAAATGATGTCTTGCCCATGCTGAAAAATTATTATAATTGTTCCTGTGAGGAGCCCTAGCACCTCCAGGCTTTACAACTGATAAAATCAGGTAACAGCCCTTCCCGCCCCCGCCCCCATTAACAGCCAGAGCCCTGAAAAGTAAGAGGGGGAAATGACAGTTTCTGTGCATTAACAACTGGCTCCTGAGGTCTTTACTCAGTTCTTATTCCAAGGGGAATGTAATAACTATAAAGGGAAGGGTAACAGCCCTCCTATGTACAGTACTATAAAATCCCTCCTGGCCAGAGACTCCAAAATCCTTTGCCCTGTAAAGGGTTAAGAAGCTCAGGTAACCTGGCTGACACCTGACCCAAAGGACCAATAAGGGGACAAGATACTTTCAAATCTTGGTGGGAGGAAGGCTTTTTTTTGTGCTCTTTGTTTTGGGGGTTGTTCACTCTTAGGACTGAGAGGGACCAGACTCTCCAAATCTTTCTGAACAAGTCTCTCATATTTCCAACTTGTAAGTAAACAGCCAGGCAAGGCGTGTTAGCTTTTATCTTTGTTTTCTCAACTTGTAAATGTACCTTTTGCTAGACTGTTTATCTCTGTTTGCTGTAACTTTGAACCTAAGGCTACAGCGGATTCATCTGGGCTCTTTAAGTTTGATTACCCTGTAAAGTTAGTTTCCATCCTGATTTTACAGAGATGATTTTTACCTTTTTCTTTAATTAAAAGCCTTCTTTTTAAGAACCTGATTGATTTTTCCTTGTTTTTAAGATCCAAGGGGGTTGGATCTTGATCCACCAGGAGTTGGTGGGAGAAAGGAGGAGGATGGTTAATTTCTCCTTGTTTTAAGATCCAAGGGGGTTGGATCTTGATCCACCAGGAGTTGGTGGGAGAAAGGAGGAGGATGGTTAATTTCTCCTTGTTTTAAGATCCAAGGGGGTTGGATCTTGATCCACCAGGGAATTGGTGAAGAGTCTCTCAAGGCTACCCAGGGAAGGGAATTAGCATTTTGGGAGTGGTGGCAGCGGACCAGATCTAAGCTGGTAGTTAAGTTTAGAAGTTTTCATGCAGGTCCGCACATTTGTACCCTAAAGTTCAAAGTGGGGAAGCAGCCTTGACAGGGAACTTTCCTTCAATGAGGCCTGAGCAAAGTACAGGCCATGGCCTCAGAATTTGTCTTTGTATTGTCCATCTACTAACACCTTTCATCCTGAAGGAGGACTGAAATGCAGCCACCTCATGGCCATCAGCAAGGGGGGAGGGGGCACAGCAAAGAGGGACATTTTGGCCCACGATACTGGAACAAACTCATCCTCTGTGGCAAGGGCCCTGGGATATTTAATGGCTGTGCAGAGAAGCAAGGACCACAGACTTACTGTCTATCCCATCATGCCCACATTACACTGGGTTTGTCGAGCAGGTGAGCTCCTCAGCAAGAGATGGATACCTGTGAATCCTGAGATGGAAGCATCTTCCCTGGGAATCCCCCTCAGGTAGCCGTGTCCCACACCTCTGTCAACCCAGCATCTGCAGCAGCATCCCACACCGAGAGCCGAAACAAGGGTGTGCACCGTTTATAATATAGCTGTGTGTAATCCCAGTGGGGTTCGCTCAGCCTCTAGAGGAGAAGCAGCATCTGAATGTAAATAGGCTGGTGACAAGCTTGTCTGTGCTTCTGTGTTTTTTATCCAGCTTTAGCAGTAAACAGTAATTAATGACCTTCCCAAAGGGAGATGAGAACTCTTGGGTCCTCCGCTAAGTCAGAGAGGAATTGGCTGCTCTTTGAATTTGTGTATATTTAAAAATTATAGTAGATTAGGATGAAAACTAGGGATAATGACTAGATCTCCTTAGTGCCTAATACCCTGTAAATGCCAAGGATAGCTGGGTAGATAGTAGACAGACAGATCTGGAGAAAGATGGTTGAGGGGAGACACAAACACTTTCTGCAGGCACACGGGGCTGTCACTAATGGATCAGAGATTAGTAATTTTCATCAGTAACTATCACCATACTGTGCAGCACCTTTCACTGAAGGGTGTTCAAAACCCCTAGTAAAGGAAAGTCACTATGAACATATCCCCATTATACAGGTAGTTAAACTGAGGCACAGTATTGGCCTCTCCCCATTGACCCTGGTGCTTGTCATTTTCAGGGCCTTGGTTTCCCATCGACCCTTCCTTTTGGTACTGGGAAAGAGCCAATCAAAAATCCTCAGTAAGTTTTAGTAAAGGGCCAACAGTTCCCTTACATTCCCACAGGCTAATATCTGCCACTGAAGTATGTTCATGCCAGCACATCCGGGCCCCACATTAACAACATTTGCATTTACCAGCATCATTAATAAAAGAACATTTAACATATTTAACATCCCATGCCCACTTCCTTATATTAAACATGATTCTATTAATTAAAGCACCATGTAGAATCAATAACATAATCATCTCTAAGTTTAACAGGCAGTACAGCCCTAGTAGTTCTCTGGGACCTTCTTAAGATTGGTGGTTCGTGACCCATATTTTTTATTCCCCTGTCACCCGGTAACAGCAGGTCAATTTGAGGGATCTGGACATTTTTGTCAGGATTTGGGTTTGCCCCATTGGTTTCATTCTACTCAAGATATGCTGCTCTATGCCTCCTATTTCCCCTGGTTGGATTAAAAGTCCAACGTTTTAGCTGGTCTCTATGTACTACTCTCTCAGGATCTCCTTGTTCAGGTAGAATAGTTTAAACCAGCAGTTTGGGATTGTTGAGAGAGACCACAATGTGGGGATTTGACTGCCACGTGTCCTGTATTTTATTACGTAGCTGGCATCTGTGGTTGAGAACTGTTACATGGTTACCAGGTCTGGTGAGAGCTGCACTCGTCATGCAATCATAAGCTCTTTTCCTACTTTGGGCTGGGTCTTTAGTTGTACTGAGAGAAACTACACCGACTCTCTTGTGCCTGTCCTGGACACCTTTGAGCCAGTCATCAAAATTGGTCAAATCGTCCTTACAAAAGACTTCTTGATGCTTCTCTGGCAGCCCCCTTAAGATAGCCACCTGTGGAGGAACCAGCCCCTTGAAGGCTGCTTGAACTGGAACTAGCAACAGAGGGTCCTGTGACACCTTTAAAACTAACAGAAGTATTGGGAGCATAAGCTTTCGTGGGTAAGAACCTCACTTCTTCAGATGCAAGTAATGGAAATCTCCAGAGGCAGGTATAAATCAGTATGGAGATAACGAGGTTAGTTCAATCAGGGAGGGTGAGGTGCTCTGCTAGCAGTTGAGGTGTGAACACCAAGAAAGGAGAAACTGCTTCTGTAGTTGGATAGCCATTCACAGTCTTTGTTTAATCCTGAGCTGATGGTGTCAAATTTGCAAATGACCTGGAGCTCAGCAGTTTCTCTTTGGAGTCTGGTCCTGAAGTTTTTTTGCTGTAAGATGGCTACCTTTACATCTGCTATTGTGTGGCCAGGGAGGTTGAAGTGTTCTCCTACAGGTTTTTGTATATTGCCATTCCTGATATCTGACTTGTGTCCATTTATCCTCTTGCGTAGTGACTGTCCAGTTTGGCCAATGTACATAGCAGAGGGGCATTGCTGGCATATGATGGCATATATAACATTGGTGGTGTCAAGGCTGTATCCCCACTTTGAACTTTAGGGTACAAATGTAGGGGCCTGCATGAAAACTTCTAAGCTTAACTACCAGCTTAGCCCTGGTTCCGCTGCCACCATTTCAATGGATTCCCTTCCTGGGAAGCCTTGAAAAACCTTCACCAATTCCCTGGTGAATACAGATCCAAACCCCTTGGATTTTAAAACAAGGAGAAATTAACCATTCCCCCTCCTTCCTCCCACCAACTCCTGGTGAATACAGTTCCAACCCCCCTGGGATCTACAACAGGGAGAAATTAACCATCCCCCGTCCTTCCTCCCACCAACTCCTGGTGAATCAGGATCCAAACCCCTTGGATCTTAAAACAAGGAAAAATCAATCAGGTTCTAAACAGAAAGCTTTTAATTAAAGAAAAAGGTAAAAATCATCTCTGTAAAATCAGTATGGAAATTAACCTTACAGGGTAATCAAACTTAAAGAGCTTAGAGGACTCCCCTCTAGTCTTAGGTTCAAAGTACAGCAAACAAAGATAAACACTCTAGTAAAAGGTACATTTACAAGTTGAGAAAACAAAGGAAAACTAACACGCCTTGCCTGGCTATTTACTTACAAGTTTGAAATAGGAGAGACTTGTTTAGAAAGATGTGGAGAACCTGGATTGATGTCTGGTCCCTCTCAGTCCCGAGAACGAAGACACAGAAAAACAAAGGACACAAACAAAAGCCTTCCCCCCCCAAGATTTGAAAGTATCTTGTCCCCTTATTGGTCCTTTAGGTCAGATGCCAGCCAGGTTACCTGAGCTTCTTAACCCTTTACAGGGAAAAGGATTTTGGAGTCTCTGGCAAGGAGGGATTTTATAGTACTGTACACAGGACAGCTGTTACCCTTCCCTTTATAGTTATGACAGGTGGACATGCAGGTGAATGAGCCGGTGATGTTGTAGCTGATCTGGTTAGGTCCTGTGATGGTGTTGATGGTGTAGATATGTGGGCAGAGTTGGCATCGAGGTTTGTTGCATGGGTTGGTTCCTGAGTTAGAGTTGTTATGGTGCGGTGCGTGGTTGCTGGTGAGAATATGCTTAAACTGGGTTGTCTGTGGGCGAGCACTGGCCTGCCTCCCAAGGTCTGTGAAAGTGAGGGATTATTGTCCAGGATGGGTTGTAGTTCACCGATGATGCATTGGAGAGGTTTAAGCTGAGGACTGTAGGTGATGGCCAGTGGAGTTCTGTTGGTTTCCTTTTGGGGCCTGTTTTGTAGCAGTAGGTTTCTGGGTACACATCTGGCTCTGTTGATTTGTTTCTTTATTTCCTTGTGTGAGTATCGTAGTTTTGAGAATGCTTGGTGAAGATCTTGTAGGTGTTGGTCTCTGTCTGAGGGGTTGGAGCAGATGCGGTTGTACCACAGTGCTTGGCTGTAGACGATGGATCATGTGGTGTGTCCGGGGTGGAAGCTGGAGGCATGAAGGTAGGCATAGCGGTCGGTGGGTTTTCGGTATAGGGTGGTGTTAACGTGGCCATCGCTTATTTGTACTGTGGTGTCTAGGAAGTGGACCTTCCGTGTAGATTGGTCCAGGCTGAGGTTGATGGTGGGGTGGAAGCTGTTGAAATCATGGTGGAATTCTTCCAGGGTCTCCTTCCCATGGGTCCAGATGATGAAGATGTCATCAATGTAGCGTAGGTAGAGAAGGGGCGTGAGTGGATGAGAGCTGAGGAAGCGTTGTTCCAGGTCAGCCATAAAAATGTTGGCATATTGTGGGGCCATGCAGGTGCCCATACTGGTGCCACTGCTCTGGAGGTATTGTGGGGTACAGGAATCTGGTAGAGGGCAAATATACTGGTCACTGGATGAGTAGTTTTCTGTTCCCTGAGTGACCAGAGCAGGGGCTGCACTAGAGTAATCAGGAACCTGATAGAACCAGTTAAGGCAGGCAGGCTAATTAGGACACCTGGAGCCAATTAAGAAGAAGCTGCTAGAATCAATTAAGGCAGGCTAGTCAGGTCACCTGGGTTTTAAAAGGTGCTCACTTCAGTTTGTGGTGCGAGTGTGAGGAGCTGGGAGCAAGAGGCGCAAGGAGCTGAGAGTGAGAGGGTGTGCTGCTGGAGGACTGAGGAGCACAAGCATTATCAGGCACCAGGAGGAAGGTCCTGTGGTGAGAATAAGGAAGGTGTTTGGAGGAGGCCATGGGGAAGTAGCCCAGGGAGTTGTAGCTGTCATGCAGATGTTACAGGAGGCACTATAGACAGCTGCAGTCCACAGGGCCCTGGGCTGGAACCCCGAGTAGAGGGCGGGCCCGGGTTCCCCCAAACCTCCCAATTGACCTGGACAGTGGGTTCTTCCAGAGGGGAAGGTCTCTGGGCTGTTCCCCAACCCACATGGTGAATCTCTGAGGCAAGAAAATCCGCCAATAGGCGCAGGACCCACAAAGGTAGAGAAGGAACTTTGTCACAGTATATATTGTCACCAAATTTGAAATAATTGTGCGTGAGGATAAAGTCACAGAGCTCAGCAACAAGTTGTGCTGTGTCATCAGGGATATTGTTCCTGACAGCTTGTATTCCATCTGTGTGTGGGATGTTTGTGTAGAGAGCCTCTACATCCATGGTGGCTAGGATGGTGTTTTCTGGGAGGTCACCAATGCATTGTCATTTTCTCAGGAAATCAGTGGTGTCACGGAGATAGCTGGGAGTGCTGGTGGTGTAGGGTCTGAGTAGGGAGTCCACATATCCAGACAGTCCTTCAGTGAGAGTGCCAATGCCCAAGATGATGGGGCATCCAGGATTTCCAGGTTTGTGGATCTTGGGTAGTAGATAGAATAATCCAGGTCGGGGCTCTAAGGGTATGTTGATTTGTTTCTGTGTTAGTGTAGGGAGTGTCCTGAGTAGGGATGGTGCAGTTTCTTAGTGTATTCCTCAGTGGGATCCGAGAATCGCCGGCTCATTCACCTGCATGACCACCAACGTTATATATGGCATCATATGCCAGCAATGCCCCTCTGCTACGTACATTGGCCAAACTGGACAGTCACTACGCAAGAGGATAAATGGACACAAGTCAGATACCAGGAATGGCAATATACAAAAACTTGTAGGAGAACGCTTCAACCTCCCTGGCCACACAATAGCAGAGGTAAAGGTAGCCATCTTACAGCAAAAAAACTTCAGGACCGACTCCAAAGAGAAACTGCTGAGCTTCAGTTCATTTGCAAATTTGACACCATCAGCTCAGGATTAAACAAAGACTGTGAATGGCTATCCAACTACAGAAGCAGTTTCTGCTCCCTTGGTGTTCATACCTCAACTGCTAGCAGAGCACCTCACCCTGATTGAACTAACCTCATTATCTCCATATTGATTTATACCTGCCTCTGGAAATTTCCATTACTTGCATCTGAAGAAGTGAGGTTCTTACCCACGAAAGCTTATGCTCCCAATACTTCTGTTAGTCTTGAAGGTGTCACAGGACCCTCTGTTGCTTTTTACAGTTTCAGACTACCACCGCTACCCCTCTGATACTTGAACTGGAACTCGCAGTCTCCCACAACAGCTTTCTGGAGGTAACTTGTCCTCACCTTTCCCCTCTTGTCACCCACAGCTCATTTCCATTCTCTTCAAATGTTACCTTCACCTGAGGAACCACCTCCTCTGGCCAGTATACCTCTGCAGTTCACTTCTGAGGATGTAACTCCACAGCCTTCGCACTTGAGTTGAGAAGACTCACTTGTACTCTTTCATGGCATTATTTAGTATGTTGGCTGGCTGGAGTCCATTAGGTAGACTTACCCCAGATGTAGACTCTACAAGTGCTCAATATACACACAGCAGAGTTCATCAAGGATCTTCCCTCTCCAGGAAGGAATAACGGTCTTCTTGTTCCAGTCCAATATTGTCCACTTTAACATTTCAAATCTGCCCTGTGGGACCCAAGGAATGACTCTGCCTCTCTGCTTGAGTCAGTCCTCTACCTCTGCCTATGACACTGAACCCCATATTCTTCACAGAGATTTTATGATATGATTACACCATAATTAGGATGTATTTTATACAAGAAGGGTCATGTGAGATCATTGGAAAGGTTATGATTTACTGGATGTGATTATCCTATTTGTATGCATGTATGAGATTTGTATCTGAAGTTAGGAATATTAACTCTGTATCTGTATTACAAATGTGTTTACAGCTGGGTAATACATGCTAGACACAATGCTTTCATTCTGAAAAGCTGGTGGGGAAGGGCCAGTAGATAAAACAATAGGCCTTAGAAGAAACTTATCTCCCACCTGGGGAGCCTTCCTGGGGATGCTGCAGTCACCGTCTGAGTAATGGCTGCTGTGACACTAAGGGGACATGTGACCAGGTCACCTGGTGCTGTCTCCATCTTGGGATCTCAGTATTTTTCCACTGACTGGTGTTGGAATCAAGCTTTGAAACTTTTGCATATAGCAAGTTTTTGCTATATGCAAAAGATTTTTAAGGAAGGGGATTGACATCATTGAGAGTCTTCACTGACTTCCTACCCAAAGACTCCTGGAAACACCTGAGGAACAAAGAATGAACTAGGGGAGTGCGGGACGCAGGCTAAAGGGATGATTAGCCTGTGAACAGAACATCTGGGGATTCCAAGCTGTAAGCAAGTACAGCTTGCCCCTTAAGAATCTGCAGACTTCTTGGATCATCACTTAGGGTGATTCACATCAAATTTCTTTAGTATATTGCATTTTTTTTTTTCATTTGCTAGGTATAGAATCATAGAATATTAAGGTTGAAGAGACCTCAGGAGGTCATATAGTCCAATCCCCTGCTCAAAGCAGGACCAACACATGTCAAGACGGGCCTTAAAACCTCTAAGGATAGACATTCCACCACCTTCTTTGGTAACCCATTCCAGTGCTTTACCACCTTCCTAGTGAAATATTTTTTTCCTAATATACAACTTAGACCTCCCCCGCTGCAAGTTGAGACCATTATACCTTGTTCTGTCATCTGCCACCACTGAGAAGACCCTATCCCCTTTCTCTTTGGAATGCCCTCAATCTTCAAATCCCCCCCTCACTTTTCTTTTTCACAGACTAAATAACCCCAGTTCCCTTAGCTTCTCCTCATAAGACATGTGCCTCAGCCCCCTACTCTATATGTGGTCTCACCAGTGTTGAATAGAGCAGAATAATCACTTCCCCCGATCTGCTGGCAATGCTCTACTAATACAGCCCAATATGCCGTTAGCCTTCTTGGCAACAAGGGCACACTGTCGACTCATATCCAGCTCCTCATCCACTGTGATTCCCAGGTTCTTTTCTGCAGAACTGCCATTTAGCCAGTCAGTCTGTAGCCTGTAACAGTGCATGGGATTCTTCCATCCTAATTGAAGGACTCTGCACTTGTCCTTGTTGAAGCTCATCAGATTTCTTTTGGCCCAATCAGTTGATCATCACCCATTGAGCCCGATGATCTAGCCAGCTTTCTTTACATCTTATAGTCCATTCATCCAATCCATACTTCTTTAACCTGCTGACAAGAATACTGAGGGAAACCATATCAAAAGCTTTGCTAAAGTCAAGATATATCAAGGTATATGGGATACCACAAAATCATTTTACAAGGATGAACATGGGGGTGCTGGGTGTTCCCCTGAGGTACCTAGGGAGGTTGTGGAATCTCCTTCCTTAGAGGTTTTTAAGGTCAGGCTTGACAAAGCCCTGGCTGGGATGATTTAGTTGGGGATTTGTCCTGCTTTGAGCAGGGTGTTGGACTAGATGACGTCCTGAAGTTCCTTCCAACCCTGATATTCTATGATTTATTAACTACAAAGGATAGATTTTAAATAATTATAAGTAAAGCACAACAAGTCAGATTTGGTCAAATGAAATAAAAGCAAAATGCATTCTAAGCTGATCGTAACACTTCCAGTGTCCTTACAAACTTAGATGCTACTCACAACAGGCTGGCTGGTTGCCCTTCAGCCAGGCTCTCCCCTTTTATCAGTGCTTCAGTTACTTAGTGGTGGTTTCTGTAGATGGAGGTGGAAGAGAGAGCCAGGATGGCAAACATCTCTCCCTTTCATCATCTCCTTTCTTCCATCTTGGCTTTGCCCTATGGCCTTCAGAGTCAGGTGATCATTACCTCATCCTAGTCCCAAACTGACCAAGGGAAGGGGGCTGACTCACTTGAGTGTCCAACACATCCTTTGTTGCTGCCTAGACCAGTGTCCTTTGTTCCTGTGAGGCTCGGCTGGGTTTGTCCATACATGCACTGATAAGGTGTGAACTGCTCCTCTGCTCTTGGAGAGTTTTTACCTGGGCTTCTTTTAAACCACGAGAACACATTTTCAGCCCCATAACTATATACATAAAATTACAATCTATAACATTACTATAACACCAATGCTCGGTGTATCATGAGCCTTCCAAAGACACCCGACATGACAAACTTTGCATTGGATACCATGCAAGCATATTATAAGGATGAACATGGGGGTGCAGGGTGTTCCCACAAGGTACAGAGTGTCACGCTGGCTAAATGGTTGATCTCTTCGGATTGAAAGGACCCTATGTCTGATTAAACTGGTTTTCAGTAACCACTCATCATGGAGTCCAGATTCTGGGTGGTGACCCAAGCACTGGGATGCCTCAGGAGACTGCATTTTTAGCTTCTTGTTAACCAGTGAGGTGAGACAGAAGATTACTTTTGTTACTGGCTTGGTATAATCTAATGACGGAATAACCATCAGTCTGGGGTCAGTCTGCCCTATTTCTCAGCAGTTTGTCCTGAAGTTGGCATCCTCAGCTGTATCACACAGAGGCACAGTGACACATGAATACAGAGTTGACTGTTGATAAATACTTTACAAACTATTGCTCACTACTCCCAGGAAGTATCCCCCTTTTACAGAGGGGGAAACTGAGGCATAGGGAAGGGCTTAGGCTCTTTCAGGCTTGGCTCACATGGTCCATACAGCAGCACAGAGCCCTTGTGCTCTCTCTCCATTGGTTTCTCCAAAACAGGGGATCTCCTCTGATTTCAGTGGGGCTGCACCCACTTACATAAGCTGAGGCATTGGCCCATGTCATTTAACTAGAGATAAGACATCAGCAGAGACCAGTGAACTGGGACCAAAGACGTCCAGCTCTGCCTCTGATTTGCTGGATGACTTTTGGAACAGCCTCTCCATGCATTAAACAGAGATGATTATTTATTATTTCTAGTGTACTGCTACCAAAAGGGCCTTCGAGTCACATGTTGCACTGATTTTGTTCCTTGCAACATGTCATTGTCATTTTAAAGAATCCTTATTGAGGTTGCAGGAAAAATACAACCCTCATGTGTAGAAAGAACGGTAAATATGGCAGGCGACCAGCTTGGCTTAACAGTGAAATCCTTGCTGACCTTAAACGCAAAAAAGAAGCTTACAAGAAGTGCAAGATTGGACAAATGACCAGGGAGGAGTATAAAAATATTGCTCAGGCATGCAGGAGTGAAATCAGGAAGGCCAAATCACACTTGGAGTTGCAGCTAGCAAGAGATGTTAAGAATAACAAGAAGGTTTTTTCAGGTATGTTAGCAACAAGAAGAAAGTCAAGGAAAGTGTGGGCCCCTTACTGAATGAGGGAGGCAACCTAGTAACAGAGGATGTGGAAAAAGCTAATGTACTCAATGATTTTTTTGCCTCTGTCTTCACGAAGAAGGTCAGCTCCCAGACTGCTGCACTGGGCAGCACAGTATGGGGAGAACGTGACCAGCCCTTTGTGGAGACAGAAGTGGTTCGGGACTATTTAGAAAAACTGGACGAGCACAAGTCCATGGGCCGGAGGCACTGCATCCGAGGGTGCTAAGGGAGTTGACGGATATGATTGCAGAGCCATTGGCCATTATCTTTGAAAATGCATGGTGATCGGCGGAGGTCCCGGATGACTGGAAAAAGGCTAATGTAGTGCCCATCTTTAAAGAAGGGAAGGAGGAGGATCCGGGGAACTACAGGCCAGTCAGCCTCACCTCAGTCCCTGGAAAAATCATGGAGCAGGTCCTCAAGGAATCAATTCTGAATCACTTAGAGGAGAGGAAAGTGATCAGGAACAGTCAGCATGGATTCACCAAGGGCAAGTCATGCCTGACTAACCTAATTGCCTTCTATGAGGAGATAACTGGGTCTGTGGATGAGGGGAAAGCAGTGGATGTGTTATTCATTACTTTAGCAAAGCTTTTGATATGGTCTCCCACAGTATTCTTGCCAGCAAGTTAAAGAAGTGTGGGCTGGATGAATGGACTCTAAGGTGAATAGAAAGCTGGCTAGATAGTCGGGCTCAATGGGTAGTGATCAATGGCTCCATGTCTAGTTGGCAGCTGGTTTCAAGTGGAGTGCCCCAGGGGTCGGTCCTAGGGCTGGTTTTGTCCAATATCTCTATTAATGATCTTGAGGATGGCGTGGACTGCACTTTCAGCAAGTTTGCAGATGACACTAAACTGGGACGGGTGGTAGATACGCTGGAGGGTAGGGATCGGATACAGAGGAACCTAGACAAATTATAGGATTGGGCCAAAAGAAACCTGATGAGGCTCAACAAGAATCCCATGCACTGTTACAGACTAGGGACTGAATGGCTAGGAAGCAGTTCTGCGGAAAAGGACCTAGGGGTTACAATGGACGAGAAGCTGGATATGAGTCAACAGTGTGCCCTTGTTGCCAAGAAGGCTAACGGCATTCTGGGCTGTATAAGTAGGGGCATTGTCAGCAAATCGAGGGACATGTTCATTCCCCTCTATTCGACATTGGTGAGGCCTCATCTGGAGTACTGTGTCCAGTTTTAGGCCCCACACTACAAGAAGGATGTGGAAAAATTGGAAAGAGTCCAGCGGAGGGCAACAAAAATGATTAGGGGTCTGGAGCACATGACTTATGAGGAGAGGCTGAGGGAACTGGGATTGTTTAGTCTCCAGAAGAGAAGAATGAGGGGGGATTTGAGAGCTGCTTTCAACTACCTGAAAGGGGGTTCCAAAGAGGATGGATCTAGACTGTTCTCAGTGGTACCTGATGACAGAACAAGGAGCAATGGTCTCAAGTTGCAGTGGAGGAGGTTTAGGTTGGATATTAGGAAAAACTTTTTCACTAGGAGGGTGGTGAAGCACTGGAATAGGTTACCTAGGGAGGTGGTGGAATCTCCTTCCTTGGAGGTTTTTAAGGCCTGGCTTGACAAAGCCCTGGCTGGGATGATTTAGTTGGGAATTGGTCCTGCTTTGAGTAGGGGGTTGGACTAGATGACCTCCTGAGGTCCCTTCCAACCCTGATATTCTATGATTCGGCCTCTGTGCACTGTGTAGAACTGCAGGCAGTGTGTGGTCCCTGGTAAACAAGCAAGACAAGACTGAAGACCAAGCTGTGTGGAAAGCTGTTTTTGTGGCAGCATGTAAGGGTGCAGACTCACCCCTGTGGCACCTCCTGCTGGTCATTCATGGGCATTAGCTAATCCCAGCTCCGGAACACCCTCTGCAGGCCAGTGTCCCACTGCATCTTGGTTCCTGTGTCCCTCCCAGGACCTGGTGCCCCTTTATCTGGGGGCTGCCCCCTGGCAGAACCCCTTTCTCTTTGGGTCTCCCCTTCCCAGGGAACCCCCACCCACTAACCCCACCTGGCCTCAGTGTAAGGCTACTGCCAGTCACCATCTAGCCCCCTCCCTGGGGCAGACAGCAGTACAAGCCACTCATCATAGGCAAGGTTGGGTCTGGACCGGCTGCCTCTGCGTGTCCATGGGCTGTCCCCTGCAACCCAGTACCTAATAGACCTGTCAGCAGGCCTGCAGCCTGGGGCTTTCCAGGCAGGAGCTCCCAGCTTCTCTGACCCTTCCCCAGTCCTGTTCCAAATCTAGGTTCCTGCTAATACTGCAGCAGCCAGGCCCATCTTCCTATACAGACAGAGGGAGACTGCCAGGGCCTCTGGCTCCCAGCCTTTTTATACAGGCCAGCTGTGGCCTGATTGGGCTGTGGCCCAGCTGCAGCCGCTTTCCCAATCAGCCCAGATTTTAGAGCTGCATCCCTCTTTCAGGGCTGATTTCCAACCCTCCCAGGCAGGAGCGGTCGTTCACCTCACTACACTGCATTTTTTAGCCTTTTCTTTAGTAAATTCCTCCTCTTTAAGAAGGATATCAACTCCCCTGATCACAACAGACAAGTAGCCTCACTGCATGTAATACAACCCAGAGGAGCAGTTCATGGCCAAAGCAATTGTGCTGGGGGTCAGGACTCCCGGTTCCTATTCTCAGCTCTGGCACCGAATCATTGCGTGGCCTTCGGTAAATCACTTCATCACTGTGTGGCTCAGTCCATCCAGGAAGCTGCCTAACACTCTCGCTAAAGATGAGGTGATCAAAAGCATCATCCAGAACATACATGAGACTCAGTTTCACTGTTCACCTTCAGCCCCTGGGCAACAGATGCCGCTGTTGTTCCAGATAAGGTGCCGTGTAGATGTGTAAACAGCCGGCTAATGGAAGTTGTGTCATTTATCTCCCTCCCTGTGAGCTACCCAGCATCTGCCCAGCATCCTCCCTTCCCAGCTAATGCAGGGGTCAATCCTTACACCTCTCTCAGCTGATGTCCACCTAGCTTCAAAGGTGATCACTTACCCTGCCCCTGAGGCCTGGCTCACAGCAAAGGCCTCTTGGCTCATCCCCATTGCAGGGACCCTGCCTGCTACAGGCCCTGAGCCGGGAGGAAAAATGGGGAGCTGAAAGCTAAAGAAATAAGCCACACAATGGTGTCTTCCCTCAGGAGCTTTGTAGCTGAGCTTTAGGGTCCACAAACTGTACGGTGCACAATCTCGCCCATCTGCCACACAACCCTGCTCCCAAGCTTCAGCTGCTTTTAAACGGCTTCCCTCTCTGCTCCTGATTGGCCTGTTGACCCCAGCACTGCATCCTCACTGCACTCAATGCAGGCTCCTTGTCAGGCTGCAGCAGCTCCCATCCCAGCTGGGAGGGGAGGATATGGAGATTATCCAGCATGTGGCTAGGGGAGGGTAGGAGAGGAGTGACAGACATGGAATATGTGCAGAAGTGGGTGGTGCCTTGAGGTCAGTTGTGGATCTGGGTTTGGGGCTTTGGAGGAAGAAGAGATGCAGGAGGCGGGGCCTCACAGGTCCAGTTACCTGTAATTAGAAAGTTGGAACCTGTGATGGGTTAGATCACAGAAATCCTCTTGGGAGCTGCCAACTGATTTGCCAAGACTACTTCTGCCCCTGCGTTCCCTGCCAGCTTGGGATGCTAGCACCCTGTCTTGCTGAGCCAGACACGCCTGTCTGCTCCAACACAGACTCGGGGTCTGACTTACTTGCCCCAAAGCTGCAGACTTAACTGAAAGCAGCTTACAGAAGTGTTCTTATCTTTAACACTCATATGCCCAACTCCCATTGAGGTCTAAACCCAAATAAATCCATTTTACCCTGTATAAAGCTTATACAGGGACAGCTGTTTGCCCTCTCCCCATTCCTGGTATTAATACATACTCTGGGTTAATTAATAAGTAAGAAGTGATTTTTATTAAATACAGAAAGTAGGATTTAAGTGGTAGTAACAGACAGAAGTAGTAACAGATAGAACAAAGTGAATTACCAAGCAAAGCAAAATAAAACACGCAAGTCTATGTCTAATACAAAAAGAAACTGAATACAGATAAGATCTCACCCTCAGAGATGTTTCAATATGTTTCTTTCACAGACTGGATGCCTTCCTAGTCTGGGAAAAATCCTTTCCCCTGGTATAGCCCTTGTTCAGCTCAGGTGGTAGCTAGGGGATTCCTCATGATGGCTCTCCCTCTTTCTTCTGTTCCACCCCTTTATATATCTTTTGCATAAGGCGGGAATCCTTTGTCCCTCTTTGGGTTCCCACCCCCTCTTCTCAATGGAAAAGCACCAGCTTAAAGATGGATTCCAGTTCAGGTGACATGATCACAGAGCACCAGGAAAATGGTAATTCACTGCAAGACTTCATTGCCCACTTGCCAGCACACAGGTATACAGGAAGACTTACAGTTAAAACAGAGCCATCTGCAGTCCATTGTCCTGGTTAATGGAAGTCATTAAGATTCCAAACCCCCATTAATGGCCCACACTTTGCATAATTACAATAGGCCCTCAGAGTTATATTTCATATTTCTAGTTTCAGATACAAGAGTGGTACATTTATACAAATAGGATGACCACACTCGGTAGATTATAAGCTTTGCAATGATACCTTACAAGAGACCTTTTGCATGAAGCATATTCCAGTCACATTAGCATATTTTCACAAAATAATATAGAGTGCAACGTCACAAAACCCCTATGTGTTATTGAGTTCTACAGAGACTGATTCCCAGTATGTCATACTGACAGAGCACAGTGAGGTCAGGAAAGGGTTTAATGTCTCTCTGACTGGCCATTAAAGGATTCAGGGAAGGGGGCCCAGCACCATGTAACCAGCCTGCTCTGCACAGAGCCCGGTCTGAGAGCCAGAGCACCAGGAAAAAAATTTAGATCCCTTTATGAGTAAAGACCTGGAGCAACCTGTCCCGGATCTGCTTGGTCTTCACCCCGTAGATAATAGGATTTAGCATGGAGGGCACCAGGAGGTACATATTGGCCATGAGAACGTGGAAATGCAGGGGCACATTCTGGCCAAACCGGTACGTGAGGGAGGAGAAGAGACCTGGGATGTAAAAGGCTAAGATGGCACAGAGGTGGGAGCCACAGGTCCCAAAAGTCTTGAGCCGGGCATCCTTAGTGGGGAGGCTGAAGATGTCCCTAAGGATCTGGGTATAGGACACGGCAATAAAAAATACATCCAGAATGATCACACAGAATATCACAAAGAGGCCATAGTAACTACTGACATGGGTGTCGGCACAGGCCAGCTTCACCACGGCCATGTGCTCACAGTGCGTGTGAGGAATGATGTTAGTTCTGCAATATGGCCACTGCTTCGCTAGGAGGAGATAGGGCAGAACAAACAAGCCGCTGCGCAGCACCACAGCCAGACCGACCTTAGCCACTACAGAGTTTGTCAAGATAGTGGAATGTCTCAAGGGGTGGCAGATGGCCACGTAGCGATCCAAAGCCATGGCCACCAAGATCCCAGAGTCCATCAGTAAGAAGCAATGAATGAAGTACATCTGAGTGAGGCAGGCACTGAAATTGATCTCCTTGGAATTAAACCAGAAGATGCTCAGTGTTTTGGGGAGGATGGATGTGGACAGGACCAGGTCGCTGACAGCCAGCATGCAGAGGAAATAGTACATGGGCCCATGGAGGCTCGGCTCCATCTTCACAATGAAAAGGATGGTGAAGTTCCCCAAGACGGCTATGGTGTACATGGTGAAGAAGAGGATGGAGATCCAGACATGGGCTGACTCCAGGCCAGGAATGCCCAGCAGGATGAAGGTGGAGGGGTTGGTGAAGTCGGATGTGTTGGAATCTGACATGGAGCAGGGGAGAAGGTGTTCAACTCTGAGGCAGAGCGGTACCTCCTGCATGTACCATACGTTCCCTTGACTTGTTGTATGTGCCCAGTGTCTAGGGTGATGGTCACAATACAAATACCTGGATGGAGAGACAATGTTAATATAAGACACTACATACACTACTGGAGGCTGTTCTCATGGGGGAAGCAGATTGGTCGCTCTTCACACACTGATAAAGAGGTAAGTGTTAGACACTTCCATTATTCAGATAAATGAATTATGAACAACTGGCCCTAGTAATGCCAATTCCTAATCCCATGGTGCTCCATGCATCAGTAATTCCTACACATTTGGGACTGTTCACAATTCACCCAGTTGCTCAAAATCTGAGAGTGGAAAACAACCAAACCTTTGTCAAGACATGTGCCAGGGGAAAACATTCCAATTAGAACATAGCAGATCCACGGAAACACTGGTTCATTCACAGTAACTCCTCACTTAAAGTCGTCCCAGTTAACCTTGTTTTGTTGTTACCTTGCTGATCAATTAAGGAACATGCTCGTTTAAAGTTGCGCAATGCTCCCTTATAACGTCGTTTGGCAGCCGCCTGCTTTGTCCACAGCCTGAGGAAAGTGCAGCCCTTTGCAGCTAGCTGGTGGGGGCTTGGAACCAGGGTGGACTGGCAGGCCCCCTATCAACTCCCTGCTCCCCTAAGTTCTCTGTGTGGCAGCCGCCCAGCAGGCTATCAATTGCCGGCAATTCAGTTGTCCCTAGCCCCACTGCCGTGTGCTGCTTCTGCCCTCTGCCTTGGAGCGCCTCCTGGGAGCCTCTTGCTTGCTGGGGGTGGGAGGGAGAAGAGGAGGACTAATATCAGAGTGTATCCTCCTCCCTGCTCCTGCCACCTGCTAACCCCATCTCCACAGAGCAGGGGACATGACAGGGCTCAGGACAGAGGGAGCTTGCTGGCCGCAGCTACATTAACAACAATGTGTTAACCCTTGAGGGCTCAGCTGAGTGCTAGTTCATCATTTAGCAGTAAGGCATTCCCTGGGAAATATCCCACCCTCTGATTCCACCACCTCAAGCAAGCTTCACAATCATCATCACTGTGTATGGTATTAAATTGTTTGTTTAAACTTATACTCTGTGTGTGTGCGTGTGTGTGTATATATATATATATATATATATATATATATATATATATATATGGTGAAAAAAAATTAACTGGAACCTAACTCCCCCTATTTACATTAATTCTTATGGGGAAATTGGATTCTCTTATAGTCGCATATTTTAGGAACATAACTACAACATTAAGCGAGGAGTTACTGTAGTGTCCAAAACAAAGACAATGTTTGAATGCCGAAGGAATGGGATGGAGAATAACCTGCTCTGGATATGTGCTCATCTTTAGTCACCCATTTTCTATAAAGGATAAAGCAAATAGAAATGGATGTAGTAATATGAGGCCCTGAAACATAAACCCTTATATCAGAGGCCTGGTATGAGGCCTAAGGCCTGAACTAAAGTAATGGTCAAGACTTTGCTAACATAAACTAAAATTAAGCTGTGAGCCTGCTCCCAGAAGCTGGCAAGGAAAGGGCTGATGTTGCAAAATATACATACCTAAAAGGTACTGGATACTAGAGATATAAACATATTCTAGGATGGTACCAGAACATCCGAACATCCCGGTATGAACACATTCCACAGAGATAATAAGGAACAGGCTGACCCATCCTAAAGATGGAACAAAAAGGTAATATGATGGCTAGAATTGTTTTGTTCAAACCAACATGTATCAGGTGAGAGGCGGCACGCTAACACGCAGAGGGGTTGTACATGAATGCATCAGGAGTGATGTATTACTTGTTTGTACTTGTGTATAAGAATGCACCCCTGAGGAGTTGTCTTTGTCTGGCCCAGGGGACAGTGGTAAATCCCGCCACTGACTGAGACATTCCATTGTCAGGGAGCACATATATACTAGCAGAACTGTAGACATCTGATTCGGGGAGCTAGAGACTGTGTTTTGTTTAGCAATAAACCTGGACGGGTGCCCTCCTACCTTACGGAGTCTGTGGTCATTGGGGGTTCTTTCAGGGTCTGCTGTGCCAGCTATCTGCGCAGAGCCGGGGCAGCATACAGAGGGAACACACATACACAGTCGACTATTATCAATATTGGACAGAGCAAAGCACCACACCAGTGACGTCTGACACCAAGGGAGTTTTCAAGACAGGCTATGAGAATGGGGAAGGCTGCCATATGCCAACAGACTGAAAAGTCTGGGACTGTTTAGTTTAGAGAAGAGACAAAGAAGGGGGATATGATAGAGGAGAATAAAATAAATGTGGAAATAGAGGGAAGAGTTCCCAACTAATAATATCTGTAGATACTTAGTGCTTTAAAGGGCTAATTCTCCAAAGCTGAGGCAAATTATCACCAAAACTGATTGGGAGGAAAAATTTAGTCAGAAAAATGGGAATGAAAATTGGGAGTTATTTAAGAAGAATTCATTAGATAGCTATGTGACGTTATTGACATGAACTGTGACCTTATAGATCATTGTTGCAACCACTGTTATATATTTGCAGCAAATCCTGTACAAAGGAGGTCACATGCCTATGGACAGAACTCTAAGGTTTTTCCATACCATGTGCTGGGTGGCTTGTGATTGGAACAAAGAAAGCATAAGCCACATGGCAAAAGGACTATAAAAGGCAGCAGCACCATCTCCATTTTGTCTTCAGTCCTGCTTCTTACTTCTGAAGAAACTTTGCTACAAACAGAAGCTCTGAACAAAGGACTGACTGAAACATCCAAGCCAGGGCTGGCTCCAGGCACCAGCATAGGAAGCAGGTGCTTGGGGCAATTCAAAGGGGCGGCACTCCATCCTGTACTGAGGCGGCACGTCCGGGTCTTTGGCAGCAATTTGGTGGCAGGTCCCTTGTTCCCTCTCTTTCTCTTTGAGCTGCCGCCGAATTGCCGCTGAAGAAGAAGAGAGGGAGGACCCACCACCAAACTGCCGCTGAAGAAGTGGTGTGATTTAGCTGCCGCCGAACTGCCGCCGCTCATCTTCTTTTTTTTTTTTTTGCCACTTGGGGCAGCAGAAAAGTTGGAGCCGGCCCTGATCCAAGCTGTGGATGTACTCCAGAGACTTGATTTGAACCTGCAGTTTATTTCATCACTGCTACAAGCCTGAACCAAGATCTTTGCCATTACTGTATGTAATTAATTCCATTTAATCAATTTTAGCTCTCATCTATATATTTTTTCTTTTTATGAATAAACTTTTAGATTTTAGATTCTAAAGGATTGGCAACAGCGTGATTGTGGGTAAGATCTAAGTTGTATATTGACCTGGGTCTGGGGCTTGGTCCTTTGGGATTGGGAGAACCTTTTTCCTGTTACTGGGGTATACCGAGTGGCACTGGTTGTGATACTGGGAAACTGGAGTGTCTAAGGGAATTGCTTGTATGACTTATGGTTAGCCAGTGGGGTGAGACCAAAGTCCTCTCTGTCTGCCTTGTTTGGTGCCTTAATAATAAAGGACATCCAGCTTTGGGCTGTGACAGCCCTGTTCTAAGCAATTTGTCCTGACTTAATACTCTCAGTACTGTCCAACCAGAGGCAGAATTCTTAAAAGCTAAAAAGCCATGATTCCACAGCCAAGAAAGTGGACAACTTTAGCTAAAAACCCAGTTCATTGGCAAAGTGAAGGCAGCAATTGGGTGGGGGCAATATATCACAAATGGGGAAAGGGAATATAGATATAAAGAAATACAAATTGGAAGTTAAGAAAATTGAAAAGAGATGTTAAAAACATCAGAGAAAATTCCATGCTTGGCAGGGCAAAGGATAACAAAAAGGAGGTTGTTAATTATATTAACAACAAACTAAATTGTAGAAAAGGTTTAGGCTAATTCCTAGAAGGAGAAAGGAAACTTGTTAATGTTGCAGAAAAGGTAGATGTGTTGAAGAAATACTTTTGTTCTGCATTTGGAAAGAAGCAATATGAGGTACACATATTACATAAGAGAGAAAGGAGGGTCAGGACAAAACTGGGAGGAAAGATCAAACCAGTATCTTAGATGCCTATATACAAATGCGAGAAGTATGGGGAATAAGCAGGAAGAACTGGAAGTACTAATAAATAAATACAACTATGACATTGTTGGCATCACTGAAACTTGGTGGGATAATACACATGATTGGAATGTTGGTGTGGATGGGTACAGCTTGCTCAGGAAGGATAGACAGGGGAAAAAGGGAGGAGGTTTTGCCTTATATATTAAAAATGTACACACTTGGACTGAGGTAGAGATGGACATAGGAGACGGAAGTGTTGAGAGTCTCTGGGTTAGACTAAAAGGGGTAAAAAACAAGGGAGATGTCATGCTAGGAGTCTACTACAGGCCACCTAACCAGGTGGAAGAGGTGGATGAGGCTTTTTTTAAGCAACTAACAAAATCATCCAAAGCCCAAGATTTGGTGGTGATGGGGGACTTCAACTATCCAGATATAGGTTGGGAAAATAACACAGCGGGGCACAGACTATCCAACAAATTCTTGGACTGCATTGCAGACAACTTTTTATTTCAGAAGGTTGAAAAAGCTACTAGGGGGGAAGCTGTTCTAGACTTGATTTTAACAAATAGGGAGGAACTCGTTGAGAATTTGAAAGTAGAAGGCAGCCTGGGTGAAAGTGATCATGAAATCATAGAGTCTGCAATTCTAAGGAAGGGTAAAAGGGAGAACAGCAAAATAGAGACAATGGATTTCAGGAAGGCAGATTTTGGTAAGCTCGGAGAGCTGATAGGTAAGGTCCCATGGGAATCAAGACTGAGGGGAAAAACAACTGAGGAGAGTTGGCAGTTTTTCAAAGGGACACTATTAAGAGCCCAAAAGCAAGCTATTCCGCTGGTTAGGAAAGATAGAAAATGTGGCAAAAGACCACCTTGGCTTAACCACGAGATCTTCCATGATCTAAAAAATAAAAAGGAGTCATATAAAAAATGGAAACTAGGACAGATTACAAAGGATGAATATAGGCAAACAACACAGGAATGCAGGGGCAAGATTAGAAAGGCAAAGGCACAAAATGAGCTCAAACTAGCTACAGGAATAAAGGGAAACAAGAAGACTTTTTCTCAATACATTAGAAGCAAGAGGAAGACCAAAGACAGGGTGGGCCCACTGCTTAGTGAAGAGGGAGAAACAGTATCAGGAAACTTGGAAATGGCAGAGATGCTTAATGACTTCTTTGTTTTGGTCTTCACCGAGAAGTCTGAAGGAATGCCTAACATAGTGAATGCTAATGGGAAGGGGGTAGGTTTAGCAGATAAAATAAAAAAAGAACAAGTTAAAAATCACTTAGAAAAGTTAGATGCCTGCAAGTCACCAGGGCCTGATGAAATGCATCCTAGAATACTCAAGGAGCAAATAGAGGAGGTATCTGAGCCTCTAGCTATTATCTTCGGAAAATCATGGGAGAGATTCCAGAAGACTGGAAGAGGGCAAATATAGTGCCCATCTATAAAAAGGGAAATAAAAACAACCCAGGAAACTACAGACTAGTTAGTTTAACTTCTGTGCCAGGGAAGATAATGGAGCAAGTAATTAAGGAAATCATCTGCAAACACTTGGAAGGTGGTAAGGTGATAGGGAACAACCAGCATGGATTTGTGAAGAACAAATCATGTCAAACCAATCTGATAGCTTTCTTCGATAGAATAACGAGCATTGTGGATAAGGGTGAAGCTGTGGATGTGGTATACCTAGACTTTAGTAAGGCATTTGATACGGTCTCGCATGATATTCTTATCGATAAACTAGGCAAATACAATTTAGATGGGGCTACTATAAGGTGGGTGCATAACTGGCTGGATAACCGTACTCAGAGAGTTGTTATTAATGGTTCCCAATCCTGCTGGAAAGGCATAACGAGTGGGGTACTGCAGGGGTCTGTTTTGGGACCGGCTCTGTTCAATATCTTCATCAACGACTTAGATATTGGCATAGAAAGTACGCTTATTAAGTTTGCGGATTATACCAAACTGGGAGGGATTGCACCTGCTTGGAGGACAGGGTCATAATTCAAAATGATCTGGACAAATTGGAGAAATGGTCTGAGTTAAACAGGATGAAGTTTAACAAAGACAAATGCAAAGTGCTCCACTTAGGAAGGAAAAATCAGTTTCACACATACAGAATGGGAAGAGACTGTCTAGGAAGGAGTACGGCAGAAAGGGATCTAGGGGTTATAGTGGACCACAAGCTAAATATGAGTCAACAGTGTGATGCTGTTGCAAAAAAAGCAAACATGATTCTGGGATGTATTAACAGGTGTGTTGTGAGCAACACACGAGAAGTCATTCTTCCGCTCTACTCTGCTCTGGTTTGGCCTCAGCTGGAGTATTGTGTCCAGTTCTGGGCACCGCATTTTAAAAAAGATGTGGAGAAATTGGAGCGGGTCCAGAGAAGAGCAACAAGAATGATTAAAGGTCTTGAGAACATGACCTATGAAGGAAGGCTGAAAGAATTGGGTTTGTTTAGTTTGGAAAAGAGAAGACTGAGAGGGGACATGATAGCAGTACTCAGGTATCTAAAAGGGTGTCATAAGGAGGAGGGAGAAAACTTGTTCACCTTAGTCTCTAACGATAGAACAAGAAGCAATGGGCTTAAACTGCAGCAAGGGAGGTTTAGGTTGGACATTAGGAAAAAGTTCCTAACTGTCAGGGTGGAAAAACACTGGAATAAATTGCCTAGGGAGGTTGTGGAATCTCCATCTCTGGAGATATTTAAGAGTAGGTTAGATAAATGTCTATCAGGGATGGTCTAGACAGTATTTGGTCCTGCCATGCGGGCAGGGGACTGGACTCGATGACCTCTCGTGGTCCCTTCCAGTCCTAGAATCTATGAATCTATAAGGTGATGAAATACTTTCAAGCCTATTAGCAGTGAAGGAGGATGTTAAAGAGCATCTACAATAGAACCCTAGAATTAGGAACACCAGAGTTACAAACTGACCAATCATCCACATGTCTCATTTGGAACCAGAAGGACACAATCTGCCAGCAGTAGATCCCCCCTCCCCCCCGAAAGGCAAATACAGGGCAGTACTGCACACATTAAATGGGCTAAAAACTGGCTAACTGACAGATCTCAAAAAGCAGTTGTCAATGGGACATTATCAGTGAACGGGCTGTTTCTAGTGTTGTTCTCCAGGGATGAGTTCTAGGCCCGATGCTATTCAATATTTTCCTACATGACCTGGGAGCAAAAAGGAAATCACTGCAGATCAAATTTGCAGATGACCCAAAGATTGGCACAGTGGTTACACTGGGAGCCAGGGCAAGCACAACAATTGATCTGGAGCATGTGGTGAGCTGGGCCCCTACAAACAAAGGATTTGAATACAGTCACATGAAAAGTGATTCTCTCAGAACAGGCAATGCAGCTCAGCCCACAAACTAGGACACTGTATTATGGAAGGCAGGGACCTGAAAGGATTTAGGGGTCACTGTGGACACCCAACTCATCGTGAGCTCCCAGTGCGATGCTGTGTCCACAACGGCTGATTCGATCCTTGGATGCATAAACAGGAGAGTGGAGAGCTGGAGCGGGGAAGGTTTTTGCCGCTGCACAGGGAATTGGTGGAATAGTCTGCACCAGTTCTGGGGTCCATATTTCAAAAAGGCTGTTGAAAAATTGGAGAGGGGGCAAAAAAAGGCATCGAAACTATTCAAGGTGGGAGAAAATGCTGGACAGTGATAGAATTAAAGAGCTTCATTTATTTATATTACATAGCAGTAACAGGCTCTGTAATCTAGTGGAGAAAGGCAGAGCAAGGCCCAGTGGCTGGAAGCTGAAGCCAGACAAATTCCATTTGGAAATAAGGGCCAACTGTTTAGCACTGATGTTGAACAACTGTTGGGACAAACTGTGAAGGGAAGTGCGGGATTCTCCAACCCCCTTATGTCTGCAGATCCAGACTGGATGCATTTCTAGAAGATCTGCTTAAGGGCTTGTCTTCACTTAAAAGGTGACAGGGGCGCTGCAGTACCGCTTCAGTATAGACACCACTGACACAGATTGCAATTGTTCTCCTGTCAGCTTAGAGGAGGTAGCTAGGTCGATTGAAGAATAATTCCATCGACCTCATGCTGTCTACACCGGGGTTAGGTTGATACAGTGACATCGCTCAGGGGCGTGGATTTTTTTTTGCTTTTTCCAAAGAGACAAATGAAACGTTAGGTTGCATTATCAGAGGCAAAGCATTCAAGTCATGGTAGGTGATAATATTCCTTTACTCAGTGCTAGTTAGCCCTCAGCTGGAGCTCTGTGTCCAATTTTGGTCACTGCTGTATAGAAATGATGTAGAGAAACTGGAAAGGATTCGGAGATAAGTGACAAAGATGTTCAGAAGGATGGAAAGCAAGCCGTATGAGCCAGGTATAGGAACCCAGTCAGGTTGGTTTGGAAAGAGGAGATTAATGGAGAGACAGGACAGCAGTCTTCAAATATTTGAAAGGCTGCCATAAAAACATGGAGGAAAGTTGTTCTGTCTTGCCACAGTGGGCAGGACAAGAGTCAATTGGTTCAAACTACAGCAGAGCAGATTTAGATGAAATCTCATGAAAAAGCTTCCTAACCGTAAGAACAGGAGGACAATGGAACAGATGCCGCGGGAGGACGTGGAAGCTCCTTCACTGGAAGTTTTCCAACGGAAGCTGGATAGTCATCTGTATGGGACATTTTTGATGCAACAAATCCTGCATCTTATAAGGGAGTTAGAGTAGATGACCCTCGCAGTGTCTTCTCACCACGAGGGTCTATGATTTTATGATGTAAAATCCTAGTGTAGACCAGGCCTTAGTGAAATACAAGTCACTGGGCTCGATACAGGGATAACCATATGAAATTTAAGGGCCTGTGTTACACAGGAGGTCAGACTGGATGATCTAATGGTTCCATCTGATCTTCAACCCTATGAATCTATATATAAAGAAAGAAAACAAGGCATTTATATTTAGTCTGTCCCACAACACACGAACAAGGGACCATTCAATTATATTGACAATCTGAACATATAACATTAAGAAAAGAAAATTGTTTACATAATCCATATTTGGCCTATGGAACTCCTTGCCACAGACATTATTGAAGAAAAGAACTTAGCTGAATGGGATTCACAAATGGATTGGCCATTGTAAGTGGTGCTGGTGGCACCACGGTTAGTTAAGTCTGTCTGACACCTTCAATTAGGAGACCTCATTTTCCGTTGCTTATAAGTTTGCCAAACTTTAAACTTTGGACTGAAATTTCCTATGCTGGGTGTTTCCTTCCAGCTGAATAATTTTGTGAAAGTTTCAGGCATAACAGTTCAGCTGACTGCTCAAATGAAGCTAGGAGAAAAGATGTCTTGCCCGTTTTGAAAAAATTCTTAGAATTGTTCCAGTGAGGAGCCGTAGCACTTCCATGCTTTCCTGCAGATAAAAGTCAGGTAACAGCCTCCCCTGTCCCCCCCTTTAACAGTCACAGCCCTGAAATGCAAGAGGAGGAGGTAACAGTGTCTGTGCATTAACATACCACTGGCTCCTGAGGTCTTTACTCAGTTCTTACTCCAAGGGGAGTTTTTGCCACAGTGGGGCCTGAGAAAATTATGGGCCATGGGCATAGAATTTGTCCTTCTATTGTCCAGCTACAAACATTTTTCATCCTGAAGGAACCCCTGTGCCACTGAAATACAGCCACCTCGGGGGTGGAGGCCATCAGCCAGGGTGGGTGGGGGTGCACAGAAAAGAGTGACTTTTTGGCCAGTGATACTGGAGCAAACTCATGCCCTGTGGCAAGGGCTTCAGCATGTTTAATGGCTCTGCAAAGCAGAAAGGACAACAGACTTACTCTATGTCCCATCACACCCACATTGCACTGGGTCTGTTGATCAGGTGAGCTCCTCAGAAAAAGATGGGTACCTGTGAATTCTGAAAAGAAGTGTCTTCCCTAGGAGTCCCCCTCAGATAGCCGTGTCCCACTCCTCTCTCACCCCAGCATCTGCAACAACATCCCACGCTGAGAGCTGACAGAGGGCTGTGCACCATTTATAATCTAGCTCTGTGCAATCCCTGTGGGTTTGTCCAGCCTCTAGAGCAGAAGCAGCATATGGATGGAAACAGGCTAGAGACAGGAGACATTCTAGCCAATGCCTCTTTCCATGTCTATGCTTCTGTGCTCTTTATCCAGCTTTAGGAGTAAACAGTAATTAAGGGACCTTCCCAAAGGGAGGTGAGAAGTCTTGGGCACTCTCCTGAGGCAGAAAGGAATTGGCTGTTCTGTGTATTTTTGTATATTTAAAAATGATAATTGATTAGTAAGAAAACTGGGAATAATGTCGAGATCTCCACAGGGTCTGATACCCTGTAAATGCCCAGAATGGATGGGTAGGTAGTAGACAGACAGATCTGGAGAAAGATGACTCAGGGGAGATACAAACACTTTTTGCATGAGCACGGGGCTCTCGCAAAGGGATAAGTAATCCGTAATTCTCATTAGTAACTATCATCAAACTGTGAGACAAAAAGATTCTTTTCCCCAAAGATCAGGCAAGCACAGACAATACTGAAGGGGATTTATTCACGGTACTGGGAAGACTGATAAGCAGCTTCAAAAGTATGGTGCCATAGTGGGCAGTTATATACATTCTCTTATCAATTCATTTGCATTTATCTGTACATACAGAGACAGACATTATTATAAGTCAAAAGAAAACCCTGAACAAAGATAAAAATAAGAACAGTACGTACATATAGAGGTCATCCTATTACATCAAGCATCTATGGCTACCTTGCGGGGGAAGGAGGGGAGGTGGGGGGGGGGGGGTAGAGATGAGCGCTTACAGATATCTGGTGGGCTGTGAAGGGAGGGTTTACTGGGTGGACATTTGACCATATAAGTCTATTCCTGCTTGATTTGCAGTTTCTGTCTTAGCTAAATTATCATGTATTGACAGAAATTATGTCCTTGCTTCTTAGCAGTTTCTGTCTTTTCTGTTGGCTAAATTTTAACTCCTTCCTGACAATACCATGCAGCAACTTTCATTGAAGAATGTCCAAAACACCTAGAAAAGCAAAATCATATCCCCATTATACAGATAGGTAAATGGAGGTACAAGGAGACATGACTTTGCCACGGTCACACTGAGAATGACAGACAGAATCCATCAGTCCTGTCTTCCCTGCTGTAACCATGGTCTCTTTGTCAGTAACTGAGCGCATGAGAAGAGGGAAATTGACTCATGCTCTAGCAGGGCCTCTTCGTTGGGTGGGTGTGACAGACTTCCTCAGGGTGCAGCCTGGAACTGGGATACTACTAAGCCCTCTGGCATACCAATCTGCACCCCCTTTCACACTGTGAGGCTGTGACAAGATTCAATTCTCTCCAGGTCTTCCACTTACGTAGCCATACACAGACAGGGACACACCCAGCTGCAGTTACATGAATGCTTTCAATAACCACTCATGAACCAGCAATAGAGAGGCTCCTGCCAGTTCCCCCCAGGTCCCCAGCCTAGAACCGCAGAGCTGTACTGTCTTGCCCTGGTCAAAAGGCTGAGCAGTGTAAGTTTATTACCCAATCCACCCCGCCCTCAATGTGGAGAGGACAACCCACCAGCCCCTCTTCCTGAGCAGATTTCCCCTTTACATTTCAAAGAACACACTGTATTAGGTAAAAAATAAATAAAACAGATCTATTAACTAGAGAAAGATAGATTTTAAGTGGTTATAAGTAATAGCATACAGATCAAACTTGATAACTTAAGAAATAAACAAAAATGCAATCTCAGTTGTATATACTAAACAGGACTTGAAGCC
This sequence comes from Chrysemys picta bellii, assembly GCF_011386835.1. Classification (NCBI taxonomy): domain Eukaryota; kingdom Metazoa; phylum Chordata; order Testudines; family Emydidae; genus Chrysemys; species Chrysemys picta. Next base: position 357,069,086 of record NC_088791.1, read on the forward strand.
ATGTCTCACCCTGATGGTACAAACAGTCCACCGTCTTCCATACACAAGCTAGAAATCCCTTCAGCCTGGGACCACAGCCCCAGTTCAGTCCGTATTCATTAGGTGTTTCCAGGTGTTCAGCTGTGGGGGGGAGTGAGACCAAGTGATGATGTCTCTTACTCCTGTTATAGCTTCTGCCAGGTGGAGGGAATGTCATTGTCCCAAACAAAGCCCCCAGCACAGTTAGTGGGAAAGAACAGGCACAAGATGGAGTCCAGTGTCACATGGGCTGGTCACATGCCCTTGCATGCTTCGATGAGTCATAGCAGAGGCCATTACCCATATTCTGGCTAGAATGTTCACAGGAAAGTCCATCAGTTAGGGATAATATTCTTCTAAGGCCTATTGTGTTTTTTAATGGGCTGTGACCGGGGTCCCAGGGGAGCCAGCTGAGGTCACTCAATTCAGATGAACTGCAAAGAATGGGGCAGGCAATCCCCAACAAGCTGGTGGATATTCCAATACTTAGATTTACCAAGCCAGCCCAAAACAGCTTCTGTTATACCTCACTGGTTACCCAGAAGCCAACAACATAGGTCCCTTAAAGTAATCCAGCCTCAGGCCTCCACCTTGATACCCAAGTCAGATATGATGAAGATTAATGAAAACCTTATTTCATCATATAAAAGAAAAGGTTCTATCAGTCCCAAAGGACCAGACCCATTACCCCCCAGGTTAATGAATGTTTCAGATCTTACCCAAATACATGCTAGAGCCAACTCTTATTAACTAAACTAAACAAGCGGGAGTATGGTTAAAAGATCAACATACATATAGACTTAAGTTCAATTCTTGACATTCAGATACATAGCAGAGATGGTGAGCTTTTGTAGTCCAATGTCCAATATCACATTCAGGGTGTACCACCTTAACTGGGATCTCATCTTGTGACTCAAACTTCCCCTGATGAAAGTTAAACAGATCTGAGATAAACAGGATTGGGACCCATGGATCTTTTATACAATGTCAAGCCTTCTTTGACAGGTTGGAGTCCCTCGGGGGACAACGGGCACTCATTTCCTAAGCATCCTCATTATTTATTCACACCGATTACCATCAGGCAGTTGCCTGTTTTTCCACCATTCACAGGTGAGTTGCTATATATTTCAAAGAGACATGAATACAGAGATATCCTATGTTTACAATTCATTTAAATGCTAGAATGTTCTTTTGATCTCTGAATTAAGAGAATACAGCATAGACAAGGACTGCTGATTACATTGTTGCCCACTACCCATATATATATAAATACACAAAACCACACACATTATCTACACATATGTCTTTAATGGTTGAATTTGAGTCATTTATGCTGCAGGACGATTAACCATTTCTGGCAATGTGTCACATGGGCCATTACCGTGAATGGTTTATCCACAATGTGCTGGCTAGACTGGATATAAACTACTTTGTGGGTGTTACCCAGGAGCAAACACATTTGACTGGTATATGGCCTGGTATATAGTCCATATTGATAACTTTAGGTACAAAAATAATACATGCATACAAATAGGGTAATCATATTCAGCAAATCATAACTTTTCCATTGAGAGCTTATATAACACACCTTATATAAAACACCTCATAATCATATCACCATGGTAAATACGGGGGTGCCTGCGTATTGCTTTGGGGCACAGAGAGTCACACCTCATTCCTTAGTTTACTGCAGGAGTATTAGTCACAGAGTGATGCGGAGGCAGTGTGCCCAAGGCCCTCTTTAGCTTTTGACCATACAACTCCCAAGTGTTGCAAACATTGTAGTGTTACCCATGCATTTTTTTCCAAAGTTCTGTGTACCTTTTAACACTTTGTAGGTTAGACCTGTGATCTCAGAAGTCAGCAAGTGTGCCTTCTCTGGGTTGCTAGAAAACCTCTCTTTGTATCTCTGCAACATTGTTAACCATTGTGTTTTTCCAGCTGGTAATAACTCAGTACAGATATTCATCAATGCCATGGGTGGTGTGCCTCAGTTTCCCCTTCCACACAGCAGACCAGGTTTATTATCATTTCCCTGCTGTGGCAAGCACTATCCCCACAGGGTTTCTTGTTTACTACTCCTAGCACAGGAGTTCTCAAACTGGGGGTCGGGACCCCTCAGGGGGTCGCGAGGTTATTACATGGGGAGTCACAAGCTCTCAGCCACCACCACAAATCCTGCTTTCCCTCCAACATTTATACTGGTGTTAAGTATACAAAAAAGTGTTTTTAATTTATAAGAGGGGGTCGTACTTAGAGGCTTCCTGTGTGAAAGGGGTCACCAGTGCAAACGTTTGAGAACCACTGTCCTAGGATGTCCAAAAGCTTTTGTCAAAAATCATGCACATTACACTTTTTCATATGATTTACCATCAGTACCAAATTCTTTGTTATAACCTTTACCATTAGTAACAAACTTTGCATTATGAGATTTAACACCACCGCAAAATCTTTTATCACAGGTAGGCATTTCCAAGTATTTTTATGATATCACATCTTCTGCTTAGAGAGTTTGGTTTCTTCAATACCCATTGTGTCTTTCAACATTTCCCTGAACTTTAACATGTGTTTGGTTGCTGGTTTGCCTTTCCCCTCAGGGTCCACTTCATAGGGATCCAAGTCTAAGGTCATTTTTGGGTCTTGGTATTCCAGAGTCTGGTGAGGTAAGGATGTAAGGAGACTTTCCGTGTTGGCTAGCTCTCTGTGGAGCTGCTTCCTAATCCCAGAGTTATGGCCACGCAAAAAATCCACCCCCACCCTGTGATGTTCTGTACCTCAGAGGAACACCCTGCACACCCATGTCCATCCTTATAATATGATTGTGTGGTATCCAATGACCTAGGCAGCAACAAAGGATCTGTTGGACTCTCGAATGAGTCACCCCCCTTCCTTTGGTCAGTTTTTGACTGTGATGACGTAATGCTCACCTGACTCTGAAGGGGGGGGGGCAAAGCCAACAGGAAAGAAAGAATGTGATAAAAGGGAGACGGTTGCCTTGCTCGCTCTCTTCCACTAAAAGTCTTAAGATCAGCTTAGAGTGTGTTTTGCTTTTATTTCATTTGACCAAATCTGACTTGTGCTTTGACTGGTAATCACTTAAAATCTATCTGTCATAGTTAATCAATCTGTTTGTTTATTCTACCTGAAGCAGTGCATTTGGTTTGAAGTGTGTCAGAGGCTCCCCTTGGGATAACAAGCCTGGTACATATCAATTTCTTTGTTAAATTGATGAACTCATAGAAGCTTTCAACATCCAGCGGCCATAACTGGACATAGAATCATAGAATCATAGAATATCAGAGTTGGAAGGGACCTCAAGAGGTCATCTAGTCCAACCCCCTGCTCAAAGCAGGACCAATTCCCAGCTAAATCATCCCAGCCAGGGCTTTGTCAAGCCGGGCCTTAAAAACCTCCAAGGAAGGAGACTCCACCACCTCCCTAGGTAACGCATTCCAGTGTTTCACCACCCTCCTAGTGAAATAGTTTTTCCTGATATCCAACCTGGACCTCCCCCACCGCAACTTGAGACCATTGCTCCTTGTTCTGTCATCTGCCACCACTGAGAACAGCCGAGCTCCATCCTCTTTGGAACCCCCCTTCAGGTAGTTGAAGGCTGCTATCAAATCCCCCCTCATTCTTCTTTTCTGGAGACTAAACAATCCCAGTTCTCTCAGCCTCTCCTCATAAGTCATGTGCTCCAGACCCCTAATCATTTTTGTTGCCCTCCGCTGGACTCTTTCCAATTTTTCCACATCCTTCTTGTAGTGTGGGGCCCAAAACTGGACACAGTATTCCAGATGAGGCCTCACCAATGTCGAATAAAGGGGAACGATCACGTTCCTCGATCTGCTGGCAATGCCCCTACTTATACAGCCCAAAATGCCGTTAGCCTTCTTGGCAACAAGAGCACACTGTTGACTCATATCCAGCTTCTCGTCCACTGTGACCCCTAGGTCCTTTTCAGCAGAACTGCTACCTAGCCATTCGGTCCCTAGTCTGTAGCAGTGCATGGGATTCTTCCGTCCTAAGTGCAGGACTCTGCACTTGTCCTTGTTGAACCTCATCAGGTTTTTTTCTGCCCAATCCTCTAATTTGTCTAGGTCCCTCTGTATCCGATCCCTACCCTCTAGTGTATCTACCATGCCTCCTAGTTTAGTGTCATCTGCAAACTTGCTGAGAGTGCAGTCCACACCATCCTCCAGATCATTGATAAAGATATTAAACAAAACCGGCCCCAGGACCGACCCTTGGGGCACTCCACTTGAAACCGGCTGCCAACTAGACATGGAGCCATTGATCACTACCCGTTGAGCCCGACGATCTAGTCAGCTTTCTATCCACCTTACAGTCCATTCATCCAGCCCATACTTCTTTAATTTGGTGACAAGAATACTGTGGGAGACAGTATCAAAAGCTTTGCTAAAGTCAAGAAATAACACATCCACTGCTTTCCCCTCATCCACAGAGCCAGTTATGTCATCATAGAAGGCAATTAGGTTAGTCAGGCACGACTTCCCCTTCGTGAATCCATGCTGACTGTTCCTGATCACTTTCCTTTCCTCTAAATGTTTCATAATTGATTCCTTGAGGACCTGCTCCATAATTTTTCCAGGGACTGAGGTGAGGCTGACTGGCCTGTAGTTCCCCGGATCCTCCTTCTTCCCTTTTTTAAAGATGGGCACTACATTAGCCTTTTTCCAGTCATCTGGGACCTCCCCCGATCGCCATGAGTTTTCAAAAATAATGGCTAATGGCTCTGCAATCTCACCCGCCAACTCCTTTAGCACCCTCGGATGCAGCGCATCCGGCCCCATGGACTTGTGCACGTCCAGTTTTTCTAAATAGTCCCGAACCACTTCTTTCTCCACAGAGGGCTGGTCACCTTCTCCCCATGCTGTACTGCCCAGTGCAGCAATCTGGGAGCTGACCTTGTGCGTGAAGACAGAGGCAAAAAAATCATTGAGTACATTAGCTTTTTCCACATCCTCGGTCACTGGGTTGCCTCCCTCATTCAGTAAGGGGCCCACACTTTCCTTGATTTTCTTCTTGTTGCTAACATACCTGAAGAAACCCTTCTTGTTACTCTTAACATCTCTTGCTAACTGCAACTCCAAGTGTGATTTGGCCTTCCTGATTTCACTCCTGCACGCCTGAGCAATATTTTTATACTCCTCCCTGGTCATTTGTCCAATCTTCCACTTCTTATAAGCCTCTTTTTTGCGTTTAAGATCAGCAAGGATTTCACTGTTTAGCCAAGCTGGTCGCCTGCCATATTTACTATTCTTTCTACACATCGGGATGGTTTGTTCCTGCAACCTCAATAAGGATTCTTTAAAATACAGCCAGCTCTCCTGGACCCCTTTGCCCTTCATGTTATTCTCCCAGGGGATCCTGCCCATCTGTTCCCTGAGGGAGTCAAAGTCTGCTTTTCTGAAGTCCAGGGTCCATATTCTGCTGCTCTCCTTTCTTCTTGTGTCAGGATCCTGAACTCGACCATCTCATGGTCACTGCCTCCCAGGTTCCCATCCACTTTTGCTTCCCCTACTAGTTCTTCCCTGTTTGTGAGCAGCAGGTCAAGAAAAGCTTTGCCCCTAGTTGGTTCCTCCAGCACTTGCACCAGGAAATTGTCCCCTACGCTTTCCAAAAATTTCCTGGATTGCCTGTGCACCGCTGTATTGCTCTCCCAGCAGATATCAGGGTGGTTAAAGTCTCCCATGAGAACCAGGGCCTGCGATCTAGCAACTTCTGCTAGTTGCCAGAAGAAAGCCTCGTCCACCTCATCCCCCTGGTCTGGTGGTCTATAGCAGACTCCAACCACGACATCACCCTTGTTGCTCCCACTTCTCAACTTTATCCAGAGACTCTCAGGTTTTTCTGCAGTATCATACCGGAGCTCTGAGCAGTCATACTCCTCTCTTACATACAACGCAACTCCCCCACCTTTTCTGCCCTGCCTGTCCTTCCTGAACAGTTTATATCCATCCATGACAGTACTCCAGTCATGTGAGTTATCCCACCAAGTCTCTGTTATTCCAATCACATCATAGTTCCCTGACTGTGCCAGGACTTCCAGTTCTCCCTGCTTGTTTCCCAGGCTTCTTGCATTTGTGTATAGGCACTTAAGATAACTCCTCGATCATCCCTCTTTCTCAGCATGAGCCAGGAGTCCTCCCCTCTTGCGCTCTCCTGCTTGTGCTTCATCCCAGGATCCCATTTCCCCACTTACCTCAGGGCTTTGGTCTCCTTCCCCCGGTGAACCTAGTTTAAAGCCCTCCTCACTAGGTTAGCCAGCCTGCTGGCGAAGATGCTCTTCCCTCTCTTCGTTAGGTGGAGCCCGTCTCTGCCTAGCACTCCTTCTTCTTGGAACACCATCCCATGGTCGAAGAATCCAAAGCCTTCTCTCCGACACCACCTGCGTAGCCATTCGTTGACTTCCACGATTCGACGGTCTCTACCCCGGCCTTTTCCTTGCACAGGGAGGATGGACGAGAACACCACTTGCGCCTCAAACTCCTTTATCCTTCTTCCCAGAGCCACGTAGTCTGCAGTGATCCGCTCAAGGTCATTCTTGGCAGTATCATTGGTGCCCACGTGGAGAAGCAGGAAGGGGTAGCGATCCGAGGGCTTGATGAGTCTCGGCAGTCTCTCCGTCACATCGTGTATCCTAGCTCCTGGCAAGCAGCAGACCTCTCGGTTTTCCCGGTCAGGGCGGCAGATAGATGACTCAGTCCCCCTGAGGAGGGAGTCCCCGACCACCACCACCCTCCTCCTCCTCTTGGGAGTGGTGGTTGTGGAACCCCATCCCTAGGACAGTGCATCTTTTGCCTTCCAATCGGTGAGGTCTCCTTCTGCTCCCTTCCCTCAGATGGGCCATCTAGTCCACTCTCCGCATTAGCACCTGTAGAGAGAACATGGAAACGATTGCTCACCTGTATCTCCATTGCTGGTGCATGGACGCTCCTCTTTCTTCTTCTGGAGGTCACATGCTGCCAAACCTCCTCACAATCCTTCTGTCCCTGCTGCCCCTGCTCTGAATCTTCAGAACATTGTGGCCGTAGAAGCATCTCCTGACGTCTGTCCAGGAAATCTTCATTTTCCCTTATGCAACGCAGAGTCGATACTTGTTTCTCCAGCCCTCGAACCTTCTCCTCCAATATGGAGACCAGCTTGCACTTTGTACAGACAAAGTCACTTCTGTCCTGCGGAAGAAAGACAAACATGGCACAACCTGTGCAGGTTACAACAGCTGATCGCTCACCTTCCATATCACCGTCCTCTTAGGAGCTTCCTCAACTGTTGCAGGAACTACTCGGAGAAACCTGCAGATGAAAGCCTCAGTGAGCTCTCCCCGCGCAAACTCCCAGGCAAACTCCTGCTGTTAGCCTCTGCTGTTCGCCGCTCAGCTGGTTCGCTGCTGACTGCCCTTATATACCAGTCAGGCCCACTCAAGGCCCACCTGGAACAAAGCACTCCCAATTCACACTTTTCAAACAAACAAGCAAGCAATCAAGCACACGGTCAAACTGACCAACTGTCCCAGCAGCAGGCACTCAGATACTCACCAACACAGCCCACTTGGACACTGCAAGACAGAGGTTGTGTCTGGGACCAGAGATATTGGCTGGTGTCATTCGGTTACACAGTCCAAGCAGTGGCTGGCCAAAAGTGCTCACTCATGTAGCTGGGAGCAGCTTACATGCTCGATGCTGTGTGTGAACAGCCCAGGAGTGGGGGTTCTCACAGCGGAATAGGGTAAGAGGATTGCAGTGACCTAGCAGATCACCAGTCAAGATAACACCAGGGGAACATCACACACCCCCCCTCACAGGATTTCCTTGTGAGCTCCACTCCCAGCACTGAGACTTTCCCCACCCCTTTCCTAAAGGGTTGTGATCTGTGCTCTCTTGGTTCAGGGGTGTGTCCTCTCCATAGCTGCTTTATGTGTCTTAGCAGCCCAGGTAATTTCCTACTCCCCTCTGTCAGTTGGGAAATTAGCATTTCAACAGACCACAATCTCTTCAGTAGGATCTACATCTTGTGTTAAAGAGGGATGTTAGTTTTCACAAGTGTGTCAGGAGCAAAATCCTGAAAAATTGGGATTTGGAATGGGGTACCCTCCGTCACACCTATCTCTATCCCTGAGAGATCAGTTGTGTGAATACTCCCCTCCCAGAGGTTAGTTCCCTCTCAAAGTCTGAACAACAGGTTGGGTGCCTGAGTGCACAGATGCTGAACATGACTTTCTGTCCTTGGAATCCGCCCACCCACATGTGACCAGTGAAGAGACATTCCCGTATCCCTCCTATTCCTCCTCCAGTTTCCTCCTCTGTGGCCCCCTCTAGGACACATACCACTATGCTCTCTAACGTGGGCTCGATCCCCTGATCAGTCATAAAGGGCTCACAGCTAACAGCCTGGATGGTTGTTTCACTGACAGTTGCTCCACCCTCTGCCCTTCCTGAGGTGATGCTTACCCATTTTGTGGCCAACCTTCTTTCTTTCCCCATAGCGTGACCAGTGGACCAAGGTATCAGGCTAATTGGAGCCAGGGCCTCCAGCCCCAGTGCCTTGCAATTCAGTGTGTGGGAAGGAGGGGCACCTTGGCTCTTCTTTGAAGAGAGTGGGGGAGTGTTGGGATATGTAAGGATTAAGCAGAAACCTGGGAAACTGCTGGTGTGCAGACAGGGTATTAGGGAGTAGCGTCATGAGCAGGCACTGCTTCTGAGCTGGATAGATAAAGTGCAACCCCTCTCCCTTCCTTTCTCCTTGTTAAGGATTGATAAGCATTGCAGCTGCAGAAGGAATGTGGGCAGGGCCGGTGCAACCACTAGGCAAACTAGGCGGTCGCCTAGAGCACCAAGTGCTTGGGGACGTCCGAGATTTTTCCTCCCTCCCCTCCCTTCCCCTCTCACAGAGTGCGGCGTGGCTGATTGGGTGCCTGGCCAAATTTAGCCTTTCCCATTGGCCTCCAGCAGGCAGAGTCCCTCCCCCGCTCCCACCTCCCCTTGCCTCAGCTTCGTGTCGCCAGCATGCTGCAGGGGAGGGGGGAGGCTGGAGCGGCATGGTGGTAAGGGGATTCTGGGGGGGCTGTCAGGGGGCGGGGGGAGGGTTGGATGGGTTGGGAGTTTGGGAGCCCTGGTTCGGCAGGGAGGAGCCGCCTTCCGGAGGCACTGGAGAACCAGAGCATCGGCTTGCGGGGGTGGCGAGCCCCAGACACGGAGGAGCTGGTGTGGCACAGGGGGGCAGCAGCCCTGCAAAGGCGGCAGCACCGGTAGCGGGGAGCAGCCGTGCCCCCTGCCCCTCCTGCCCAGGCTGCGGCCCGGCGCGGCCCCAAGGGCTCCTGCAGGCTGCAGCAGTTGCATGTGGTCGGCGGCCCCTGTGCGCCCCCTGGCTCCGCCCTCACCATGCTCGGGCTCTGCGGCTCCCAGGCATGTGAGCCTCCAGGGCACAGGACCCTGAGCCTACTCCGGGAGGGGCAGCGGCAGTGGTGGCTCACACTCCCAGGAGCCGCAGAGCCTGAGCATGGCAGGGGGAGCCGGGAGGTGCACAGGGACTGCCCTCCGCATGCATCCACTGCAGGAGCCCCCAGGGGGGCGCCAGGTGGGTTGCAGCCCGGGCAGGTGAACCCCCCGGCTTACCCCTCACCGTGCTCGGGTTCTGCGGCTCCACATCTTTCAAGTAGCCTCCAACCCTGTCTATGAAACTGCCACCAGCTAGGTGCAGTTTGCAGCTGCAGACTGCTTGATGCTGATGGCCAGTGACTTTGTTTAACCAGGATTAATAACCAGACTAATGTGCCCTGCTTCATTGCCTGTCAGATCAGCTCTCAGATGCAGCAGTTCCCAGTGCTACACCTGCAATTGCCACTGAAGTCGATGGCATAACCTCCCCTTGAGTGTTTGTAACTGGACTCTATGGTGAGATGCACATTAGAAGTGGCAGAGAGAGGGAGGTGTGGGGGGGGGGCGGGTTAGAAAGGAAAGGAGAGAAAAGGAACCAAAATATTCATGGAGATAGAGAAAGAGAGAGAGAGATGGGACGAAATCTACTAGAACAGGGACTCCCTGTCTCTTCCACTCTGGGGAGCATTTTCTAAGGGAGACAAATCCTCTCCCTGACCCCAAACCACCACTGCCTGGTTCAGGAAACATTTCCTGCAGGGCAGCCCAGCTGAATTAGTCTAGGAACTAGAGCTCTCAGGGAATCACTGATGGGAGAGGAGCCACATTTGGGTGGAGAACATCTTGTGGACACCTCCCAGCTCCACTCTCCATCCTCTAGCATCCATGTAGCAGCTCCAAGTTTGCTATCACAGACCCGCTCAAGCTCCCGTGTCTGGACACCCACCAGGTGGCTGTGTTTTGGTCCTACACACTGGATCCATGTGCTTTTGAGTTGAAGCAGCGTTCAGTCCCTGCCTCTGGCTCTGGGATTTTAGGCCCACTCTCAGGGTGCTGCTTTCATTCTAATGCCTCCCTCTGCAACTGAGGACCTGCATGCTAGGCACCAAGGCCCTGAGACTAGTTTCAGCCTGGCTCCTCCAGACTCTCTTATTGCTTCAGCGCAACCTTACCACAGCTTCCCCTTGAACACACTCAGTTTCCAGTTTCGGTCTTTCAGGGCACAGGATCATTAAAGCAAACAGACCAAGGCCTTGCAAAAGGGGTTGCTAAAACAATTCCTCTATTTTAGACAGCACAAGAGATCCCGAGATCCCAGTAAACACAATACAACACCTGCACACCTGTCTCTGTGTCTTCTTTGCCCTGGAGCATCTTTGGGATTTGGTCAGAGCCCTCCAGGGTGTCCAGAGGCCACCTCCTGCAGCTTATGGCTACTCCTGCTGCTGGAGTCTGATTCTTTGCTGCAGCCATAGCCCTGCAACCAAAGAGTCCCCTCTGCCATCCTTGTGCCCCAGCTTCTCTGTGTGTTTTTGAAGATCTGGGCTAACACCTCCTCTCTCTATTCTCTCTTCTGGGGAGGTTCCATTCCTTCCATGGCCAACCCTCTGCTGAAAAGCTGAAGAAAACCAGTTTTATCTAGAATGCAGTTATTCCTTTCTTCTCTCCTGGCAAGATCTCGATAGATTCTGACAGTCTTTAATGGCCAATGTATTTATAGACAGATGCCTCCACCCCAGCCTCCTGCCCCTTAGAATGCAAAGAGTGAGTGAAGAGTACAGGAAAAGCCCAAAGACATAAGGATACAGATTGTTCAGACAATCAAACGGGAGTTAATGGGCTTTCTACGCATCTGGGTTTTACCCAGACAGTCGGGTTTTTGGCTTCTGTGTCCAGCTGCCATTTAGAGTTGCCAGGTACCCGGTTTTCAACCAGAAAGTCTGGTCTAAAAGGGGACTGGCTGTGTCCAGTTACTTCAGGTCATGGGGAGGCATCTGGTCATTAACTCATGGCAGCCCCTGCTCAACCAGGCTGCCTCCTACCAGCAGGCAGGCTGCTTGTCAGGCTACAGCAGCTCCCATCCCATCCCCGGAGCACAGGGAGCCCAGGTTGCGGGGGGGGGAACATGGAGATGATCCATCAAGTGACAGGGAGGGGAGCAGAGGAGCAAGCAACAGGGGCAGGGCTGTGGAACAAGAAGTGGAGAAGGGGGCTGGGCCTCAAGGAAATAGGTGGGATGGGGGATGGGTCTTTGGGGGAAGAGGTGGGGCACAGTTCAGGGCCCTAGGGGTTCAGTTACCAGCAATTAGAAAGGTGGCAACCCTCTGGGTTGTACACAGACCAAGTCCCCTGTTTGTCATGCTGACACACACAGCAAGGCCAGGAAAGGTTTTACTGTCACTTTGATAGTCCAGTCAGTGACTCAGGGAAGAGGGCCCAGCACTATATCACCAGCCAGCTCTGCACAGAGCCTGGTCTGAGACCCAGAGCACGAGGAGAAAAAATTAGGTCCCTTTATGAGCAAAGAACCTGAGCAGCCTGTCCCGGATCTGTTTGGTCCTCACCCCGTAGATGATGGGGTTTAGCATGGGGGGCACCACGAGCTACATGTTGGCCATGAGAATGTGGAAGTGCAGGGGCACTTTGTGACCAAACCGGTGTGTGAGGAAGGAGAAGAGACCTGGGATGTAAGAGGCTAAGATGACACAGAGGTGGGAGCCGCAGGTCCCAAAAGTCTTGAGCCGGGCGTCTTTTGTGGGGAGGCTGAAGATGGCCCTGAGAATCTGGGTATAGGATACAGCAATAGAAAACACATCAAGACCAGTCAACAAGAATATCACAAAGAGGCCATAGTAACTACTGATGCGGATGTCGGTACAAGCAAGTTGAACCACGGCCATGTGCTCACAGTACGTGTGGGGGATGATGTTGGTTCTGCAATATGGCCACTGTCTGGCCAGGAAGGGATAGGGCAGTATAAGCAAGGCCCCACGCAGCACCACAGCCAGGCCGATCTTGGCCACCACAGGGTTTGTCAGGATGGTGGAATGTCTCAGGGGATCACAGATAGCCACGTAGCGATCCAAAGCCATGGCCACTAAGATCCCAGAGTCCATCACTGAGACACAGTGAATGAAGTACATCTGGGTGAGGCAGGCACTGAAATTGATCTCCCTGGAATTGAACCAGAAAATGCTCAGCATTTTGGGAAGGGTAGACGTTGACAGGCCCAGGTCAATGATGGCCAGCATGCAGAGGAAATAGTACATGGGCACATGGAGGCTCGGCTCCATCTTCACAATGAAGAGGATGGTGAAGTTCCCCAAGACGGCTATGATGTATATGGCGCAGAAGGGGATGGAGATCCAGACATGGGCCGCCTCCAGGCCAGGAATGCCCAGCAGGATGAAGGTGGAGGGGTTGGTGAAATCAGTTTTGTTGGAATCTGACATGGAGTAGGGGAGGTATCAAACTCTGAGGCAGAATGGTGTCTCCTGCATGTACCATACGTTCCCCTTACTTCGTATATGTGCCCAGGGTCTAGGATGATGGTCACAGAACAAATGCCTGGATCAAGAGACAATGTTAATATGAGACACTACATGCACTACTGGAGACAGTTCTCATGGGTGAAGCAGATGGGTTGCTCTTCAGAAACTGAAAAATGACATTTTCATTATTCAGAGAAATGAATTATGAACAACTGATCCTACTAATGCCAATTTGATATTTTATGGTGCTTCATGCATCAATAATTTCTATATATCTGGACTGTTTAGTTTAGAGAAGAGAAAAAGAAGGGGCATATGATGGAGGAGAACAAAATAAAAAAATGCAACAGATTACATTCAAATGGACAAAGAGAGAACAGTTGCTAACCAGTAACATCTATAGACACTTAGTGCTTCAAGAGGGCTAATTCCCCAAAGCTGAAGCAAATTATCAGCAAAACTGATTGGGAGGAAAAATTTAGACATAAAAATAGGAATGAAAATTGGGAGTTCTTTAAGAAGAGATTATTAGATAGCTAAAACCCCACTATTTCGCAGTTAAGAATGTGGACAATTTTGGCTCAAAGCCAGGTTCAGTGGCAAAGTGAAGGCAGCAATTAGGGAGGGAATAGCAATATATAACAAATGGAGAAAGGGAATGTAGATATCAAGCAATACAAATTGGAAGTTATGAAAATTGATAAGGGACGTAAAAGATATCAGGGTGTATCCATGCTTGGGAGGGCTAAGGATCACAAGAAGGAGGTAATTTAAGTATATTAAGAACAAAAGAAATTCTAAGAAAGGTTTATGCCAATTCCTAAGGGAGAAAGGAAACTTGTTAATGTTGTAGAAAAGGTAGATGCATTCATGAAATATTTTTTTTCTGCATTTAGAAAGAAGGAGTATGAGGTACTCATATCATATAGGTGATGGAATACTTTACAGTCCATTAGCAGTCAAGGAGGATGTTAAACAGCATCTACAGTAGAACCTTAGAGTTACAAACACCAGAGCTACAAATTGACTGATCAACCACACATCTCCTTCAGAAGTGGAAGTATGCAATCAGGCAGCAAGAGAGACAAAAAACAAAGACAAATAAAGGAAAATTGTGTGTTAAACAGAAAATATTCAAAAAAATAAAGGGAAAGATTAAAAAATGATATGACAAGGTTAGGAAACAATGGAAAAGCTGTATGGGATTCGTTCAAAAAAAAAGTCTAGGAATATAATTAATGCCAGTCAACAATATGATTTATGAAAAACAGGTCTTGTCAAATAAACATGATTTCATCCTGTAATGAGAGAACACGTTTGGTTGATCAAGGGAACCACACAGATGTAATAGACTTTGATTTCTCTGTGGCATTTGATTTAGTTGGGGAAAACAGTCAGATAATAAAGGAACACTATTCAATATGCGTCAGGCATACAGGACTAAAAACTGGCTAACTGATAGATGTCAGAAAACAGTTGTCAATGGGCCATTGTCAGCGAATGGGAGTGTTTCTAGTGGGGTTCTGCATGGATCAGTTCTAGGCCCGATGCTATTCAATATTTTCATCAATGATGTGGAAGGAAATAGAAAATCACTGCAGATAAAATTTGCAAATGACCAAAAGACTGCAGAGTGGTTAGAATGAGGAGGTGAGGGCAGGCATACTGATTGATCTGGAGCATTTGGTGAGCTGGGCCCATGCAAACAAAATGGTTTTAATATAGTCAAATGCAAAGTGATCCCTTTGGAACAGGGAATGCAAACCCAACCCACAGACTAAAGCAAAAGGATTTAGGGGTTGTTAGGGTTTCCTCCCCACTCTAAACTTTAGGGTGAAGATGTGGGGACCTGCATGAAGGACCCCCTAAGCTTATTTTTACCAGCTTAGGTTAAAAACTTCCCCAAGGCACAATTTTTTTTCTTGCCCTTAGTATTGCTGCCACCACCAAGTGATTTAAACAAACATTCAGGGAGGGCCACTTGGAGCCCTACCTTCCCCAAATATCCCCACAAACCCCTACACCCCGTTTCCTGGGGAGGCTTGAGAATAATATCCTCAGCAACTGGTTAAAAAGTGAGCACAGATCAAACCCCTGGGTCTTTAGGACACTGGAAAACAATTAGGTTTTTAAAAGAAGTTTATTTAGAAAAAGATAAAAGAATCACCTCTGTAAAATTAAGATGGAAAATAACTTTACAGGGTAACAAAAAGATTCCAAACACAGAGGATTTCCCCTCTAGGCAAAATGTTAAAGTTACAAAAACAGGGATAAACCTCCCTCTTAGCACAGGGAAAATTTACAAGCTACAACAAAAGATAATCTAATGCATTTCTTTGCTATTACATACTATTTCTGCAATAGTAGATGCTTAGTTCAGATATGGCTTAGGGAGATGTATTTTCCCTGCCCTGGTTCCTTGCTGACTGCGAGAGAACAAAAACAAAGACACAAACAGAAACCTTCCCCCACAGATTTGAAAGTATTTTCTCCCCTTATTGGTCCTTTTGGTCAGGTATCAACCAGGTTATCTGAGCTTCTTAACCCATTACAGGTAAGGAGGGATTTTATGCTACCCTTACCTGTATGTTTATGACACACACCACAAATCACATACGGTGCTGGACAGCCTGCTCTCCACTGGCTGTGATTTCTTCCTGGAGCTTTAGGAGAAAACAAAATTAATAAGACACATGCACCTCTAGATATACTACTGATTATATAAAAACTAACAATACTTACCTGTAAAGGATTAAGAAGGAATTTTATGCTGTATGTTTATAACAGAGGTCATTGTGGACACTCAACTAATTGTGAGCTCCCATTGCGATGCTGTGGCCAAAAGCGCTGATGTGATCCTTGGATGCATAAACAGAGGAGTGGTAAGTTGGAGCAGGGGAAGGATTTTACCTCTGCACATGGCATTGGTGAAACCAACTGCATCAAGTTCTGGGGTCCACATTTCAAAAAGGATGTACAAAAATTTGAAAGAGTGCAAAAAAGAGCCACAAAAATGATTGTAGACTGGAGAAAATGTCTGACAGACAGAGACTTAAAGAGCTTCATCTATTTATCTTATAAAAAAGATGATCAAGCAGAGACTTTCATGGGGGGGAAAACCGTGGGTAATAGCCTCTGTAATCTAGCGGAGAAAGACAAAGCAAGACCCAATGGCTGGAAGTTGAAACCGGACAAATTCCAGTTGGAAATGAGGGCCAAATATTTAGCAATGATGCTGATCAATCGTTGGGACAAACTGCAAAGGGAAGTGGTGGATTCTCCAGCTCCTCATATCTGCAGATCCAGACTGGATCCTTTACTGTAAGATCTGCCTGAGGGCTTGTCTACATTTCAAATGCTACAACAGTGCTGCCATAGCACTTCTGTGTAGACACTACTTACACCGACAGCAGGGGTTCTCTGATCAGCATAGGTAATCCACCTCCTTGAAAGGTGGTAGCTCGGTCGATGGAAGAGTTTTTCCACTGACCTCATGCTGTCTACACCGGGTTAAGGTTGACACACTGACATCTCTCCAGGGTGTGAATTTTTTTGCTATTGCAAAAAAGCAAATCCAGTTTTGTGTTGCCTTAAGAGAGGCATAGCATGCAAGTCACAGGAGGTGATAGTGTTCTTCTACTCTGCGCTGGTTAGGCCACAGCTGGAGTACTGTGTCCAGTTCTGGGTGCCACATTTCAGGAAAGATGTGGAGAAATTGGACAAAGTCCAGGGAGGAGCAACAAAAATGATTAAATTTCTAGAAAACCTGACCTATGAGGGAAGATTAAAAAATTTGGCTTTGTGTAGTCTGGAAAAGATAAGGCTGAGAGGGGACATGATAACAGTTTTCAAGTATATAAAAGTTTGTTACAAGCAGGAGGGAGAAGAATTGTTTTTCTTAACCTCTGAGGATAGGACAAGAAGCAATGAGCTTAAATTGCAGCAAGGGAGGTTTAGGTTGGACACTAGGAATAAATTGCCCAGGGAGGTTGTGGAATCTCCATCATTGAAGACTTTTTAGAGCAGGTTAGAGAAACACTTGTCAGGGATGGTCTAGATAATGTCCTGTCAGGGGACTGAACTAGACGACCTCTTGAGTCCCTCTGGTCCTACACTGCTGTGATTCTGTGCCCACTCCCCATGCCCCTCCTGTCTGGCTGACATTTCAAGGTCCTTCCAGTCCTCTGATTCTATGCCTTGGCCATGTTGAAAAATTCTTAGAATTGTTCCGGTGAGGAGCCGTAACACCTCCTTACTTTCCAGCAGATAAAAGTCAGATAACGGCTCCCTCCTCCCCCCACCCCCCATTAACAGTCAGAGCCCTGAGATGCAAGAGCAGGAGGGGACACTGTCTGTGCATTAACACACAGCTGGCTCCTGAGGTCTTTATTCGGTTCTCACTCCAAGAGGAGATTTGCCTCAGTGGGGACTAAGCAAATCAGGGGCGATGGACTCATAATTTGGCCTTGTCTTGTCCACATACTAACACCTTTCATCCTGAAGAATCCTCTGTGCCACTGAAATGCAGCCACCTTGGGGCTGGAGCCCATTAACATGGGTGGGCAGGGGTCACACAGAAAAGAAGAAAATTTTGGCCAGTGATACTGGAGCAAACCCATCCCCTGTGGCAAGGGCCCTGGGATGTTTAGTGGTTGTGCTGAGCAGAAAGGACACCAGACCTATTCGCTATCCCATCATGCTCACCTTGCACTGGGTTTGTCGAGCAGGTGAGCTCCTCAGCAAGAGATGGGTACCTGTGAATTCTGAGATTGAAGCGTCTTCCCTGGGAATCCCCCTCAGGTAGCCGTGTCCCACACCTCTCTCACCCCAGCATCTGCAGCAGCATCCCACGCCGAGAGCTGATACAGGGGTGTGCAGCATTTGTAATAGAGCTCTGTGCAATCCCAGTGGGTTCGCTCAGTGTCTACCAGAGAAACAGCATCTGGAGTGAAGTCTGTCTGTGCTTCTGTGCTATTTATCCAGCTTTAGGAGTAAACAGTAATTAAGGGACCTTCCCAGAGGGAGGTGAGATCTCGTGGGTGCTCCCCTGAGTCAAAGAGGAATTGGCTGCTCTGTGCATTTGTGTATATGTAAAAATTATAGTCGATTAGGAAGAAAACTAGGGATAATGCCGAGATCTCCACAGGGTCTGATACCCTGTAAATGCCCGGGATATATGGATGGATAGATACTAGACAGACAGAACTGGACAAAGATGACTGTGTAGAGAAATGGACATTTTCATTGAAGGATCTTCAAAACACCTAGCAAAGGAAAGTCACTATGAACATATCTCCATTATACAGATAGGTAAACTGAGGCACCAGAAAATATGAATTGGCCAATTTCACACAGAGTCCTGGTCTACACTATGAGTTTAGGTCGAATTTAGCAGTGTTAAATCAAATTAAGCCTGGACACGTCCACACGACAAAGTCCTTTCTTTCGACTTAAAGGGCCCTTTAAACCAGTTTCTTTACTCCACCTCCGACGAGGGGATTAGCGCTGAAATCGGACTTTGCGGATCGGATTTGGGGTAGTGTGGACAGAATTTGACGTTATTGGCCTCCGGGAGCTATCCCACAGTGCTTCATTGTGACCGCTCTGGTCAGCACTCTCAACTCAGATGCACTGACCAGGTAGACAGGAAAAGACCCGCGAAGGTTTGAATTTCATTT
The DNA here is from genome assembly GCF_011386835.1 of Chrysemys picta bellii. NCBI lineage: Eukaryota > Metazoa > Chordata > Testudines > Emydidae > Chrysemys > Chrysemys picta. The sequence goes on from NC_088791.1 coordinate 357,087,674, forward strand.
CCTGTTTGCCCAGCATGGAGAGCACAGGTGACCACGCAGAGCTCATCAGCACAGGTAACCATGATGGAGTCCCAGGATCGCAAAAGAGCTCCAGCATGGACCGAACGGGAGGTACGGGATCTGCTCGCCATATGGGGAGACGAATCAGTGCTAGCTGAACTCCGTAGCAGTAAACAAAATGGCAAAATATTAGAAAAAGTCTCAAAGGCCACGAAGGACAGAAGCCATAACAGGGACGCACAGCAGTGCTGCATGAAAATTAAGGAACTACGGCAAGCCTACCACAAAGCCAGAGAGGCAAACAGACGGTCCGGGGCAGAGCCACAAACATGCCGCTTCTACGCGGAGCTGCATGCCATGCTAGGGGGTGCAGCCACCACTACCCCAACCCTGTGCTTTGACTCCATCAATGGAGAATCACGCAACAGGGAAGCGGGTTCGGGATACGAGGAAGATGATGATGAAGATAGCTCACAGCAAGGAAGCGGAGAAATCGGTTTCCCGAACAGCCAGGATATATTTATCACCCTGGACCTGGAACCAGTAACTCCCGAACTCACTCAAGGCATGCTCCCAGACCCTGAGGGCACACAGGGGACCTCTGGTGAGTGTACCTTTGTAAATATTACACATGGTTTAAAAGCAAGCGTGTTTAATGATTAATGATTAATTTGCCCTGGCAATTGCGGCCAGTACAGCTACTGGAAAACTCTGTTAACGTGTATGGGAATGGAGCAGAAATCCTCCAGGGACATCTCCAGAAAGCTCTCCTTCATGTACTCCCAAAACCTTTGCAAAAGGTTTCTGGGGAGAGCTGCCTTATCCCATCTGCCATGGTAGGACACTTTACCATGCCAGGTCAGTAGCACATAGTCTGGAATCATTGCATAACAAAGCATGGCAGCATATGGTCCCGGCGTTTGCTGGCATGCAGACAACATCCATTCCTTATCTCTCTCTGTTATCCTCAGGAGAGTGATATCATTCACGGTCACCTGGTTGAAATGGGGTGATTTTATTAAGGGGACATTCAGAGGTGCCCATTCCTGCTCTGCTGAACAGAAATGTTCCCCGCTGTTAGCCACATGGTGGGGGGGAGGGGTGAAGTGCTCATCCCAGAGAATTGGGAGTGTGTGGGGCGGGGGGGTAGTTGGGTTTGTGCTGCATGTTAACCCGGAATCCGCAGCGCCTCCTTTTACGTTGCAAACCCATTTTAAATGGCCAACCCAATGGGTGTTTGGTATGGGAAATGAGGGCGCTGCTGTTTGAAACCATTCCCACATGTTAAGAAGATTAAAAAAGCCAAAAGACTGTGGCTTACCATGGCTACCTGCAAGATGAATTCTGTTGCCTGGCACTGCATGAGTGAACTCTTGAACCAAACTGGCAGGCCCTCAATATAAAAGGAAAAATGCGACCTTGTAACGAAAGCACATGTGCTGTGTAATGTGAACAGTAAAATTTAACGTGAAAGAGTGTACCCATTGTTTTCTAAAATGTGTCTTTTTTAACCTCCTCTCCCTTCTCCTCCACCAGCTGCAAATGTTTCTCCTTCACAGAGGCTAGTGAAGATTAGAAGGAGAAAACGGCGGACTCGGGATGATATGTTCTCGGAGCTCCAGATGTCCTCCCACGCTGACAGAGCACAGCAGAAGGCGTGGAGGCAGACAATGTCAGAGTGCAAAAAAACACAATATGAACGAGAGGAGAGGTGGTGACCTGAATCATGGGCTGAAGAGAGCAAGTGGCGGACTGAAGAGGATAGGTGGCAGCAGCTTGCTGACAGAAGGCAAGAGTCGATGCTCCGGCTGCTGGAGCATCAATCTGATATGCTCCAGCGTATCGTTGAGCTGCAGGAAAGGCAGCAGGAGCAGAGACCGCCGCTACGGCCCCTGTGTAACCAACATCCCTCCTCCCCAAGTTCCATAGCCTCCTCACCCAGATGCCCAAGAATGCAGTGGGGGAGTCTCCGGCCACCCGTCCACTCCACCCCAGATGATTGCCCAAGCATCAGAAGGCTAGCCTTCAATAAATGTTAAAGTTTTAAAGTTTTAAACTGCAGTGTGTCCTTTTCCTTCCCTCCTCCCCCACCCCTCCCGGGCTACCTTGGCAGTTATCCCCCTAGTTGTGTGATGAATTAATAAAGAATAAATGAATGTGAAGTAACAATGACTTTATTGCCTCTGCAAGCGGTGCTCGAAGGTGGGAGGGTGGTTAGTTTATAGGGAAGTAGAGTGAACTGTGCGGGGGGAGGGTCCATCAAGGAGAAACAAACAGAAGTTTCACACCGTAGCCTGACCAGTCACAAAGCTGGTTTTCAAAGCTTCTCTGATGCGCACCACACCCTGCTGTACTCTTCTAACCACCCTGGTGCCTGGCTGCGCGTAATCAGCGGCCAGGTGATTTGCCTCAACCTCCCACTCCACCATAAATGTCTCCCCCTTACTCTCACAGATATTGTGGAGCGTACAGCAAGAAGCAATAACAATTGGAATATTGGCTTTGCTGAGATCTATCCGAGTTCAGTAAACTGCGCCAGCGCACTTTTAAATGTCCAAATGCACATTCTACCACCATTCGGCACTTGCTCAGCCTATAGTTGAACAGGTCCTGACTACTGTCCAGGTTGCCTGTGTACGGCTTCATGAGCCATGGCATTAAGGGGTAGGCTGTGTCCCCAAGGATAATGATAGGCATTTCAACATCCCCAACGGTTATTTTCTGATCTGGGAAGAAAGTCCCTTCCTCCAGCTTTTGAAACAGACCAGAGTTCCTGAAGACGCGAGCATCATGTACCTTTCCCGGCCATCCCATGTTGATGTTAGTGAAACGTCCCTTGTGATCCACCAGGGCTTGCAGCAGCATTGAAAAGTACCCCTTGCGGTTTATGTACTCGGTGGATTGGTGCTCCGGTGACAAGATAGGGATATGGGTTCCGTCTATCGCCCCATGTGACGTTATTGACATAAACTGGGACCGTATAGATCATTGTTGCAACCAAGGTCCTGTAGTGGCACCCAAATCTTGTATAAAGGGGGTCAAATGGGGTGTCTAGGACAAGGTTATGGTTCACTGGTTATGATTATGCTGTCTATATGTGTGTATCAGTTTTGTAGTTGAAGTTATGAATATTGGCTCTATACTGTCTGTATGGCAAACTTATGCTATGCTTCTGGGTGACATCCCAGACAAGCTGAGATTAGCTCTGCCTAGCCTGCTTGATGACCCATTAAGGACCATCAGCTATACAATGGACCCATTGAGAGAAGGCAGATACGCCTTGTAACTCTGCAAAGTATGCAGGGACTGGCCCATGTGACTCCAGACTCCATTTTGCTGTAATTTTCCACAGTAAGAACAAAGAGGTGTTCTTACACCTGGAAAAGACTATATAAGGCTGATGCCTCATCTCCATCTTGTCTTCAATCCTGCTTCTTACCTCTGGAGGAACTTTGCTACAAACTGAAGCTCTGAACAAAGGACTGAATGACCCATCCCAGCTGGGGATGTATTCCAGAGACTTGATTTGAACCTGCAGTTTATTCCATCGCTGCTGCAAGCCTGAACCAAGAATTTTGCCATAACTGTATGTAATTGATTCCATTTAACCAATTCTAACTCTCATCTCTATCTTTTTCCTTTTATGAATAAACCTTTAGATTTTAGATTCTAAAGGACTGGCAGCAGCGTGATTTGTGGGTAAGATCTGATTTGTATATTGACCTGGGTCTGGGGCTTGTTCCTTTGGGATCAGGAGAACTTTTTTCTTTTACTGGGGTATTGGTTTTCATAATCATTTGTCCCCATAACGTGTGGCACTGGTGGTAATACTTGGAAACTGGAGTGTCTAAGGAGATTGCTTGTGAGACTTGCGGTTAGCCAGTGGGATGAGACCGAAGTCCTCCTAGTCTGTCTGGTTTGGTTTGCCTTAGAGGTGGAAAAACCCCAGCCTTGGGCTGTAACTGCCCTGTTTTAGCAAAAAGAACAGGAGTACTTGTGGCACCTTAGAGACTAACAAATTTATTAGAGCATAAGCTTTCGTGGACTACAGCCCACTTCTTCGGATGCATCCGAAGAAGTGGGCTGTAGTCCACGAAAGCTTATGCTCTAATAAATTTGTTAGTCTCTAAGGTGCCACAAGTACTCCTGTTCTTTTTGCGGATACAGACTAACACGGCTGCTACTCTGAAACCTGTTTTAGCAGTTTGTCCTGAGTTGGCACTCTCAGTTGGGTTCCGCCAGAACCGCATTGTCACACCCCACCACAGTTTGGGAATCCCATTGCAACAAAGCCATCCACTATGACCTGCATGTTTCCCAGAATCACTACCCTTGATATCAGCAGGTCTTTGATTGCGTTTGCTACTTGGATCACAGCAGCCCCCACAGTAGATTTGCCCACTCCAAATTGATTTCCGACTGACCAGTTGTTGTCTGGCGTTGCAAACTTCCACAGGGCTATTGCCACTCGCTTCTCAACTATGAGGGCTGCTCTCATCGTGGTATTCTGGCGCTTCAGGTCAGGGGAAAGAAAATCACAAAGTTCCATGAAAGTGCCCTTACGCATGCGAAAGTTTCACAGCCACTGGGAATCGTCCCACACCTGCAACACGATGCGGTCCCACCAGTCTGTGCTTGTTTCCCGGGCCCAGAATCAGCATTCCACGTCATGAACCTGCCCCAGTAACACCACGATTTGCACATTGCTGGGGTCCGTACTTTGTGAGAGGTCTATGTCCATGTCAATTTCCTCATCACTATCGTCGCCGCGCTGCAATCGCTGCAATCGCTGCAATCGCTGCAATCGCTGCAATTACCTCCTCGCCTGGTTTTGCTTTGGCGTGTTCTGGCTCTGCATATACTCCAGGACAATGCGCGTGGTGTTCATAGTGCTCATAATTGCCGCAGTGATCTGAGCGGGCTCCATGATCCCAGTGCTATGGCATCTGGGCTGAAAAAAGGCGCGAAACTATTGCCTGAGGGTAGGGTGACCAGATAGCAAGTATGAAAAATCGGGACAGGGGGTGGGGGGTAATAGGATCTTATATAAGAAAAAGACCCAAAAATCGGGACTGTCCCTATAAAATAGGGACATCTGGTCACCCTACCTGAGGGAGGGGCAAGTGATGACATGGCTTACAGGGAATTAAAATCAACAAAGGTGGCTGTGCATCAGGGAGAAACACAAGCAACTGTCACACAGAATGGCCCCCCCAAAGATTGAACTCAAAACCTTGGGTTTAGCAGGCCGTTGATTTCACGGAGGGAGGGGAAAGCAAATGAATACAGAACAAATCTGGTCCATCTATCTTTTACATCTTAGGCTGGCAGCAGACGGTGCAGCATGACTGATAGCCATCGGCATCTTCTGGGTGCTTGGCAGAAGATGCTGTATTACGATTGCTAGCCATCACCATCAAGACAGTTCAATAGGACTGCCGGCAGGACTGATTCTCCAGGAGACAAAGCATGTCTGCCCAGGTGCCTCTGACCGAACTCACTGAGGAATACGACGATGATGGATATCAATTGTAATACACCATCCACTGCCAAAAGGCAAGGAGCTGCTGCTGTATAGCAATGCAGCCCCACGTCTTCCAGAACCCAGATAGCCGATGACGGCTGCCAGTCATACTCCACCATCTACTGCCAAAAGGCAATTAGCTGCTGCTGTGTAGCAATGCAGTACCACGTCTGCCGGCACCCAGAGGACATATGGTGATGGTGAGCTGAGCTGAGTAGGCTCCATGCTTGCCGTGGTATGTTGTCTGCACAGGTAACCCAGGTAAAAAGGCGTGAATCGATTGTCTGCCATTGCTCTGATGGAGGGGGAGGGGCCTGAAGACATGTACCCAGAACCCCCCACGACACTGTTTTTGCATCATCAGGCATTGGGATCTCAACCCAGAATTCCAACGGGCGGCGGAGACTGTGGGAACTGTGGGATATCTACCCACAGCGCAATGCTCCGGAAGTCGACACTAGCCTCGGTACTATGGATGCAGTCCGCCGACTTAATGCACTTAGAGCATTTTATGTGGGGACACACACAATCGACTGTATAAAACCGATTTCTATAAAACCGGCTTCAATAAATTCGACCTAATTTCATGGTGTAGACATACCCAGAGACTGAATACCAGGTTTACACACTGAGCCTAGGAGTCCTGACTTCCCTGCCATAACCGCGGTCTCTCCATCACACCAAGAGGGAAATGGATTCCAGCTCTGGCAGGGGCTGTTCGTTGGGTGGGATGCAGAGGAAAGGCTGGAAGAGGGAGCCTGAGCCTTCACCATCCTCTCAAGGTGAGTCTGAGGTTTTCAGAACTAGCTGGAGTTTGTGATTTCCCCACTCCTGTGAGGTGTGAACTCCAGGACTTCACTTCTGCTCCCACTCAGAAACCTGCCAACGCATCACAGTCACTGAGGTCACTTGGGGGGAACAGACTCAGTAAAAGCAACACCAACAGAATGTTCCTGTGGATAGAGGGCAGCCAGGGCCTGTCCTGGGGACAGAGGCCTCCCCCTCCCCGCAAAAACTGCTGTGGAACAAGGGGGGCCCTATAGGCCGGATAGAGACTGGAGTAGTGTTTGCATTGGATTTGTTCTCTCCCTCTCGGTTCATTTCCTCCCAGTCCCTCCCAGGTGGAACTGCAATCTATTGTTTCAGGCTGAGTCAGACTTTCCAGGACTGCCCCGGCTGGAGGGCGCTTGGATTCCCACAGCTGAATTCTCTGCCTGCTCCTCTGGCTCATCAGATGTATTTCACCAGTCCAGAGCATCTGCATTTTTAAGTACTAGAAAGAGACTGAATAAATTCTCCTGTCTGAGCCCAACAAGGACGTCCTGTCTACCTGTATTCAAGTTACTAACACTGCAGCTATAAAGCATGGTTTGACCTTTGTCTGTAAGATGTATTGGATTTGCAAAAGGTACAGAAAAGGGCAACAGAAATGATTAGGGGTATGGAACACCTTCTGTATGAGGAGAGATTAAAAACACTTGGCTGTAGATTCAAAACAAACAAAAGGAAGAATTTCTTCACAGTCAACCTGTGGAACTCTTTGCCAGGGGATGCTGTGAAGGCCAAAACCATAAAAGGGTTCCAATAGAACTATATAACTTCATGGACAATAGGTCTCTCAATGGCTATTAGTCATGTTGGGCAGGGATCCAACACCTTGTTCTGCATGTCCCTTGTCTCTGTTTTCTAGAAGCTGGGAGTGGGCAACAGGGCATGAATCACTTTGTGATTGAATATTCTGTTCATTCATTCTGAAGCACATGGTATTGGCCACTGTGAGAGGACAGGATACTGGGCTAGATGGACCTTTGGTCTGACCCAGTATGGCCATTCTGATGTTCTTATAGAGACCCCAGATTATAGGTCAGTGGGCTAGCTTCCCTTTATTATGTTCACTGCTTTGCATGATATTTAGCAGGGCCGGTGCAAGGATATTTTGCGCCCTAGGCGAAACTTCCACCTTGCCCCCCCCCAGCATTGCTTATTAAAAACTTTCAAAAATGAATACTGCATAATGTGGCATTGTTCATTATAATTAATACACGTTCAGCTTGACATTTATTAATCTAATTATTTAGTCTACATATTTAATAAAAATAAATGAATAACCTGACAGTGCTGACATTGTTATTGTTTTCCATTTGCACAACATAGCAGGGATCTTAAAATAAATCACTTACATTATACACAATACACTGTCACAGAGTAACATGTTATAATTTAGAATTTATTTTTCCATGGGGAAGGGAAGCAGACCCCTGTTAAAAGTAACCGTGGTGAGGGTACATCTGAAATGGGGGGCCATGGAGGGCCCCAAAGATGTGGGGGTGCACCATCAGTTGCAACCGAGGTGCTGACCTGGTGGATTGTCTGGGCGGCCCCCAGAGTGCCCTAGTCCTCACCGATAGCCAGAACCAGTGAAGGGCACTCTGCCCTTACACTGCGGGGGCTACCCTGCAGGGGGCACGGGACCATACCCCAGCAGGAAGAGAGCCACTGGGGACAGGACTTGGTGGGGCTGCAGCCTCGGACCCAGCCACTGAGAGGGAGCAGGTCCCCACCATTTTCCCAGCCACTGAATTCTAGGCCGAGCTGTGGAAGGATCCCTCCTTAGAGAAGCTGAGGGAACTTGCTGGTCACAGCATAACAAAACCCTGGGGGGAAGACTGCCAGGAGAGATTCCTATGGTGTAAGAAACCTTAATAGGCACCAGCAGGAAATGTGAGTATGGATACTGGTTATCCATCATTGTTTCTTAATGAGAGTCCATGCTGTAGGGAGTTTCCCATGCTCCTAGTTACTGAAAATCTTAGACTGGAAAGAAACAAAACCTCTGCCAAGACATGTGCCAAGGGAAAACATCCCAACTAGAACACACCTCAGGGAAAATTGCAGCTCCATGGAATCACCTGCTGATTCGCAGCTGTGGCCAAAACAAAGACAATGTTCAGATGCCTAAGGAAAGGGATGGAGAATAACCTGCTCTGGATATGCGTGCAGTTTTTGTCACATAGTCTCTATAAAGTATATAGCAGATAGAAAATGGATTTCTGAGACAGGCTATGAGAAAGGGGGAGGCTGCCATATGTGGACAGATGGAAAATCTGGGACTGTTTTGTTTAGAGAAGAGACAAAGAAGGGGCATATGATAGAGGAGAGGAAAATAACCCCCTGGTTCTCATGGGGGACTTCAATCACCATGACATATGCTGGGAGAGCAATACAGGAGGGAACAGACAATCCAGGAAGTTTTGGAGAGAATTGGGTACAACTTCCTGGTGTAAGTGCTGGAGGAAACAACTCTTGACCTGCTGCTCACAAACAACAAAGAATTGGTAGAGGAACTAGAAGTGGGTGGCAACCTGGGTAGCAGTGACCATGAGATGGTTGAGTTCAAGATCCTGACAAAAGGAAGAAAGGAGAGCAGCAGAATACAGACCCTGGATTTCAGAAAAGCCAACTTTGACTCCCTTAGAGAACTGATGGACAGGATGCCCTGGGAGGCTAATATGAGGGGGAAAGGAGTCCAGGAGAGCTGGCTGTATTTTAAAGAAGCCTTATTGAGGGTGCTGGAACAAACCACCCCAATGTGCAGAAAGAATAGCAAATATGGCAGGTGACCAGCTTGGCTTAAAAGAGAAATCTTCAGTGAGTTTAAATGAAAAAGGAACGTTACAAGAAGTGGAAACTTGGATAGATGACTTGGGAGGAGGATAAAAATATTGCTTGAGCATGCAGGGGTGTAATCAGGAAAGCCAAAGCACAATTGGAGTTGCAGCTAGGAAGGGTTGTGAAGGGTAAAAGAAGGGCTTCTCCAGGTATGTGTGAAAGTAGAATGAATTATATTGTAAAAGTAGAATGGATTAAAGAAATGCTGTATGTTCCTTTAAGCAGGAATGAGGAATGTTGAGATAAAGTTGAGAGGAAGAGAAACATTAAGGTATTGAACAATGTGTCCACTTAAGCTGATAGTGGACATTAACAGGAGATCAGTAAGAGTTAATAAGGAAATAAGATATGTGTGTCTAGCCCCAGGTAAACTTATGAGTTCTGCTCCCTTTGTCATCTTGTTAAGTTCGCACCCTTTTTATCTGTATAAATAAGGTAGTTTGGGCCTTGGATGGCACTCACATTATCTGGGTGTATTAACACAGCGCTTTTGCTAATAAATCGTGAGTCCTGAGTCTGACTTTGACATATGTTAGCAACAAGAAGAATATCAGGGAGAGTGTGGGACCCTTACTGAATGGGGGAGCAACCTAGTGACAGAGGATGTGGAAAAAGCTGAAGTACTCAAAGCTTTTTTGCCTCGGTCTTCAGGTCAGCTCCCAGACAGCTGCACTGGGCAACACAGTATGGGGACGAGATGAGCATCCCTCAGTGGTGAAAGAACTGGTAAGAACTATTTAGAAAAGCTGGACATGCACAACTCCACGGGTCCAAATCTAATGTATCCAAGGGTGCTTAGGCAGTTGGCTGATGTGATTGCAGAACCATTGGCCATTATCTTTGAAATCTCATGACGATAGGGGCAAATCCCAGACGATTGGAGAAAGGGAAGAACGAGAATCCAGGGGACAACAGACCAGTGAGCCACCCGTCAGTCCCTGCAAAAATCATGGACCAGGTCCTCAAGGAATCCATTTTGAAGCACTTGGAGGAGAGAAAGATAAGAAGGAGCAGCCAACATGGATTCACTAAGGGCAAGTCATGCCTTACCAACCTGATTGCCTTCTATGATGTCATAGCTAGCTCTGTGGATATGGGGAAAGTGGTGGATGTGATATATGTTGACTTTAGAAAAGCTTTTGATACGGTCTCCCACAGTATTCTTGCTGCCAAGTTAAAGAAGAATGGGCTGGATGAATGGATTATAAGGTGGATAGAAAGCTGGTTAGATCATCAGGCTCAACGGGTAGTGATCAATGGCTCCATGTCTAGTTGGCAGCCGGTTTCAAGTGGAGTGCCCCAGGGTTCGGTCCTAGGGCTGGTTTTGTTCAATATCTTCATTAATGATCTGGAGGATAGCGTGGACTGCACTCTCAGCAAGTTTGCAGATGTCACTAAACTGGGACAAGTGGTAGATACGCTGGAGAATAGGGATCGGATACAGAGGGACCTAGACAAATTAGAGGTTTGGGCCAAAAGAAACCTGATTAGATTCAACAAGGACAAGCGCAGAGTCCTGCACTTAGGACGGAAGAATCCCATGCACTGTTACAGACTAGGGACCGAATGGCTAGGTAGCAGTTCTGCAGAAAAGGACCTAGGGGTTACAGTGGACGAGAAGCTGGATATGAGTCAACAGTGTGCCCTTGTTGCCAAGAATGCTAACGGCATTTGGGGCTGTATAAGTAGGGGCATTGCCAGCAGATCAAGGGATGTGATCCTTCCCCTCTATTCGACATTGGTGAGGCCTTATTTGCAGTACTGTGTCCAGTTTTGGGCCCCACACTACAAGAAGGATGTGGAAAAATTGGAAAGATGAGGGCAACAAAAATGATTAGGGGTCTGGAGCACATGACTTATGAGGAGAGGCTGAGGAAACTGGGATTGTTTAGTCTGCAGAAGAGAAGAATGGGGGGGGGGGGGATTTGATAGCTGCTTTCAACTACCTGAAGGGGGATTCCAAAGAGGATGGATCTAGACTCTTCTCAGTGGTACCTGATGACAGAACAAGGAGTAATGGTCTCAAGTTGCAGTTGGGGAGGTTTAGGTTGGATATTAGGAAAAACTTTTTCACTAGGAGGGTGGTGAAGCACTAGAATGGGTTACCTAGGGAGTTGGTGGAATCTCCTTCCTTAGAGGTTTTTAAGGTCAAGCTTGACAAAGCCCTGGCTGGGATGATTTAGTTGGGAATTGGTCCTGCTTTGAGCAGGGGTTTGGACTAGATGATCTCCTGAGGTCCCTTTCAACCCTTATATTCTATGATTCTATGATTGTAAATTCCATTTATTCTCATTGCCATTGACGCACAACCTGTATCCTGTGATTAAAACACATGTCTGAGCCAGGTGTGCTTTTACAGTATTTTTATGATCTAATATTAAACTTCTGGGTAATTTTGTGCAATATTATCACTTAGTGCCTCTTTTCCCATAATCTTAGAGCATTGGTTTATTTTCCAGTAACTTATGCCATCATTTCTTGTCTCCAACACCTACAATAGCTAAACTAAACTCTTGTAGGCCTCAACCTACAGGTACTTGCATTCCAGCTTGTCTTACTCATGTCTAGTACTTGGTTCCTCTAAATACAGATCAGCTCACACGTCTATAATCCCACAACTTAACCCTAATTAACATACATTGAAAATATAGTATAACATATTGATTAATCATAACATCACAAAATAAATGAATAATGAACTAAAATTATTGGCTACAATTTAGACCCCATCATTTTATATGTATAGTTGGGATGATATTTTCCAATGTGCATTACTTTGTTGACATCATCTTGGAGCATCTTTCGGATTTGGTCAGAGCCCTCCAGGGTGTTCAGGGGCCACCTCCTGGAACTCCTGGCTTCTCCTCCAGCTGGAACCTGTCTCTGCTGCAGCCAGAGCCCTGCAACCAAAGAGTCACCTCTGACGCCCTGGTGCCTCTCTCCTGCCCCAGCTTCTTTTGACTCATCCAGTCTCTGTGTTTTTGAAGGGCTGGAAACAATGCTTCCTCTCTCTGTTCCCTTTTCTGGGGAGGTTCCATTTCTTCCATGCCTGCCCCTCTGCAGAGAAGCTGCAGAAAACTGCTTTTATCTAGAATTCAGTTATCCCCCCCTTCTACTGGGTGAGCTCTCGCTGGGGCTGAAAGTCAATAACCAACCTATTTAAAGAGAGATGTCTCTGCCTCAGCCTTCTGCCCCTTCATACAAGGTGGGTGAGAGAAGAGTAAAGGAAAAGCCCAAAGACATAATGGATACAGACGGTTTCTATAACAAAGGGTGAGTTAATGGGGTTTCCACCCATCTAGGTTTTATCTGGACACTCTGTTTTTTGGCTTCTGTGTCTGGGTGCCATGCTGGGTTGTCGGGTGCCTGGTTTTGAACTAGAAAGTCCAGCCAAGAAGAGCATCTGGCTGTGTCTGCTTCCTGCAGGGCAGGGTGGAGGTATGGGGTCGTTCACCCAGGCCTGCCCCTCCTCAGCCAGGGCCACATCATACCAACAGGGAGGCCCCTTGTCAGGCTTCAGCAGCTCCAACCAGTCCCAGAGCAGAGGGAGCCCACCTGTGGCAGAGATGGAGGTGGAGAAGAACTAGCAAGTGATGGGGGGAGCGGAGTAGAGAAGCCAGGGACAAGGGCAGGGAAGTGGTGGAAGAAATGCAGAATGGAGCTGGGTCTCAATGGACTAGGTGGGGCATGGGAAGAGGCCTAGGGGAAATATGTGGGGCAGAGGTCAGGGTCTTAAGGGAATGGGGGGGGGGGCAGGGGAGAGTCGTGAGGTCCAATTACCAGCAGTTAGAAAGGTGGCAATCCAATGACTTAATGAGCGGTATACAGACAGATTCTCCAGTTCTCACACTGACAGCACAGTAATATAAGGGAAGGGTATAAAGTCTCTCTGACTGCCCAGTGAGTGATTCAGGGAAGAGGGCCCAGCACCATGTCACCAGCCAGCTGTGCATGGAGCTCAGTCTGAGAGCTGTATTTTAAAGAATCCTTATTGCGATTGCAGGAACAAACCATCCCGATGTGTAGAAAGAATAGTAAATATGGCAGGCGACCAGCTTGGCTAAACAGTGAAATCCTTACTGATCTTAAACGCAAAAAAGAAGCTTACAAGAAGTGGAAGATTGGACAAATTACCAGGGAGGAGTATAAAAATATCTCTCAGGCATGCAGGAGTGAAATCAGGAAGGCCAAATCACACTTGGAGTTGCAGCTAGCAAGAGATCTTAAGAGGAACAAGAAGGGTTTCTTCAGGTATGTTAGCAACAAGAAGAAAGTCAAGGAAAGTGTGGGCCCCTTACTGAATGAGGGAGGTAACCTAGTGACAGAGGATGTGGAAAAACCTAATGTACCAAATACTTTTTTTGCCTCTGTCTTCATGAACAAGGTCAACTCCCAGACTGCTGCACTGGGCAGCACAGTATGGGGAGAAGGTGACCAGCCCTCTGTGGAGAAAGAAGTGGTTCGGGACTATTTAGAAAAACTGGATGTGCATGAGCCCATGGGGCCGCATGCGCTGCGTCCGAGGGTGCTAAAGGAGTTGGCGGATGAGATTGCAGAGCCATTGGACATTATTTTTGAAAACTCATGGCGATCAGGGGAGGTCCCGGATGACTGGAAAAAGGCTAATGTAGTGCCCATCTTTAAAAAAGGGAAGAAGGAGGATCCGGGGAACTACAGGCCAGTCAGCCTCACTTTTCAGTCCCTGGAAAAATCATGGAGCAGGTCCTCAAGGAATCAATTATGAAACATTTAGAGGAAAGGAAAGTGATCAGGAACAGTCAGCATGGATTCACCAAGGGAAAGTCGTGCCTGACTAACCTAATTGCCTTCTCTGATGAGATAACTGGGTCTGTGGATGAGGGGAAAGCAGTGGATGTGTTATTCCTTGACTTTAGCAAAGCTTTTGATACGGTCTCCCACAGTATTCTTGCAAGCAAGTTAAAGAAGTACGGGTTGGATGAGTAGACTGTAAGGTGGATAGAAAGCTGGCTAGATCGTCGGGCTCAACGGGTAGTGATCAATGGCTCCATGTTTAGTTGGCAGCTGGTATCAAGCGGAGTGCCCCAAGGGTTGGTCCTGGGGCCGGTTTTGTTTAATATCTTTATTAATGATCTGGAGGATGGTGTGGATTGCACTCTCAGCAACTTTGCAGATGACACTAAACTAGGAGGCGTGGTAGATACACTAGAGGGTAGGGATCGGATACAGAGGGACCTAGACAAATTAGAGGATTGGGCCAAAAAAAACCTGATGAGGTTCAACAAGGACAAGTGCAGAGTCCTGCACTTAGGACGGAAGAATCCCATGACTGCTAGGGACCGAATGGCTAGGTAGCAGTTCTGCAGAAAAGGACCTAGGGGTCACAGTGGACGAAAAGCTGGATATGAGTCAACAGTGTGCCCTTGTTGCCAAGAAGGCTAACGGCATTTTGGGATGTATAAGTAGGGGCATTGCCAGCAGATTGAGGAACGTGATCGTCCCCCTTTATTCAACATTGGTGAGGCCTTATTTGGAGTACTGTGTCCAGTTTTGGTCCCCACACTACAAGAAGGATGTGGAAAAATTGGAAAGAGTCCAGCAGAGGGCAACAAAAATGATTAGGGGTCTGAAGCACATGACTTATGAGGAGAGGCTGAGGGAACTGGGATTGTTTAGTCTCCAGAAGAGAAGAATGAGGGGGGATTTGATAGCTGCTTTCAACTACCTGAGGGGGGTTCCAAAGAGGATGGATCTAGACTGTTCTCAGTGGTGGTAGATGACAGAACAAGGAGTAATGGGCTCAAGTTGCAGTGCGGGAGGTCTAGGTTGGATATTAGGAAACACTATTTCACTAGGAGGGTGGTGAAGCACTGGAATGCGTTACCTAGGGAGGTGGTGGAATCTCCTTCCTTAGAGGTTTTTAAGGCCCGGCTTGACAAAGCCCTGGCTGGGATGATTTAGTTGGGAATTGGTCCTGCTTTGAGACGGGGGTTGGAGTAGATGACCTCCTGAAGTCCCTTCCAACCCTGATATTCTATGGTTCTATGAGAGCCAGAGCACCAGGAGAAAACTTTAGGTCCCTTTATGAGTATAGAGCCGGAGCAGCCTGTCCCGGATCTGTCTGGTCCTCACCCCATAGATGATGGGGTTCAGCATGGGGGGCAGCAAGAGGCATATGTTGGCAATGAGAACGTGGAAATGTATGGCCACATTCTGCCCAAACCGGTACATAAGTGAGGAGAAGAGACCTGGGATGTAAAAGCCTAAGATGGCACAGAGGTGGGATCCACAGGTCCCAAACGTCTTGAGCCGGGCGTCCTTTGTGGGGAGGCTGAAGATGGCCCTGAGGATCTGGATATAGGACACAGCAATAAAAATCACATCCAGACCCATCACACAGAATATCACAAAAAGGCCATAGTAACTATTGACGCGTGTATCGGCACAGGCCAGCTTCACCACGGCTATGTGTGAGCAAAACGGCTCAGGAATGATGTTGGTTCTGCAATATGGCCATTGCCTTACCAGGAAGGGCAAGGGCAATGCAAGCAAGCCACTACGCAGCACCACAGCCAGGCCAATCTTGGCCACCACAGGGTTTGTGAGGATGGTGGAATGTCTCAGGGGATGGCAGATGGCTACGTACCGATCCAAAGCCATTGCCACGAACATCCCAGACTCCATCACTAAGAAGCAGTGAATGAAGTACATCTGGGTTAAGCAGGCACTGAAATCTATATCCCTGGAATTGAACCAGAAGATGCTCAGCATTTTGGGAACGATGGACATAGACATGACCAGGTCGGAGACAGCCAGCATGCAGAGGAAATAGTACATGGGCCCATGGAGACTCGGCTCCATCTTCACAATGAAAAGGATGGTGAAGTTCCCCAAGACAGCTATGGCATACATGGTGCAGAAGGGGATGGAGATCCAGACATGGGCCGTCTCCAGGCCAGGAATGCCCAGCAGGATGAAGGTGGAGGGGTTGGTGAAGTCAGTTGTGTTGGAATCTGACATGGAGTATGGGAGAAGGTGTCCAACTCTGAGGCAGAACGGTGTCTCCTGAATATACTGTATGTTCCCCTGACTTCCTGTAAGTGCCCAGAGTCTAGGGTGTTCGTCGCAGGACAAATGCCTGGATGGAGAGACAAAGTTAATATGAGAAACTGCATGCACATGCTTAGGGAGATCTGAGAGTGGGGAAAAAAACATTTTCAAAGACATGCCGGGGCAAACAACACAACTAGAACACACCTCAGGGAAAGGACCTGGGCATCATTAATAGCAGCTCCACAGAAACACCTGCTCATTCACAGCAGTGGCCGAAGACAGTGTTCGGATGCCTGAAGGAATCCGATGGAGAATACCCTGCTCTGGATATGTGCTCCGTTTTGGTCATCCAGTCTCTATTAAGGATATAGCAGACAGAAAGGGGATTTCTAAGACAGGCTATGCGAATGGGGGAGGCTGCCATATGCTGACTTTCCGTATGTCCCCAGGGTCTAGGGAGATGGTTGCCGTACAAATGCCTGGGTAGAGAGACAATGTTAATATGAGACACCACATGCACTACTGGGAGCTGTTCTCATGGGTGAAGCAGCTTGGTTTCTCTTCACACACTAAGAATTGACATTTTCATTATTCAGAGAAATGAATTATAAACAACTGACCCTAATAATGCCAATTCCATATTTGATGGCATGTGTCTGTAATTCCTACATGTCGTAGTGTGGTAAAGCACTAGGAGGAAACACGCATGTGGATACTGGTTATCCCTCGTTGCTGCTTAATGCAATGAATGCCAGGCTAGAGAGTCCATGCTGTAGGGAATTCCCCATTCACCTGGTGGCTCAAAATCTGAGCCTGGAAAAAAAGCAAATCTTTGATGGGTGGAACATCCCAACTAGAATACACCTCAGTGAAAAGATGTGGCTGTCTACTGATAGCAGCTCCAGAGAAACACCTGCTCATTGGCAGTTGTGGCCAAAAGAAAAACAGTGTTCAGATATCTAATGAATGGGATGGACATTCGCTCAGTTTTGGTCACCCAGTCTCTCTAAAGGATACAGCAGATAGAACGGGGATTTCTGAGACAGGCTTCGAGAATGGGGAAGGTTGCCATATGCAAACAGACTGAAAACTCTGGGACTGTTTCATTTAGAGAAGAGACAGAGTGAGCGTATGACATAGGAGAGCAAAATAAAGAATGGAACTAATTATATTGAAATGGATAGAGAACAGTTCCCAACCAGTAATGTCTATAGATACTTTGTTCTTCAAAGAGCTAATTCCCCAAAGTTGAGCAAAATTATCATCTTAACTGATTCGGAGGAAAGAATTAGACAGAAAAATGGGAATGGAATGTGGGAATTCTTTAAGAAGAGATTATTAGATAGCTTAAAACCACAAATCCACAGTCAAGAAAGTGGACAACTTTGGAGAAAATGCTGGTTCATTGGCAAAGTGGAGGCAGCAATTAGAGGTGAAAAACAATATCAAACAAATGGGAAAAAGGGAAAATAGAAAGCAAATAATACAAACTGGAAGCTATGAAAATTGATGAGGGATGTTAAAAGCATCAGGGAAAAATCCATGCTTGGCAGGGCTAAGGATCTAAATAAGAAGTATCTTATTAAGTATATTAATATAAAAGAAATCATAGAAAAGATGTAGGCCAATTCTGACAGGGAGAAAGGAAGCTTCAGAATGTTTCAAAAAAAGTAGTGTGTTCAAGAAATCATTTTTTTCTGCATTCGGAAAGAAGCAGTATGAGGTACTGATATCACAGGAAGTGTTGAAATACTTTCCAGTCCATTAGAAGTCAAGGAGGATGTTAAACAGTATCAACAGGAGAAGCTCAGAGTTACGAACATCAGAGTTACGAACTGACCGATCGACCTTGACAACGTTAAGAAACAATGGAAAAACTGGTATGGGATTAGTTCAAAAAAAAAAAAAAACCTCTAGGAATATAATTAATGCCAGTCAACAACATGGTTTATGGAAAACAGATCTTGCCATATAACCCAATTTCATCCTTTAATGACTGTACACATTTGGTTGATCAAGGGAACTGTCAGGGCCGGCTCCAGGCACCAGCTTGCCAAGCAGGTGTTTGGGGCGGCCATTCTGGAGAGGGGCGGCACGTCCAGGTATTCGGCGGCAATTCGGTGGACGGTCCCTCACTCCCGCTTGGAGCGAAGGACCTTCCGTCGAATTGCCGCCGCAGATCGCGATCACAGCTTTTTTTTTTTTTTTTTTTTTTGTGCCGCTTGGGGCGGCAAAAACCCTGGAGCCAGCCCTGGGAACTGTGCAGATGCAATAGACTTCAATTTCTCTGAGACATTTGATTTAGTAGGGGAAAACATTCAGATAAAAAAACACTGTACAATACCCGTGGAGCACATGTAAAATGGACTAAAAACTGGCAGATCTCAGAAAGCCGTTGTCAATGGTCATTATCAGTGAATGGGGCTGTTTCTAGTGGGGTTCTGCAGGAATCAGTTCTAGGCCTGATGCTTTTCAACATTTTCATCAAGGATCTGGAAGGACATAGAAAATCACTGCAGATAAAATGTGTGGATGACCCAAAGATTGGCAGCGTGGTTACAATGAGGCATCCAGCACAGGTACACCAATTGATCTGGAGCATTTGGTGAGCTGGGTCTGTGCAAACAAAATGTTTTTATACAGTCACATGAAAAGTGATCCTCTCAGAACAGGCAACGCAGGCCCGACCCACAGACTAGGGCACTGTATTACGGAACGCAGGGACCCCGAATTGGATTTAGGGCAACACTGTGGACAATCACCTCATCATGAGCTCCCAGTGCGATGCTGTGGCCAAAAGTGCTGATGTGATCCTTGGATCAGGGCCGCAGGGGATTAGCGGGGGGCCTGGCGCCGGGAGCAGGAGTTGGATCTGCCCCCCCACACTCACAGGTGGCAGCGGGAAGCAGAGTGACCTGTCCGCAGCCCGCTCCACTCCCACAGCTCCCAGCCCTGTTGCTTGGAGGAAGGGGTCAGGCCCACCCCTGCACTCACCAGCGGCGGGAAGCGGAGCAATGTGGCTGCAAGCTGGTGAATGCAGGGGCAGAGGCGACCCCTTCTGTCGGCTCCAGTACCTCCGCTAATCCCACGAGCCATGTCACTCGGAGGAGGAGGCATGGGGGAAGGGGTGGAATGGGGGCGGGGTGGGGGTGGAGCAGCGGTGGAAAGATATGGGGCGTGACAGAGCCATGGCAGGGGCTGGGGGGGAAGGGGTCAAATGGGGGCAGGGCAGGGGCGGAGCAGGGGGGCTGGCCGGGGGATGGGGTGGGCTGCTGGAGCCAGCGCCACAGACGCAGCATGCAGCTGTCTAGGGCCCCCCGTATGCCTAAGGACGGCCCTGCCGTGGATGCATAAACACAGGAGGGGTGAGTTGAAGCAGGCAAAGAAATTACCTCTGCATGTGGCATTGGTGAAACTGACTGTGTCCAGTTCTGGGTTCTACATTTCAAAAGAGATGTTGAAAAATTTGAGCTGGTGGAGAAAAGAGCCACAAAAATAATTGAAGGCTGCAGAAAATGCCGGACAGAGACAGAGATTTAAAGAACTTTGTTTATTTATCTTAAATAGCAATAACAGGCTCTGTAATCTAGCGGAGAAAGGCAGAGCAAGGCCCAATGGCTGGAAGCTGAAGCCAGACATATTCCAGTAGCAAATAAGGGCCAAATGTTTAGCACCGAGGGTGATTAATCGTTGGAACAAACGGCGAAGGGAAGTGGTGGATTCTCCAACTCCCCATATCTGCAGACCCAGACTGGATGCTTTTTTTGAAGATCTGCTTGAGGGCTTGTCTACACTCAAAACGCCACAGCAGCACTGCCATAGCGCTTCAGCATAGACACTACTTCCACTGATGGCAGGGGTTCTCCCATCAGCGTGGGGAATCCACTTCCCTGAGAGACGGTAGCTAGGTCAGCTGAAGAATTCATTTGTGGATCTCATACCATCTACACCGGGGTTAAGTTGAATTAGCTACATCTATCAGGGGGGTGGGTTTTCTTATTTGCTGTCTCTAAAAAAAGCAAATGTAATGTCACGTTGTGTTATTGGAGGCATAGCATGGAGGTCACAATATATGATAGTACCTCTCTACTCGGCGATGGTTAGGCCTCAGTTGAAGTACTGTGTTAAATTTTGTATGGAAGGATGTAGGGAAATTGGAATGGATCCAGATGCAAATTAAAAATATGTTACGAGGGATGGTGGCAGCCATATGTGAAAGCTGAAGGCACTGACTGTGTTCAGTTTGGAAAGAGGAGATTAGTGGGACATGATCATGGACTTCAAATCCTTCAAAGGCTGCCATAAAAAAGGTGGAAGAATGTTGTTCTCTCTTGGCACAGAGGGCAGGACAAGAGTGTCACAGAGTGTGGGGGAGTCAGGGCCTTGCACCCTCACTTCCTGCCACTCAACGGGACTCTCAGCCAGCCAGTAAAATGGAAGGTTTATTAGACGACAGGAACACAGTCCAAATCAGAGCTTGTAGGTACAACCAGGACCCCTCAATAAAGTCCTTCTGGGGGGGCAGGGAGCTTAGACCCCAGTCATGGGGGGTTCCCTCCATTTCCCCAGCCAACTCCAAAACTGAAACTCCCTCCAGCAGTCTCTCCCAGCCTCCCCCCGGCTCCTCCCCCAGCCTTTGTCCAGTTTCCCCTGGCAAAAGGTGTCACTTGGCCCCAACCCCCTCCTGGCTCAAGTTACATGCTCAGGTATCATCCCCCCCCCCCCCAAGTGAAGTCACCCCCTGCTCTCCCATCCCCAATGCAGGCAGTCCCAGTAAAACTACCCTGCAACATCCCCAGGTCAATCTGCCCCACTCCCTGGTCCGTCACAAAGAGTCAGTGGGGTCAAACTACAGCACAGCAGATTTAGATGAACTCTCAGGAAAGAACTTCCTAACTGTAATAACAGGACAATGGAACAGACAACTTGGGAGGTTCCGGAAGCTCCTTCACAGGAAGCTTTCCAAATGAGGCAGGACAGCCATCTGTCTGGGATGGTTTAGACCAAACACATCCTACATCTTGGCAGGGGGGCAGACTAGCTAACCTTTGGTCCCTTCTCACCCTGGGGCTCTGTGATTCTCCAATGTAAAATCCTGGTGTGGACCAGGCCTTGGAGACACGCAAGTCAAGGGGCTCCATGTAGGGGTAACTGGGTGAAATGTAATGGCCTGTGTTATACAGGAGGTCAGACTGGATGGCCTAATGGAACATTCTCACGTTATCCCTGTGCACCCATCGATAAAGAAAGTAGAACAGACATTTATATCTACTGTGTCTCACAACACACAAACAAGGGAACATTCAATTCTAATGAAAGTCTGAATTTATAACACTGAGAAAAGAAAATCGTTTACATAATCCATATTTGGTCTGTGAAACTCCTTGCCACAGACATTACTGGAGCACAAAGCTTAGCTGAATGGGATTCACAAATGGTTTGGCCATTATAGGCACCACCTTTAGTTAAGGCTGTCTGACACTTTCCATTAGGAGACCCAATTTTCATTTTCAGTTCTTTATACATTTGCCAAACTTTAAGCATTTGGACTGAAAATTCCCATGCTCGGTATCTGCTTCTGGCTGAATTGTTTTTTGAAAGTTTCAGACATAACATTTCACTCAACTTCTCAAATGAGGCTAGGTGAGAAGTTGTCTTGTCCCTGTTGAAAAATTCTTAGAATTGTTCCAGTGAGGAGCCCTAGCACCTCCATGCTCTCCAGCTGATAAAAGTCAGGTAACAGCCCCCCACCCCTCATTAACAGTTGTAAATTTTCCAAACTTTAGGCATTCAGAGTGAAACATCCTACGTTGGGTGTCTGCTTCCAGCTGAATTGTTTTTTTAAAGTTTCAGACATAACTTCTGAACTGAACATAACAGTTCAGCCGATTTCTTCAATGAAGCTAGGAAAACATATGTCTTGCCCCTGTTGTTCAAATGAGGAGCCCTTCCACCTCTGTGATTTCCACCAGGTAAAAGTCAGGTAACACACCCACCCCCCAGTTCACAGCCAGAGCCCTGAAATGCAAGAGGAGGATGTGACAGTGTCTGTGCATTAACACACAGCTGGATTCTCTGGTCTTTACTCATTTCTTACTCCAAGCGGAGATTTGCCTCAATGTGGCCTTAGCAAACTATGGGCCAGGGCATCAAAATTTGGCCTTGTATTGTACATCTACTAACACCTTTCCTCCCGAAGGATATACTGTGCCACTGAAATGCAGCCACCTTGGCGTTGCAGTGGGCAGAGATTCACAGAAAAGAGGGACATTTTGGCCCATGATACTGGAGTTAACTCATCCCCTGTGGCAAGGTCCCTGGGATGTTTAATAGCTGCACAGAGCAGAAAGGACCCCAGACCTATTCTCTATCCCATCACACCCACATTGCACTGGGTTTGTCAAGCAGGTGAGCTCCTCAGCAAGAGATGGGTACCTGTGAATCCTGAGGTGGAAGTGTCCTCCCTGGGAATCCCCCTCAGGTAGCCGTGTCCCACACCTCTCTCCACCCAGCATCTGCAGCAGCACCCGACGCTGATACACAGGTCTGCACTATTTATAACAGAGCTCTGTGCAATCCCAGTGGGGTTCGCTCAGCCTCTGGGGAGAAGCAGCATCTGAACATAACCAGTTTGCAGACCAGCCTGTCTGGGCTTCTGTGTTCTTTACCCAGCTTTAGGAGTAAACAGTAATTAAGGGACCTTCCCAAAGGGAGATGAGATCTCTTGGGCTCTGTGCTGCGTCTGACAGGAGTTGGCTGCTCTGTGCATTTGTTTATTAGGAAAAAAAATAGAGATAATGCTTAGGTCTCCATAGGGTCTGATACCCTGTAAATGCCCAGGTAGATTGTAGACAGACAGATCTGGAGAAATTTGACTGAGGGGAGACACGAGCACTTTCTGCAGGTACATGGGGCTGTTGCTAAGGGGTCAGAGATCAGTAATTCTCCTCCGTAACTATCATCATACTGTGCAGCACCTTTCAATGAAAGTCACTAGCAAAGGAAAGTGACTATAAACATATCCCCATTATACATATAAGTAAACTGAGGCACAGGGTGACATGAATTGTCCAGGGCAACATGAATTGACACAAAGACTGAGTGTCAGAATGAGAGACAGAACACAGGAGACCTGACTGCCCTGCCTTAACCACGGTCTCTCCATCACACCAAGAGGGAAATGGACTCCCGCTCTGGCAGGGGCTGTTCATTGGTGGGATGCAGAGGAAAGGCTGGAAGAGGGAGTCTGAGTTAAGGTTGTTGAAAGACAGGGGGGCTGCCTGGTGATGCTTGGAGGAAACAGCCAAGTTGACAGACGTCCACCTCTCACTTTTAAAGAACTCTTTCCTCCTTTCTTTGTACAAGGAGCAGGCTCCCTGGAGGAAAACAAGGTTTTATCTGCTCTTCCTGTCCTCCAGTGGCTGTAGTGTCCCAGCTGCTTGCCCTGCTAGACCCCGGACAATGCCCCTTGCTAAGTGCCTAGCAGCTGTAGCACCATCGTGGGAGGAGAACATGGTGGGATGCTGTATGATTGAATATGACCATTTTTATCACTGTTGTTACCACTATTATTCATTTGCAACAAAACTTGTACAAAGTATGTCATGTCAGGTGTCAATGGGAAAGTTACGAGTTGCTAAGTACAATTATCCTGTTTATGTGCAAGTATCATCTTTGTATCTGAAGTTATGATTATTGGCCATGGACTTGTATCTTATACCTGTTTTGTATACTTGGGTAACACCACACAGGTAGCATTTACATGAAGCCCAGACAGCTCTGTGTTGATGGCCCTTCCAGGACACTTAGCTCCCACAATGGGCCATAGAAGAAACACACTCAGCAAGAATATGGGCAATGGCTGCCCCTGTGAGTCAGCAAAGCACTTAAGGACATGTGACATGCTCATGTGACCCTGGACTCCAACTTGGGCCAGTAACTTTTCACAAACAGGGGCGGTAGGCTTTGTTTGGGACAGTAAAATTCCATGCACAGAGCAGAGGATATAGAAGGACCCCCAAGACATCTCCATCTTGTCTTCATTTCCTGCTTGATTTCTCTGGACTGGATTTCTAACAACGAAGTTCAGAACAAGGACTGATGACCCCCAACCTGATTGGGTGATTCCAGAGAGATTTTTGCAAGCCAGAGAGATTTTTGCAAGCCAGCAGTTTATTCCATCACTGCTGTGTTCCTGATCTCTGAACACTGAAAAATCACTTGGATGTATCTGATTGGGAACAGTGTGATCGTAGGGTAAGATCTGAGTTCTATATTGGCCTGGCTATGCAGCTGATCTCTTGGGACTGGATGCTGTTGCAAAAAAAAGCAAACATGATTCTGGGATGATTTAACAGATGTGTTGTGAGCAAGACACGAGAAGTCATTCTTCCGCTCTACTCTGCGCTGGTTAGGCCTCAACTGGAGTATTGTGCCGAGTTCTGGGCATCGCACTTCAAGAAAGATGTGGAGAAATTGGAGAGGGTCCAGAGAAGAGCAACAAGAATGATTAAAGGTCTAGAGAACATGACCTAGAATTTGGTTTGTTTAGTTTGGAAAAGAGAAGACTGAGAGGGGACATGATAGCAGTTTTCAGCTATCTAAAAGGGTGTCATAAGGAGGAAGGAGGAAACTTGTTCACCTTAGCTGCTAAGGATAGAACAAGAAGCAAAGGGCTTAAACTGCAGCAAGGGAGGTTTAGGTTGGACATTAGGAAACAGTTCCTAACTGTCAGGGTGGTTAAACACTGGAATAAATTGCCTAGGGAGATTGTGGAATCTCCATCTCTGGAGATATTTAAGAGCAGGTTAGATAAATGTCTATCAGGGATGGTCTAGACAGTATTTGGTCCTGCCATGTGGGCAGGGGACTGGACTCGATGACCTCTCGAGGTCCCTTCCAGTCCTAGAATCTATGAATCTATGAATGTTATTTTCCCCTCCCTCCCTTCCCTAGCTACATAAACAAGCCCTGGCTCAGGGCCCCTTCTCCCCCTCCCATGAGAACTGCTGATGTGGGAAATTTATGGCAACAAATTGGTTCAGAGAAATGCATCATGTGTAATGCTATGAGTAATAGATAGGGATGGGTTTCCTAACAGTGAGTGTTTCTATTACTTAATAAGGGGTTTTGGGGTGTTGTAACGGATGTAGGCGTGTACACACTAACCTAACCAAAAAGAGTGTGTTGGAATGAATTCAGGGCTCACTGGACAATTGGATCCAGGGGAACAAGTATTACAATAAAACAGCCTGTACTCATATCCGCCTCTGGGTCGACCTGCTCTTTTTCTTCTAACAATTAGGACCTTTTGACAGCAACACACGAGAAATAATAAATAATCATCTCTGTTTAATGCATGGAGAGGCTGTGCCCAAGGTCACCCAGTGAATCCGTGGCAGAGCTGGGTCTCTTCACTCCGAGCTCCCTGATGTCTGATGACACTTTATTTCTAGTTAAATGACTTTGGCCAAATCCTCATATAGTGTAAATGGGTGCCACCTCACTGAAATCAGGGGAGATCCCGTGCACTATATAAACCAATGGAGAGAGAGCACCAGGCATTTGTGCTGCTGCATGGACTGTATGAGCCATGTCTGAGAGAGACTAAATCCTTTCTGCTGCCTCAGTTTCCCCATCTGTAAAAGGGGGATACTTCTTGGGAGTAATGAGCAATAGTCTGTGAAGCACCAATCAACAGTCAACTCTGTGTCCATGTGTCACTGTGCCTCAGTGGGACACAGCTGAGGATGCCAAATTCAGGACCAACTGCTGAGAAATAGGGCAGACTCACCCCAAACTGTGGTTATTCTATCATTAAATTATACCAAGCCAGTAACAAAAGTAACCTTCTGTCTCACGGCACTGGTTAACAGAAACCAAAAACTCAGTCTCCTTAGACATCCCAGCTCTTGGCTCACCTCTGGGGCACTGGAGTGTATGATGAGTGGTTACTGAAAACAGGTTTAATCAGATATAGCGTCCCTCCAGTTTCAGTGCAGCCACTAAGGTCTCCAAAAGTCCATACATGGTCCTTAAGCACATAAGTCCCACTGATTTAGGCCCCTAGGAGCTCGGCTGATGGGCTGGAGAGAAGAGCCAATTTCCCCCTGGGATTGCCAGCTGTGAGCCCTCTCCTGGAGCCAGGTGCCTAGGACATGTCAGCACTGCCTCGTGAGAGACCCGAGAGAGACGTGGGAGACCCAGATCCAAAATATCTGCTCTATTTGATTTGGAGCGGGGTGTTAAACAGGTCTCCCACGTCCCACGTGAGTGCCCTGAGCACCAGGCAAATGGCTGTTCTGGGTGGGGCGCTCAGTCTCTCCGGTTGCAGCTGTTCCACTTTCTACAAATAAACATTTAATGGAGCAGGGATTTGAATCTGGGTCTCCCACGTTCCAGGTGAGGGTTCTAAACCACTGGGTGTTTGATCCTCACTCCACACGAAGCCCTGCCCCCACTCCAACCTTAACTCCAAGCCCCCAACCTTGCTGTGCCTCTTCCCACCCCCGCTCCACCCCAGGGCCCGCCCCCACTCCATCCCTTCTCTCGCTCTGGATTTGAGGGGTGTGTATACCCCAGAATGTGATTGTGTCAGGTTGGGTCACAGAGACCTCTTTTTGATTGATGTGCTGAGACTATCTCTGAGCCCGTTTTCCCTGGCAGCTTGGGACTTTTGTACCTAGCCTTGTTGAGCCAGACACACTAGCCTGCTACAAACACAGCCCCAGGTCTGAACCACGTCCCGCAAAAGCTGTCTATGATGAGAGGAGCCAGGAAGCAATGCTGAGGCTACTGGAGCATCAAACTGATATGTTCCAGTGTATGGTTGAGCTGCAGGAAAGGCAGCAGGAGCACAGACCGCCGCTGCAGCCCCTGTGTAACCACCCGCCCTCTTCCCCATGTTCCATTGCCTCCTCACCCAGATGCCCAAGTACGTGGTGGGGGGGCCTCCAGGCACCCAACCACTCCACCCAAGAGGTCTGCCCAAGCAACAGAAAGCTGGCATTCAGTAAGTTTTGAAGTGCAGTGTCCTTCCCTCCTCCACCATCCCACCCGGTGCTTCCCTCCTCCCCCACCCCTCCCAGGCTACCTTGGCAATTATCCCCCCATTTGTGTGACAAATTAATAAAGAATGCATGAATTTGAAACAGCAATGACTTTATTGCGTCTGCAAGCAGTGATCAAAGGGGGGAGGGAAGGTTGGCTTATGGGGGCGGGTTTTCATCAAGGAGAAACAAACAGAAGTTTCACACCGTAGCTTGGCCAGTCATGAACCTGTTTTTCAAAACTTCTCTGATATGCAGTGCGCCCTGCTGTGCTCTTCTAACCACCCTGGTGGCTGGCTGTGCGTAATCATCAGCCAGGTGATTTGCCTCAACCTTCCACCCTGCCATAAACATCTCCCCCTTACTCTTACAGATATTGTGGAGCTCACAGCAAGCAGTAATAACAATTGGAATATTGGTTTCACTGAGGTCTATCCAAGTCAATAAACTGCGCTAGCGCGCTTTTAAACGTTCAAATTCACATTCTACCACCATTCTGCACTTGCTCAGCCTATAGTTGAACAGCTCCTGACTACTGTCCAGGGTGCCTGTGTATGGCTTCATGAGCCATGGCATTAAGAGGTAGGCTGGGTCCCCAAGGATAACTATAGGCATTTCAACATCCCCAATGGTTATTTTCTGGTCTGGAAAGTAAGTCCCTTGCTGCAGCCATTCACACAGACCAGAGTTCCTAAAAATGCGAGCGTCATGTACCTTTCCTGGCCATGCCACATTGGTGAAACATCCCTTGTGATCAACCAGTGCTTGCAGCACCATTGAAAAGTACCCCTTTCAGTTTATGTATTGGCTGCCTTGGTGGTCCGGTCCCAAGATAGGGATATGCGTTCGGTCTATCGCCCCACCACAGTTAGGGAATCCCATTTCAGCAAAGCCATCCACTATGACCTGCACATTTCCCAGAGTCACTACCCTTGATATCAGCAGCTCAGTGATTGCATTGGCTACCTGGATCACAGCAGCCCCCACAGTAGATTTGCCCACTCCAAATTGATGCCCGACTGACCGGTAGCTGCCTGGCATTGCAAGCTTCCACAGGGCTATTGCCACTCACTTGTGAACTGTGAGGGCTGCTTTCATGTTGGTATTCTTGTGCTTCAGGGCAGGGGAAAGCAAGTCACAAAGTTCCATGAAAGTGCTCTCACGCATGGAAAAGTTTTGCAGCCACTGGGAATCATCCCAGACCTGCAACACTATGCGGTCCCACCAGTCTGTGCTTGTTTCCCGGGCCCAGAATTGGCGTTCCATGGCAGGAACCTGCCCCATTATCACCATGATGTCCAAATCGCCAGGGCCTGTGCTTTGAGAGAAGTCTGTGTCCATGTCCTCATCACTCCCGTCACCGCTCTGCCATCGCCTCCTCGCAGTGAGCAACTGGCCACTGTGAACCTGCTGTTAGTTACTCAATACCATTCCAGATGTTAGGGCAACACCTGGGATGTTCTCAACCTATTGCTTATGCTTGTGTGTGCTAAAATCAAATAAACTGCAGTGTGAGACAAGAGCACGCTTACTTGCACTACTCCTTGATCAAAGAGAATTGATGAGTTCCTGTTGATTTATTCCTTACACCTCCTGGAGTGAAATAATTAAGTTGCCCGGTTGGGGGTTCTGACAACACCGGGTAAGTGTTTCCCCCAGGCCCTACCCCCACCCCACCTCTTCCCTGCATCCTTCTATCCCCTCCCTTGAGGATGCCCCATCTCCGCTCCTCCCCCTCCCTCCCAGAACCTCCTGCATGCTGCAGAACAGCTGATCTGTGGTGATTGGGAGGCACAGGGAGAGAGTGGGAAGGGTTGGATCACAGTAACCCCCTTGGGAACTGTCAACTGATGTGCTGAGACTACCTCTGAGCCCGTTTTCCCTGCCAGCTTGGGACTTCAGTGCCGCGCCTGGTTTGAGCCAGACACGCCAGCCTGCTACAAGCACAGCCCCAGGTCTGAACTACATCCCACAAACTGCAGGCTTAACTGAAAACAGCTTAAGAAGTGCTCCAGTCTCCAACACTCGGGTACCCAGCTCCCAATGGGGTCCAAACCCCAAGTAAATCAGTTTTACCCTGTGTAAAACTTATACAGGGTAAACTCATAAATCGTTCGTCATCTCTAACACTGATAGAGAGATATGCACAGCTGTTTGCCCCCCCCCCCCCCCCGGCCCCAGGTATTAATACATACTCTGGGTTAATTAATAAGTAAAAAGTGATTTTATTAAATACAGAAAGTAGAATTTAAGTGGTTCCAAGTAGTAACAGACAGAACAAAGTGAATTACCAAGCAAAATAAAATAAAACACACAAGTCCAAGCCTAATACAGTAAGAAAACTGAATACAGATAAAATCTCATCCGCAAATATGTTTTCCAATAAGCCCCTTTTACAGACTAACCTCCCTCTAGGCTGGGTCCAGCAATCACTCACACCCCTGTAGTTACTGCCCTTTGATCCAGTTTCTTTCAGGTATCCTTTGGGATGGAGAGGCTCTCTCTTAAGCCAGCTGAAGACAAAATGAAGGAGTCTCCCAGGGGCTTAAATAGACTTTCTCTTGTAGGTGGAGATCCCCCCTCCTCTCTCCTATGCAGAATCCAGCTGCAAGCTGGAATTTTGGAGACACATGGGCAAGTCACATGTTCATGCATGACTCAGAACTTTACAGGTGGCAGCCATTGCTCACATGCTATCTTGAACGTCCCCAGGGAGACTTCTTATGTGGATTGGAGCATTCCAGGGTTCCATTGTCCATTCAGTGTTTCTTGATTGGGCACTTAACGTGCAAATTCCTTTCTTAAAAAGCTGCCCAAACGCCTTACTGAGGATACTTAAAATCAAACAAGTACACAGCCAATATTCATACTTTTGAATACAAAAATGATACATTTATACAAATAGGATTAACACACTCAGTAGATTATAAGCTTTTTAATGATATCTTACAAGACACCTTTTGCATGAAGCATATTCCAGTGACATTATATTCACTCATTAGCATATTTTCATAAAATCATATAGACTGCACAACATCACACCTGGGGCCATCGGTGAGAGAGAGGTGCTGAAGGGAGGGAGGGGAGCTTGGCTGCCAAAGGGGCTAAGCAACGGCTCATTTTTCCCATGGGTGCTCCTCTATGTAGTGATCAAAAGCGTCATGCAGCGCGTATGTCAGACTCAGCTTCACTGTTCAACTTCAGCCCCTGGGCAACGGGGGCCCTGTAGTTCCAGATACGGTGCCCTGTATGTGTCTAAATAGCCGGCTAATGGTAGCTGTGCCATTTATATTCCTCCCTGTGAGCTATCGCAGCCACCCCAGCCTCTGCCCAGCATCCCGCCTTCCCAGCTAACACAGGGGCTTATCCTTCCACCTCTCTCAGCTGTTGTCCTCCTAGCTTCAAAGCTGATCCCTTATCCTGCCCCCGAGGCCTGGCTCAGGGCAAAGAGCTCCCAGCCCATCACCATTGCAGGGACCCTGCCAGCTACAGACTCCCAGCCGGGAGGAACAAAAGGGAGCTGAAAGCTAAAGAAATAAACCACACAATGGATCTTTGCCCTCAAGACTTTGTAGCTGAGCTTTAGGGCCCACAAGCTGTATGAGACACAGTCTCACCCACCTACCACATGACCCTGCTCCCAACCCTCAGCTGCTTTTATATGGCTTCCCTGTCCACTCCTGATTTGCCTGTCTGCCCCAGCGCTGTGTCCTCACTGCACTCACTGCAGATTGCTTAGCCCCAGAGCCGAGGGAACCCAGCTGGTCGGGGAGGGAGATGGAAATGATCCAGTGAGTGATGGTGGGAGGGGACGAGTGAGCACCGGGGGTGGGATGTTTGGGGCATAGGCACAGAAGGGGGAAAGGTCTTGAGAAAAGAGGCTGGGCAAGGGGGTGTCTGGTGTCCAGGTATCAGCAAATAGAAATGTGGCAACTCTATGAGTTAGTGAGTTTTACACAAACCGATCTGCAGTTTATCACTATTACACAGCACAGTAAGGCCAGGAAAGGGTCTAATGTCTCTTTGACTGCTCAGTCAGTGATTCAGGGAAGGGGCCCAGCACCATGTCACCAGCCAGCTCTGCACGGAGCTCGGTCTGAGAGCCAGAGCACCAGGAGAAAATGTTAGTTCCTTTATAAGTAAAGAGGCGGAGCAGCCTGTCCCGGATCTGTTTGGTTCTCACCCCGTAGATGATAGGGTTTAGCATGGGGGGCACCAGGAGGTACATGTTGGCCATAAGAACGTGAAAATGCAGGGGCACATTGTGGCCAAACCGGTATGTGAGGAAGGAGAAGAGAGCTGGGATGTAAAATGCTAAGATGGCACAGAGGTGGGAGCTGCAGGTCCCAAAAGTTTTGAGCCGGGCGTCCTTTGTGGGGAGGCTGAAGATGGTCCTAAGGATCTGGGTATAGGACATGGTGATAAAAGACACATCCATACCAGTTACCAACAATGCCATAGAGAGGCTGTAGTAACTACTGATACGGATGTCTGCGCAGGCCAGTTTCACCACGGCCATGTGCTCACAGTATGAGTGGGAGATGATGTTTGTTCTGCAATATGGCCACTGCCTTGCCAGGAAGGGATGGGGGAGTGCAAGCATGCAGCCACGCAACATCACGGCCAGGCCGATCTTGGCCACCACGGGGTTTGTCAGGATGGTGGAATGTCTCAGGGGATCACAGATGGCTACATAGCGATCAAAAGCCATGGCCGCGAAGATCCCAGACTCCATCACTGCAACACAGTGAATGAAGTACATCTGGGTGAGGCAGGCACTAAAATCTATCTCCCTGGAATTGAACCAGAAGATGATCAGCATTTTGGGCAGGATGGACATAGACAGGATCAGGTCGGTGACGGCCAGCATGCAGAGGAAATAGTACATGGGAACATGGAGGCTCAGCTCTATACTCACGATGAAGAGGATGGTGAAGTTTCCCAGGACAGCTACAGCATACATGACACAGAAGGGGATGGAGATCCAGACATGGGCCACCTCCAGGCCAGGAATGCCCAGCAGGATGAAAGTGGAGGGGTTGGTGAAGTCGGTTGTGTTGGAATCTGACATGGAGTAGGGGAGAAAGTGTCCAACGCTGAGGCACAACGGTGAATCCTGCATGTACCGAACTTTCACATGGCTTCCTGTATGTGTCTAGGGTGATGGCCGCAGTACAAATGCCTGATGGAGAGACAATATTAATATAAGATAAGTTTACGGAGGGGTGGTATGATGGGATAGCCTAATTTTGGCAATTAATTGATCTTTGATTATTAGCAGGTAAATATGCCCAATGGTCTGTGATGGGAGGTTAGATGGGGTGGGATCTGAGTTACTACAGAGAATTCTTTCCTGGGTGCTGGCTG
This sequence comes from Chrysemys picta bellii, assembly GCF_011386835.1. Lineage (NCBI taxonomy): Eukaryota > Metazoa > Chordata > Testudines > Emydidae > Chrysemys > Chrysemys picta. The sequence goes on from NC_088791.1 coordinate 357,120,314, forward strand.
GTGAGTCTTGCCCACATGCTCAGGGTTTAACTGATCGCCATATTTGGGGTCGGGAAGGAATTTTCCTCCAGGGCAGATTGGCAGAGGCCCTGGAGGTTTTTCACCTTCCTCTGCAGCATGGAGCACGGGTCACTTGCTGGAGGATTCTCTGCACCTTGAGGTCTTTAAACCACAATTTGAGGACTTCAATAACTCAGGCATAGGTTAGGGGTTTGTTACAGGAGTGGGTGGGTGAGATTCTGTGGCCTGCGTTGTGCAGGAGGTCAGACTAGATGATCATAATGGTCCCTTCTGACCTTAAAGTCTATGAGTCTATGAGACACTACATGCAGTACTGGAGGCTGTTCTCATAGGTGAAGCAAATTGGTAGCTCTTCACACAATGGAAAATGACATTTTCACTACTCAGATAAATGAATTATGAACAACTGTCCCTACTAATGTCAATTCCATATTTTATGGTGCTCCTTCCCTCAATAATTCCTACACATTATGGTGTGGAAAACTTTAATAGGAACCAGCAAGAAATTGATCCATCATTGTTCCTTATGCCTTGTCTACACTGCAAAGTTTTTTAGCCAAAAGACAGCTTTTAAAGACAGTTAAACAGTGGAGATGTATACTCTGCAAAGCAACTTTCGATGACGGAACTCCTCAGTCTCAGTGAGATTATAAAACCACCTTGACAAAAGTTGTAAGGCTTTTTAATCAAAAATTTTGTCACCCAAGTGCCAATATAGACATTTGTACTTGATTTTATCCCAGTAATAGGCCTCCGGAAGGCATCCCACAATTCCCAGCCTGACTATTATGGTTAGTAGTTTCAATTCTGCTACCCTGCATCCAGGCAAACACCTTCCACCCACGCCCCCCTGTAAAGTCCCGGGAATATTGAAATTCCTCTTCTTGTTTGCTTGGCGTGGAGAGCTCACATCACATGTTCCCAGGTAACCACGGTGAATCCACGCAGCAATTGCCCTCCCACTTGGACCACTTCAGAGCTGCTGGATCTACTCACTATTTGGGGAGAGGAGGCGGTGCAGTCCCAGCTGTGCTCCAGTTGTTGGAATTTCGATACGTACAGGCAGATTTCATGCAGCTTGTGGGAAAAGGGCTATGATAGGAACACACTGCATTGCAGAGCAAAGGTGAAGGAGCTGATGCATGTGTACCGGAAGGCAAGGGAGGCAAATGGTTCCTCTGTTGCCCCAGACCTGCTGTTTTTATGAGGAGTTGGATGCTATCCTTGATGCAATGAAAACCAGGCTAGAGAATCCATGCTGTAGGGAGTTTCCTATTCACCTAGTTACTGAAAATCTGAGAGTGGAAAAAAACCCAAACCTTTGCCAAGACATGTGCCAGGGGAAAACATCCCAACTAGAACACAGCTCCATGGAAACACCTGCTTATTTGCTGTAGTGGCCAAAACAAAGACAATGTTCAGATGCCTAAGGAAAGGGATGGAGAATAACCTGCTCAGGATATGCACTCAGTTTTTGTCACCCAGTCTCTCACAGATAGAGCAGATAGAAAGGGGATTTCTGAGACAGGCTCTGAGAATTGAGGAGGTTACTATATGTGGGCTGAAAAGTCTGGGACTGTTTAGTTTAGAGAAGAGACAAAGAAGGGGGCATATGATAACGGAGAACAAAATGAAAGAATGGAACTGATTACATTCCAATGGACAAACAGAGAACAGTTCCCAACCGTTAATAGCAAAACTGATTAGGAGGAAAATATTAGACAGGAAAACGGAATGAAAATTGGGAATTCGTTAAGAAGAGTTTGTTGGATAGCTAAAAAGTCATGATTCCACAGTCAAGGAAGTGGAGAACTTTGGCTAAAAACCTGGTTCAGTGGCAAAGTGAAGGCAGGAATTATGTGTCAAAAAAACAATATATACAAATGTGAAAGAAGGGAAAATAGATAGCAAGCAATATAAATGGGAAGTTATGAAAATTGAAAAGGGATGTTAAAGACAACAGGGAAAACTCCATGCTTGGCGGGGCTAAGATTAATAAAAAGGAGGTTATTAAGTACATTAAGAACAAAAAAAAATAAAACAAAAAACAAAAAACAAAAAAGGTTTAGGCCAATTCCTAGAGGGAGAAAGGAATCTTGTTAATGTTGCAGAAAACGTAGATGTGTTGCAGAAATAGTACTGTTCTGCATTTGGAAAGAAGCAGTATGAGGTGCTCGTATCACATGAGGTGATGAAATAGTCTCCAGTCCATTAGCTGCCAAGGAGAATGTTAAACAGCATCTACAATAGAACTGTAGAGTTACGAACACCAGAGCTACAAACTGATATATCCACCACACATCTCATTTGTCAGGAGTAGAGCCAAAAAAATAAAATAAAGGACCGTTCTGGGTTAAACGTAAACTCTTAAAAAATGAAGGGAAAGTTTAAGAAAAAAGATGTGACAAGTTTAGGGAACAATGGAAAAGCTGGTATGGGATTAGTTCAGAAAAAGTCTAGGAATATTATTAACGCCAGTCAACAATGTTGTTTATGGAAAACAGGTCTTGTCAAATAAAACTGATTTCATCCTTTAATGAGAGGATACATTTGGTTGATCAAGGGTACTGCGCAGATGCAATAACCTTCAATTTCTCTGAGGCATTTGATTTAAAAAGGAAAAACATCTCCACATGGCATTGGTGAAACGGACCGCATCCAGTGCTGGGCTCTACATTTCTAAAAGGCTGTTGAGAAATTGGAGAGGGTGCAGAAAAAAGCCTCAGAAATGATTGGAGGATGGAGAAAATGCCAGACAGTGGGAGACTTAAAGGGCATCAGATATTTAACTTATCAAAAAAATGATCAAGCGGAGACTTTCTTGGGGTTAGAAGCATTGGTGAAGCGGAGAAAGGCAGAGCAAGACCCAATGGCTGGAAGCTGAAGCCAGACAAATTCCAGTTGGAAATAAGGGCCAAATGTTTAGCACTGAGGGTGATTAACCATAGGAACAAACTGCGAAGGGAAGTGGTGGATTTTCGAACTCCGCATGTCTGCAGATCCAGACTGGATGCTTACGTGGAAGATCTGCTTGAGGGCTTTTCTACACTTAAAATGCTACAGCAGTGCTTCCTTAGCATTTCAGTGTAGACACGACTTACACTGATGGTGGTAACTAGGTTGATGCTGTCTACACCAGGGTTAGGTTGATATAACGACATCCTCCAGGGGTGTGTACTATTTTGCTGTTGCAAACAAAGCAAATGCAATTTTGGGGTTGCATTAACAGAGACATAACATGAAAGTCATGGTAGGTGATACTACCACTCTACTCAGTGCTGGTTAGGCCTCAGTTGAAGTACTGTGTCCAGTTTAGGTCACTAAGGTTTAGGAAGGATGTAGAGATACTGGAAAGGATCTAAAGGCAAGTGACAAAGGTGATCCAAGGGATGGAATTCAAGCCATATGAGCAAGCTGAAGGAACCAGGTATGTTTAGTTTGGAAAAGAGGAGATTGAGGGGACATGCCAGCGGTCTTCAGATCCTTGCAAGGCTGCCATAAAAAAGATGGGGAAAAGTTGTTCTCTCTTGCCACAGAGGCAGGACAAGAGTCAATGGGTTCAAACTGCAGCATAGTAGATTCAGATGAAATCTCAGGAAAAACTCCCTAAATGTAAGATCAGGCGAACAATGGAACAGTCACCTAGACAGGCTGTGGGGACTCCTTTGCTGGAGGTTTCCCAAAGGATGCTGGGTAGTCATGTGCTTGGGATGGTTTAGATATAACAAATCCTGCATCTCAGCAGGGGTTAGATTAGCTGACCCTTGTGGTGCCATCTCACCCTGTGGCTCTATGATTCTATGATGTAAAATCCTAGTGTAGACCAGGCCTTAATCACACGCAAGTCATTGGGCTCAATACAGGGGTAACTGGGTGAAATTTAGTGGCCTCTGTTATACAAAAGTTCAGACTGGATGATCTAATGGTCCCTTCTGACCACAAACCCTATGAATGGATCAGGCATTTATATTTACTCTGTCTCACAACATACGAACAAGGGAACATTCAATTACATCAGAAATCTCAAAGTATAACACTGATGAAAGAAAGTTGTTTACATAATTCATAGTTGGCCTCTGGAACTCCTTACCACTGATATTACTGGAGCAAAGAGTTTAGTTGAAGGGGATTTACAATGATCCACTGTGCCACTGAAATGCAGCCACCTTGGGGCTGGAGGCCATCAGCCTAGGAGGCACAGAAAAGAGGGATGTTTTGGCCCATGATACTGGAGCAAACTCATCCCCTGTGCAAGGGTCCCGGGATGTTTAATTGCTGCACAAAATGGGAAGGACCCCAGACCTATTCTCAGTCATCAAGCAGGTGACCTCCTCAGCAATAGATGGGTACCTGTGAATTCTGAGATGGAAGCGTCTTCCCTGGGAATCCCCCTCAGGTAGCCGTGTCCCACACTTCTCTCAGCCCAGCATCTGCAGCAGCATCCCATGCTGAGAGCCGACACAGGGGTGTGCACTGTTTATAATATAGCTCTGTGCAATCCCAGTGGGGTTCGCTCAGCCTCTAGGGGAGAAGCCGTATCTGGATATAAACAGGCTGGAGCCTGGAGACACTCTAGCCAATGTCTCTCTTTCCATGCCTGCACTTCTGTGCTGTTTATCCAGCTTTAGGAGTAAACAGCAATTAAGGCGCCTTCCCAAAGGGAGATGAGAACCCTTGTGCTCTCCGCAGAGTCAGAGAGGAATTGGCTGCTCTGTGCTTTTGTGTATTTTTAAAAATTATAGTTGATTAGTAAGAAAACCAGGGATAATTCCTAGATTGCCCAAGGGTCTGAAACCCTGCAAATACCCAGGACAGCTGGCTAGATTGTAGACAGACAGATCTGGATATTGACGACTGATGGGAGACACAAGCACTCTCTGCAGGCACATGGGGCTGCTGCTAAGGGGTCAGAGATCAGTAATTCTCGTCTGTAACTATGACCATACTGAGCAGCACCTTTCACTGAAGGATGTTCAAAACACCTAGCAAAGGAAAGTCACTATGAACATATCCCCACAATAGAGATAGGGAAACTAAGGCATGGGGAGAGGTGAAGTGGCCAAGGTCTCACAGAGATTGTGTGGCAGGATGACAGACAGAACCCAGGAGTCCTGACTTCCCTGACATGAGCACAGTCTCTCCATTACACCAAGAGGGAAATAGACTCCAGCTCTGACAGGGGCTGTTCATTGGTGGGATGCAGAGGAAAATCTGGAAGAGGGAGCCTGAGCCTTCACCATCCTCTGAAGGTGAATCTGAGATTTTCAGACCTAGCTGGAAGTTGTGAGCTCCCCGCTCCTGTGAGGTGTGAACTCTTGGACTCCACTTCTGCTCCCACTCAGAAACCTGCCAACACATCACAGTCACTGGGGTCGCTTCAGGGGAACAGAGTTAGTAAAACCAACACCAACAGAATGTTCCCCAAAGCTTCTGTGGAACAAGGAGGGCCCTATAGGCAGGATAGAGGTTGGATTAGTGTTTGCATTGGATTTATTTTCTCCCTCTCAAGGAGCTAATAGAGGAGGTATCTGAGCCTCTAGCTATTATCTTTGGAAAATCATAGGAGATGGGAGAGATTCCAGAAGACTGGAAAAGGGCAAATATAATGCCCATCTATAAAAAGGGAAATAAAAACAACCCAGGAAACTACAGACCAGTTAGTTTAACTTCTGTGCAGGGGAAGATAATGGAGCAAGGAATTAAGGAAATCATCTGCAAGCACTTGGAAGGTGGTAAGGTGATAGGGAACAGCCAGCATGGATTTGTAAAGAACAAATCATGTCAAACCAATCTGATAGCTTCCTTTGATAGGATAACGAGTCTTGTGGATAAGGGAGAAGCTGTGGATGTGGTATACCTAGAATTTAGTAAGACATTTGATACGGTCTCGCATGATATTCTTATTGATAAACTAGGCAAATACAACTTAGATGGGGCTACTATAAGGTGGGTGCATAACTGGCTGGATAACCGTACTCAGAGAGTTGTTATTAATGGTTCTCAATCCTGCTGGAAAGGCATAACAAGTGGGGTTCCGCAGGGGTCTGTTTTGGGACCAGCTCTGTTCAATATCTTCATCAACGACTTAGATATTGGCATAGAAAGTACACTTATTAAGTTTGCGGATGATACCAAACTGGGAGGGATTGCAACTGCTTTGGAGGACAGGGTCATAATTCAAAATGAGAAATGGTCTGAGGTAAACAGGATGAAGTTTAACAAAGACAAATGCAAAGTGCTCGACTTAGGAAGGAAAAATCAGTTTCACACATACAGAATGGGAAGAGACTGTCTAGGAAGGAGTACGGCAGAAAGGGATCTAGGGGTTATAGTGGACCACAAGCTAAATATGAGTCAACAGTGTGATGCTGTTGCAAAAAAAGCAAACGTGATTCTGGGATGTATTAACAGGAGTGTTGTGAGCAAGACATCAGAAGTCATTCTTCTGCTCTACTCTGCGCTGGTTAGGCCTCAACTGGAGTATAGTGTCCAGTTCAGGGTACCGCATTTCAAGAAAGATGTGGAGAAATTGGAGAGGATCCAGAGAAGAGCAACAAGAATGATTAAAGGTCTTGACAACATGACCTATGAAGGAAGGCTGAAAGAATTGGGTTTGTTTAGTTTGGAAAAGAGAAGACTGAGAGGGGACATGATAGCAGTACTCAGGTATCTAAAAGGGTGTCATAAGGAGGAGGGAGAAAACTTGTTCACCTTAGTCTCTAAGGATAGAACAAGAAGCAATGGGCTTAAACTGCAGCAAGGAAGGTCTAGGTTGGACATTAGGAAAAAGTTCCTAACTGTCAGGGTGGTTAAACACTGGAACAAATTGCCTAGGGAGGTTGTGGAATCTCCATCTCTGGAGATATTTAAGGGTAGGTTAGATAAATGTCTATCAGGGATGGTCTAGACAGTATTTGGTCCTGCCATGAGGGCAGGGGACTGGACTCGATGACCTCTCGAGGTCCCTTCCAGTCCTAGAATCTATGAATCTCGGTTCATTTACTCCCAGTCTCTCCCAGGTGGAATTAAAATTGAATGTTCCAGGCTGAGTCAGACTTTCCAGCACTGCCCTGGCTGGAGGGCACTTGGATTCCCACAGCTGAACTCTCTGCATGCTCCTCTGGCTAATTGGGGATTTCTCTGGTGCGGAGCACCTGGGTTTTTCAGCGCTGGAATGATGCTGAACAAATTCTCCTCTCCAAACTGAACAGGGACACCATGTCCACCTGTATTCAAGTTACTAACACTCTGTAGCTGGCAAGCATGGTTTGACCTTCCCCTGTCACTAAAAGCAAGGGGGTTCTAGGGCTGATTTGGCTGGATTGTTGTGTTTGTAATTTATTATCTGAATTGTGGAAGCCTCCAGAGGTCCCACTCCAGTTCAGGGCCCTTTGTGCTGAATCCTTCGCAAACACAGAAGAGAAACAGCCCCTGCCCGAAGGAGCTTAGGAATCAAATTCTGACAAGACACAGCTACTGTGTGTAACAAACCAGCAAGGGTGCAGGTGGGGAGATGGGGGAGGAACAGCAGTAAGAATGGGGGGTTACATAGGCTGATGGGTGGGTGTGAGACAGCGGAAATGCACAGCCCTGCCCTGGCTGTCGGAAGTGTGTCCTGGGCCGTTAAGACCAGAGCACAGGTTGGGAACTAGATTGGGGCTAGCAAGAATGGGCCATTGAGTGGCGGCTGCACCAGACACACAGCTGGGAGCACGTGGCTCTCCGTTAGCTTTTGTAACTCTGCTTTACTTCTAATCACGCCTCCCTTCTTCGAGTGCAGACTGAGCCTCCGTCTCGTGAATTCCCAGGACAACCCCTGGTACCAGTGGGGATTCCAGAGGAGAGGGCAGAGGTAACAGGGCTGTGGTATAGAAATAAAGAAGCCATCCTGGAGATGGAACACCTGAAAGCCTCCAAGGAGTTGAAACTCACGGGCAATGCAGCAGATTCCGGGAAGCGATTCAGACAGAGTTTTGAGATATATCTGTGATTCTGTGATTCGAAGCAGCTGGGTTTGGTGAGAAAGACCAGCAGAAAACTGCAATCTTCTTAACCAGTGCAGGACTTGAGGCTTTATTATAATGCAACTCAGGCTTTGTCTACACTGGCACTTTTGTCAGTAAACCTTTTGCCGGTTAGGGGTGTGACAAAACCACCCCCTCCTAACTGAGAAAAGCGCCAGTGTTGGCAGCGTTTTGTCAGCGGGAGACCAATTAAAAATAAGGAGAAACTGGGAAAGGTGGAAGGAAAACCCATCACCCTGCTCTGTGGCACGGGGGAACCCCAGACAGTGGCTGAAATGTCAGGGCAGTTCACAGTCTGTTCATCACACAGCCCAGGCCCTGCCCAGGTCCTCGCTCTGCTGCAGGGATCCTGCAGGTCGGACACTCGCTTTGGTGGTGGCCACATGCCCTCATGCTCTGAATGGCAGGGCCCTTCTTCCCAGCATTGCCACCACCCATCAGGCCTCTTCACCTGGGGCGTCTCCCTGCACTTCCTGGCCCCAACTGTTCACTGCACCCGGCTCCGGACTGCTCCAGCTTCAGCTCCAGGCCCTGTTCCAGGTCCCATACACAGAGCTGAAGCTAATGCGCCCAACCTGCAGCTGTTGACAGTTAACAGAAGACTTCAGAGCTCAGGACGGTGGGGTCGGAGCAGGAGATGGCCCATCCCATTCTTCAGTCACACACTGGAGTTCAGCCCAAATTCAGTGCACCTGGAATGATAGATACAAAAGACCATACACACAATGGTTTGGTTTGTGCACTGAAGGACGCTGGGAGTGTTATATAGAGAGATGTAGGGGTGCACAAAGAATCACAGGCAGTCTGGTTCATTTCCTATCAGCGGCATTGAATAACAAGCATCATTGAGCTTTGAATTTCCTGTGTTCCTTTCAACCTGCCCAGAACCAAAATGTGATACCCAAGGTGTGACAAGGACACAGAATGAGGCCCACACAAATATTATCCTTGCAGGGGACTCTAGAGAGATTTATAGATTATATGGCCAGGAGGGACCATTGTGATCATCTGCTCTGACCTCCTGCATTCCACAGGCCCTGGAACTGCCCTGGATCAATTCCTGTTTGAACTAGAGCAGATCCCATCTTGATTAAAACATGGCCGGTGATGGAGACACAACATGATCCTTGTTAAATTGTTCCAATGGTCAATTACACTCAGTGCTAAAAATTCCACTTTCTCTCTAGTCTCAATTTGTCTACCTTCAATGTCTAGCCAGCAACTCTTGTTAAACCTTTGCATGATAGCTTTACGAGCCCTCTATTGTCAAGTTTCTGTTCCCCATTATAAATGTTGAACATAACATAAGAACGGCCATACTGGATCAGACCAAAGGTCCATCCAGCCCAGTATCCTGTCTACCGACAGTGGCCAATGCCATGTGCCCTAGAGGCAGTGAACCTAACAGGTAATGATCAAGTGAACTTTCTCCTGCCGTCCATCACCACCCCCTGATAAACAGAGGCTAGGGACAGCATTCCTTTTCCATCCTGGCTAATAGCCATTAACGGACTTAACCTCCATTAATTTATCCAGTTCTCTTATAAATGCTGTTATAGTCCTAGCCTTCACAACCTCCTCAGGCAAGGAGTTTCACAAGTTGACTGTGTGCTGTGTGAAGAAGAATTTCCTTTTATTTGTTTTAAACCTGCTGCCTATTAATTTCATTTGGTGCCCCTAAGTCTTATATTATGGGAACAAGTAAATAACTTTTTCTTATTCACTTTCTCCACATCACTCATGATTTTATATACCTCTAGCATATCCCCCCTTAGTCTCCTCTTTTCCAAGCTGAAAAGTCCTAGCCTCTTTAATCTCTCATCATATGGGATCCAATCCAAACCCCTAATCATTTTAGTTGCCCTTCTCTGAACCTTTTCTAATGCCAGTATATCGTTTTGAGATGAGGAGACCATATCTGTATGCCGTATTCAAAATGTGGTTTATATAAGGGCAATAAGATATTCTCCATCTTATTGTCTATCCCCTTTTTAATGATTCCTAACATCCTGTTTGCTTTTTTGACTGCTGCTGCACACTGCGTGGACGTCTTCAGAGAACTATCCACGATGACTCCAAGATCTTTTTCCTGATTAGTTGTAGCTAAATTAGCCCCCATCATATTGTATGTATAGTTGGGGTTATTTGTCCCAATGTGCATTACTTTACATTTATCCACATTACATTTAATTTGCCATTTTGTTGCTCAATCACTTAGTTTTGTGAGATATTTTTGAAGTTCTTCACAGTCTGCTTTGGTCTTAACTATCTTGAGCAGTTTAGTATAATCTGCACACTTTGCAACCTCACTGTTTACCCCTTTCTCAAGATCATTTATTAATAAGTTGAATAGGATTGATCCTAGGACTGAACTTGGGGAACACCACTAGTCACCCCTCTCCATTCTGAAAATTTACCATTTATTCCTACCCTTTGTTCCCTGGCTTTTAACCAGTTCTCAATCCATGAAAGGATCTTCCTTCTTATCCCATGACAATTTAATTTACGTAAGAGCCTTTGGTGAGGGACCTTGTCAAAGGCTTTCTGGAAATCTAAGTATACTATGTCCACTGGATCCCCCTTGTCCACATGTTTGTTGACTCCTTCAAAGAACTCTAATAGATTAGTAAGACATAATTTCCCTTTACAGAAACCATGTTGACTTTTTCCCAACAATTTATGTTCTTCTATTATGTTCTTCTTCTTGATAGAATGTCATTGTGTTACTCCCTAACCTTGTCCTCATTAAGAGCGCGGAGGACAGGTCTAATGTGCTCGCAGTAGCCTGTGTTGCTAAGGAGACTCTCTGCAGCCTTCAGTACTAGTTGGAGTTTCGTAAGCAGTGAAGGCGTCATGCCCAGGTATACTGCATTGCTACAGTCCAGACAGGAGTGGCTAAGGTCTATAAAACTGAGGCCAGGCCATCATCCACCAGTATGGAATGGAGTCTCCTAATCAACCGAACATAGTAGAAAGCACTACTCACAGACGCTGCTATGAGAGAGAGCTCAGCGTCAGCAAGGCATCCAAGAGCCCTTTTAGACTATGGAGAAAATTGCCCTATTGTGAGTGTGACCCTTCAGTCAAAGGACACTGCACCATGGCTGATAACTCTTCAAAATGCTTTGCTTTGCTGACCAGCATCACCTCTGTCTTGCTTGGGTTCAGCTTCAGCAAGCTGTTCCTTCCAAGAACTGGGTCAACTTGTGGTGTCGTCGTACGGGAAGGATAGGAGGAGCTCGATGTTACATGCATATTGCTGGTGTTTGAGTCCATGTTGTGTAACCCGTTACCATACTGGCTGCATGGAGATGTTGAAGAGCCCCACAGGGAGAACTGATCTTTTTGGGACTCCACCAGGTATGGCTCTAGTGCTGGAGGTGCAGTTTCCCATCACCGCTAATTGGATGCTGTGACGTTATTGACATAAACTGGGACCATATAGATCATTGTTGCAACCCAGGTCCTGTAGTGGCACCTAAATCTTGTATAAAGGGGGTCAAATGGGGTGTCTAAGACAAGGTTATGGTTTACTGGTTATGATTATGCTGTCTATATGTGTGTATCAGATTTGTAGTTGAAGATATGAATATTGGCTGTATACTGTCTGTATGGCAAACTTATGCTATGCTTCTGGGAGACGTCATAGAATCATAGAATCATAGAATATCAGGGTTGGAAGGGACCTCAGGAGGTCATCTAGTCCAACCCCCTGCTCAAAGCAGGACCAATTCCTAACTAAATCATCCCAGCCAGGGCTTTGTCAAGCCGGGCCTTAAAAACCTCCAAGGAAGGAGACTCTACCACCTCCCTAGGTAATGCATTCCAGTGCTTCACCACCCTCCTAGTGAAATAGTGTTTCCTAATATCCAACCTAGACCTCCCCCACTGCAACTTGAGACCAATGCTCCTTGTTCTGTCATCTACCACCACTGAGAACAGTCTAGATCCATCCTCTTTGGAACCCCCCTTCAGGTAGTTGAAGGCTGCTATCAAATCCCCCCCTCATTCTTCTCTTCTGGAGACTAAACAATCCCAGTTCCCTCAGCCTCTCCTCATAAGTCATGTGCTCCAGCCCCCTAATCATTTTTGTTGCCCTCCGCTGGACTCTCCAATTTTTCCACATCCTTCTTGTAGTGTTGGGCCCAAAACTGGACACAGTACTCCAGATGAGGCCTCACCAATGTCGAATAAAGGGGAACGATCACGTTCCTCGATCTCCTGGCAATGCCCCTACTTATACAACCCAAAATGCCATTAGCCTTCTTGGCAACAAGAGCACACTGTTGACTCATATCCAGCTTCTCCTCCACTGTGACCCGTAGGTCCTTTTCTGCAGAACTGCTGCCTAGCCATTCGGTCCCTAGTCTGTAGCAGTGCGTGGGATTCTTCCATCCTAAGTGCAGGACTCTGCACTTGTCCCTGTTGAACCTCATCAGGTTTTTTTTTGGCCCAATCCTCTAATTTGTCTAGGTCCATCTGTATCCGAACCCTACCCTCTAGTGTATCTACCACGCCTCCTAGTTTAGTGTCATCTGCAAACTTGCTGAGAGTGCAGTCCACACCATCTTCCAGATCATTAATAAAGATATTAAACAAAACCGGCCCCAAGACCGACCCTTGGGGTACTCCGCTTGAAACTGGCTGCCAACTAGACATGGAGCCGTTGATCACTACCCATCGATCCCGACGATCTAGCCAGCTTTCTATCCACCTTACAGTCCATTCATCCAGCCCATACTTCTTTAACTTGCTTGCAAGAATACTGTGGGAGAGCGTATCAAAAGCTTTGCTAAAGTCAAGGAATAACACATCCACTGCTTTCCCCTCATCCACAGAGCCAGTTATCTCCTCATATAATGCAATTAGATTAGTCAGGCACGACGTCCCCCTTGTGAATCCATGCTGACTGTTCCTGATCACTTTCCTCTCTTCTAAGTGTTTCATAATTGATTCCTTGATGACCTGCTCCATGATTTTTCAAGGTACTGAGGTGAGGCTGACTGGTCTGTAGTTCCCTGGATCCTCCTTTTTCCCTTTTTTAAAGATGGGCACTACGTTAGCCTTTTTCCAGTCATCCAGGACCTCCCCTGATCCCCATGAGTTTTCAAAGATAATGGCCAATGGCTCTGCGATCACATCCGCCAACTCCTTTAGCACCCTCGGATGCAGTGCATCCGGCCCCATGGACTTGTGCCGATCCAGTTTTTCTAAATAGTCCCGAACCACTTCTTTCTCCACAGAGGGCTGGTCACCTTCTCCCCATACTGTGCTGCCCAGTGCAGCAGTCTGGGAGCTAACCTTCTTTGTGAAGATAGAGGCAAAAAAATCATTGAGTACATTAGCTTTTTGCACATCCTCGGTCACTAGGTTGCCTCCCTCATTCAGTAAGGGGCCCACACTTTCCTTGACTTTCTTCTTGTTGCTAACATACCTGAAGAAACCCTTCTTGTTACTCTTAACATCTCTTGCTAGCTGCAACTCCAAGTGTGATTTGGCCTTCCTGATTTCACTCCTGCATGCCTGATCAATATTTTTATACTCCTCCCTGGTCATTTGTCCAATCTTCCACTTCTTGTATGCTTCTTTTTTGCATTTAAGATCAGCAAGGATTTCACTGTTTAGCCAAGCTGGTCACCTGCCATATTTACTATTCTTTCTACACATCAGGATGGTTTGTTCCTGCAACCGCAATTAGGATTCTTTAAAATACAGCCAGCTCTCCTGGACCCCTTTGCCCTTCATTTTATTCTCCCAGGGGATCCTGCCCATCTATTCCCTGAGGGAGTCAAAGTCTGCTTTTCTGAAGTCCAGGGTCCGTATTCTGCTGCTCTACTTTCTTCCTTGTGTCAGGATCCTGAACTCGACCTTCTCATGGTCACTGCCTCCCAGATTCCCATCCACTTTTGCTTCCCCTACTAATTCTTCCCTGCTTGTGAGCAGCAGGTCAAGAAAAGCTCTGCCCCTAGTTGGTTGCTCCAGCACTTGCACCAGGAAATTGTCCCCTACACTTTCCAAAAACTTCCTGGATTGTCTGTGCACCGCTGTATTGCTCTCCCAGAAGATATCAGGGTGATTAAAGTCTCCCATGAGAACCAGGGCCTGCGATCTAGCAACTTCTGCTAGTTGCCAGAAGAAAGCCTCGTCCACCTCATCCCCCTGGTCTGGTGGTCTATAACAGACTCCAACCACGACATCACCCTTGTTGCTCACACTTCTCAACTTTATCCAGAGACTCTCAGGTTTTTCTGTAGTTTCATACCAGAGCTCTGAGCAGTCATACTCCTCTCTTACATACAACGCAACTCCCCACCTTTTCTGCCCTGCCTGTCCTTCCTGAACAGTTTATATCCATCCACGATAGTACTCCAGTCATGTGAGTTATCCCACCAAGTCTCTGTTATTCCAATCACATCATAGTTCCCAGACTGTGCCAGGACTTCCAGTTCTCCCTGCTTGTTTCCCAGGCTTCTTGCATTTGTGTATAGGCACTTAAGATAACTCATCGATCGTCCCTCTTTCTCAGTATGAGACAGGAGTTCCTCCCCTTTTGCGCTCTCCTGCTTGTGCTTCCTCCCAGGATCCCATTTCCCCACTTACCTCAGGGCTTTGGTCTCCTTCCCCCGGTGAACCTAGTTTAAAGCCCTCCTCACTAGATTAGCCAGCCTGCTTGCAAAGATGCTCTTCCCTCTCTTCGTTAGGTGGAGCCCATCTCTGCCTAGCACTCTTCCTTCTTGGAACAGCGTACCATGGTCGAAGAATCCAAAGCCTTCTCTCCGACACCACCTGCGTAGCCATTCATTGACTTCCACGATTTGACAGTCACTACCCAGGCCTTTTCCTTGCACAGGGAGGATGGATGAGAACACCACTTGTGCCTCAAACTCATTTATCCTTCTTCCCAGAGCCACATAGTCTGCAGTGATCTGCTCAAGGTCATTCTTGGCAGTATCATTGGTGCCCACATGGAGAAGCAGGAAGGAGTAGAGATCCGAGGGCTTGATGAGTCTCGGCAGTCTCTCCATCATATCGTGTATCCTAGCTCCTGGCAAGCAGCAGACCTCTCGGTTTTCTCGGTCGGGGTGGCAGATAGATGACTCAGTCCCCCTGAGGAGGGAGTCCCCGTCCACCACCACCCTCCTCCTCCTCTTGGGAGTGGTGGTTGTGGAACCCTCATCCCTAGGACAGTGCATCTTTTGCCTTCCAATCAGTGGAGTCTCCTTCTGCTCCCTTCCCTCAGATGGGTCATCTAGTCCACTCTCTGCATTAGAACCTGTAGAGAGAACATGGAAACGATTGCTCACCTGTATCTCCATTGCTGGTACATGGACGCTCCTCTTTCTCCTTCTGGAGGTCACATGCTGCCAAACTTCTTCACCATCCTTCTGTCCCTGCTGTGCCTGCTGTGAATCCCAGACAAGCTGGGATTAGCTCTGCTTAGCCTGCTTGATGGCCCATTAAGGACCATCAGCTATACAATGGACCCATTGAGAGAAGGCAAATATGCCTTCAGACTCAGCAAAGTATGCAGGGACTGGCCCATGTGACTCCAGACTCCATTTTACTGTAATTTTCCACAGTAAGAACAAAGAGGTGTTCTTACACCTGGAAAAGACTATATAAGGCTGATGCCTCATCTCCTTTTTGACTTCAGTCCTGCTTCTTACCTCTGGAGGGACTTTGCTACAAACTGAACCTCTGAACAAAGGACTGAGGACCCATCCGAGCTGGGGATGTATTCCAGAGACTTTATTTGAACCTGCAGTTTATTCTATCACTGCTGCAAGCCTGAACCAAGAACTTTGCCATTACTGTATGTAATTGATTCCGTTTAACCAGTTCTAACTCTCATCTCTATCTTTTTTCTTTTATCAATAAACCTTTAGATTTTAGATTCTAAAGGATTGGCAGCAGCGTGATTTGTGGGTAAGATCTGATTTGTATATTGACCTGGGTCTGGGGCTTGGTCCTTTGGGATCAGGAGAACCTTTTTTCTTGCATTGGGGTATTGGTTTTCATAACCATTTGTCCCCATAACGAGTGGCACTGGTGGTGATACTGGGAAACTGGAGTGTCTAAGGAAATTGCTTGTGAGACTTGTGGTTAGCCCGTGGGGTGAGACCGAAGTCCTGTTAGTCTGGCTGGTTTGGTTTGCCTTAGAGGTGGAAAAAACCCAGCCGTGGGCTGTAAGTGCCCTGTTTTAGCAATTTGTCCAGAGTTGACACTCTCAGTTGGGTCTCGACAGAACCGCATCGTCACAGATGCATCCCTCCCAGAAGGATTCAGACCATTTTAGTGCATCCCTCTGGACTCCCGCTGCCTTTCAGGTGAGACAGCAGTATCTCATTGCCAACAGTGTCAAATAATGCCAAGAGGTCCAGGAGGCTGATCATGGATGTCTGCTCCCCGTCCATGGACAGAAGATCATCCATCAGTGCCTCTAAAATATGGGAAGTGGATAGCAACTGATACAAATTAGAAGTTTTGAACTATAGAAAATGGCTTAGGGAAGCAAAAAACACTAGAGACTCATACATGGCTGGCAGGGCTAAGAAAAAAGAGGAAGATTTGCAAGTACATTAGAAACAAAGGAAATCCAAAGAGGCCTGTACTAGATGGAGATGGTCACACTATTAATAATGATGCAGAAAGGGCACAAATGTTTTTCAAACCTTTCTGTTCTGTATTAGAAACAAGAAGGATGCTGTACTCATGAACGTGAACTTCTTTGCAGTTCACTGGTAGCTATGGAGGATGGAAAACAACACCTACTATGGATCAATATTTTTAAATCAGCCGCCCCAGTTATCTCGCACCCAGAGAGTCCTAAACAAGCTGTCTGCGGAGATCTCTGTCCCGCTAATGTTAATTTTTAATAAATATTAGAACGCCAGGGATATCCCAGAAGACTGACAGAGTGCTAATGTTATGCCTGTTAGCTTGACATCACTCCTGGGCATAAAAATGGAAAAGTGGATAGGGGATTTAATCAATAACGAATGAAAGGGTGGGACTGCAATTCATGCCTTTATTGGGCAATAACAAGTTTGAGTGATAAAGGGAACTGGGGAGATCAAATATACATAGACCATTGCAAGTTTCTTTACCTAGTACCACATGACGTTCAAATTAACAAACTAGCACTAGACAAAAACAACAAAGAGTCTTGTGCCACCTTAAAGACTAACAAATTGAATAGATCATAAGTTTTCTTGTACTATTGCCCACTCCTTCAGATGAATGGAGTGAAAATTAAAGTAAAAAAAAATGAAGAAGTGAGTCATAGCCCACAAAAGGCATCCTCAGAGAGATCATTGACCATCACGATAACCACATGGACGGTGACTCCACCTTCACATAAGTCCAGGTGGAGGTCGATCGGTAGCAACACTCCCAGTTGAACTGCATTTATCTATCTTGCTTCCACCTGGCACAGGCCCACTGCTTCAACATCTGGCCTGCCCCATTTTTGGACCACCATTTGGTGGCCATGATGGCCTCTCTCACCTCTGAGAGGCTGGTGCCAGCCTATTGGCACTTCAATAATAGCTTGCTGGAGGACCTGGGCTTCGTGGCATCCTTCTGGGAGTTTTGGCTGGCCTGGCAGGGGCAGCGACATGCCTTTCCCTCAGCGCAGCGGTGGTGGGATGTGGGGAAAGTACATGTCTGCTGCAACTTCACGGCAGCTGGAGAAGAGATGTGGTGATGGAGCAGTTGGAGTGGGAGGTCATGGAGCTGGAGAGGCATCTGGCCATCATCCCCAGGGATCCATCCCTTTCACAGTGTGCCAGGAGAAGCGGGAGGAGCTCCGGGCTCTGGAGGATCATTGGGCCCGAGGCGTGTTTGTCCGATCCCGCGTCCATCTCGTTCAGGAGATGGATCATGGCTCCCGCTTCTTCTACATCCTGGAGAAAGAGAGGAGGGCTAAGAAGCACATCACCTGCCTTTTGACAGAGGACAGCGCCCCCCTCATGGATCCAGAGGAGATGTGTGGAAGGGTCGGGGCCTTCTATACCAGCCTCTTCTCCACAGATCCGACCAATGCCGATGCCTACACAGTGCACTGGTACGAACTCCTGAAGGTCAGTGCAGATGACCAGGACCAGCTGAAGCTGCTTCTCATTCTGTCCGAGTTCTCAGAAGCCCCTAATAATTCTCCGGGCATGGACAGGCTGACCGTGGAGTTCCACTGCATGTTCTGGGATGTCCTTGGTCCTGACCTTGTCACTGTCTGGGCTGAGTCAATGGGGAGCAGGTTCCTCCCTCTGTCATACAGGCTTGCTATCGAAGAAAGGGGACCTCTGCAACCTTTGAAACTGGTGACCCAACTCGCTCCTCAGCACGAACTACAAAGTCATACCGAAGGCCATCTCACTGTGGCTGGAGTCCGTGCTGCGTATGTGTCCATCCTGACCCGACTTGCACTGTCCTGGGCTGCACCATCTTTGATAATTTCTATTTGGTCTGGGACCTTCTGGAGCTTGGGTGTAGGGATGGTCTGTCATTCACCCTCCTGCCCCTGCCGGACCAGGAGAAGGCATTTGACAGGATGGACCACGGGTATCTCAAGGGCACTCTGTGGGCATTAGTCTTCTGGCCTCAGTTTGTGGGTTTTCTCTAGGTGCTGTATGCCTCCGTGGAGTGCTTGGACCGTGACCGAACCAGTCAGCTTTGGGCCAGGGATATGTCAGGGGCGTCTGCTGTCACGCCGGCTGTATACTCTGGCAATCAAGAACTTCCTCTGTCTCCTCCACCAGAGATTGACAGGGTTTGTGCTCCGTGAGCTGGAGTTGTGGCTGGTCCTGTCAGCATACGCCGATGATGTGCTCCTCTTGGCCAAAACATAAAAACAGAAGAACGGCCGTACCGGGTCAGACCAAAGGTCCATCTAGCCCAGTATCCTGTCTGCCGACAGTGTCCAATGCCAGGTGCCCCAGAGGGAGTGAACCTAACAGGTAATGATCAAGTGATCTCTCTCCTGCTATCCATCTCCACCCTCTGACAGACAGAGGTTAGGGACACCATTCCTTACCCATACTGGCTAATAGCCATTAATGGACTTAACCACCATGAATTTATCCAGTTCTCTTTTAAACGCTGTTATAGTCCTAGCCTTCACAACCTCCTCAGGTAAGGAGTTCCACAAGTTGACTGTGCACTGTGTGAAGAAGAACTTCCTTGTATTTGTTTTAAACCTGCTGCCTATTAATTTCATTTGGTGACCCCTAGTTCTTGTATTATGGGAATAAGTAAATAACTTTTCCTTATCCACTTTCTCCACATCACTCATGATTTTATATACCTCTATCATATCCCCCCTTAGTCTCCTCTTTTCCAAGCTGAAGAGTCCTAGCCTCTTTCATCTCTCCTCATATGGGACCCATTCCAAACCCTTAATCATTTTAGTTGCCCTTTTCTGAACCTTTTCTAGTTCCAGTATATCTTTTATTGAGATGAGGAGACCACATCTGTATGCAGTATTCGAGATGTGGGCGTACCATCGATTTATATAAGGGCAATAACATATCCTCAGTCTTATTCTCTATCCCCTTTTTAATGGTCCCTAACATCCTGTTTGCTTTTTTGACCACCTCTGCAACCTGGGCAACCTGGGGCAGGTGGAGGCCTGTCAGGCGATCTACTCAGCAGCCTCCTCTGCCTGGGTCAACTGGGTCAAGAGCTCTCGCCTGATGGTCGGGCACAGGTGGCAGACGAGCTCCCTCCCACCCACGCGCACTAGAAGCGGGTCCACTGCTCTATCTCGGCATTTACCTTTCCACCACTGTAACAAAGCGGCCTTTGGCAGGACACTACTGAGAGTATCAATTCAGGACAAATTGCTTAGAGCAGGGCAGTCACAGCCCAAGGCTGGGGTTCCTCCACTACTGAGGCACACCAAACCAGCCAAAAAGAGAAGACTTCGGTCTCATCCCACTGTCTAACCAGAAGTCATACAAGCAATTTCCTCAGACACACCAGTTTCCCAGTATCACCACCAGCACCACTCCTTATGGGGATGAATGATTATGAAAACCAATAGCCCAGTAAAAGAAAAATGATTCTCCCAATCCCAAAGGACCAAGCCCCAGACTCAGGTCAATATACCAGTCATATCTTACTCACAAATCATGCTGTTGCCAGTCCTTTAGAATCCAAAATCTAAAGGTTTATTCATAAAAAGGACGAAATATAGATGAGAAATATAAATTGGCTTGTTGGGATTACAGCTGATTCAAACCAATCAAGTCTCTGGAGTACAAACATCCCAGCATGTTTGGGTCATTCAGTCCTTTGTTCAGAGCTCCAGTTTCAAGCACAGTTCTCCAGAGGCCAGAAGAAAACCCCTTTGTTCTTACTGTGGAAAATCACATCACACATACAAGTATCAGAGGGGTAGCCGTGTTAGTCTGAATCTGTAAAAAGCAACAGAGGGTCCTGTGGCATCTTTAAGACTAACAGAAGCATTGGGAGCATAAGCTTTTGTGAGTAAGAACCTCACTTGCATCTGAAGAAGTGAGGTTCTTACCCACGAAAGCTTATGCTACCAATACTTCTGTTAGTCTTAAAGGTGCCACAGGACCCTCTGTTGCTTACATACAGACAGCATAATCATAACCAGCAAATTACAACCTTTCCATAGACACCTTACTTGATCTACTTTGTACAAGATTTAGTGCAATTATGTTGCAACAATGATCTATATGGTCCCAGTTCATGTCAATAACGTAACAGACACACATCCTTCTTTGGTAGGATTTGGAGGCCAGGGTGGGTGAGTGGCTGGGGAGATAGACAGGACTACTCCAGTGACTTTCCCTTGCTCTGGTACCGGTTCAATATCCTGAGCCCAGCCCCAGGGATCCTGGCCCAGCTCCACAGGGTTGCTCTGGAGTTCTTCGGGCCAGGACTTCACTGGGACTCTGCATAGGTTCTGAGTCTTTTTTGACTGCTGCTGCACATTGAGTGGATGTTTTCAGAGAACTATTCACAATGACTCTAAGATCTCTTTCTTGAGTGGTAACAGCTAATTTAGACCCTATGATTTCATATGTATAGTCGGGATTGTTTTCCAATGTGCATTAATTTCTCCTAACCACCCTGGAACATACACTGGGATTTGGTCAGAGCCCTGCAGGGTATCTAGGGACCACCTCCTGCAATTCATGTCTTTTCCTCCACCTTGAGTCTGTCTCTCTGCTGCAGCCACAGCCCTGCAACCAAAGAGACCCCTCTGCCACCCTTGTGCCTCTCTCTCTCTCCTGTCCCATCTAGTCTCTGTGTTTTTAAAGGGCTGAACCAACACTTTTTCTCTCTGTCCCCTCTTCTGGCACAAAATGTCAGAACATGTTAGTATTAGAGCTGAGTGGGTCTAATATTTATTTTATTTCCTTTTTTATACACGAGAATTAGATACAGAGCTCCTGTCAGCTAGCTGCTAAGTTATCTGCCAAAAACCTGGAGTTTTCAAGACCTTAAGTAGCCTTTGGAATCACGGTTAAAGTTGACACCTCTACCAAAATCTGAAAATGCTCCCTTGTAGCTGGGGTCAGGGGAGAGGGGTAGAACTAATTCAGCAAGAGACAGGGGGAGGGGAATAGAGGCCTTGGGGGGGGGGGGGAAGAAGTAAAGCAGGGTTGGAGCCTTGGCAGAAAAGGTGGGGCAAAGGGTGAGGTTTTGGGTGTCCAGATACCAGCAATTAGAAATGTGGCAACCCACTGAATTGTCCATAGACCTATTCTCAGTTTGTCATGCTGACACAGCACAGTAAGGTCTGGAAAGGATTTAATGTCTTTTTGACTGTCCGGTAAGTGATCCAGGGATGAGGGCCCAGCACCATCTCACCAGCCAGCTCTGCACAGAGTTCAGTCTGAGAGCCAGAGCAACAGGAGAAAACTTTAGGTCCCTTTATGACTAAGTAGCCGGAGCAGCCTGTCCCGGATCTGTTTGGTCCTCACCCCATAGATGATGGGGTGTAGCACGGGGGGCACGAGAAGGTTCGCGTTGGCCATGAGAATGTGGAAATGGAGGGCCACATTGTAGCCAAACCGGTGCATGAGGGAGGAGAAAAGAACGGGGATGTAAGAGGCTAAAATGACAAACAGGTGGGACCCGCAGGTCTCAAAAGTCTTGAGCTGGGCATCCTTTGTGGGGAGACTGAAAATGGCCCTGAGGATCTGGATATAGGACACAGCAATAAAAAACAAATCCAGACCAGTCACCATGAATCCCACAATGAGGCCGTAGTAACTACTGACACGGGTGTCGGCGCAGGCCAGTTTCACCACAGCCATGTGTTCGCAGTACGAGTGGGCGATGATGTTGATTCTACAATATGGCCACTGCCTTGCCAGGAAGGGATAGGGCAGTATTAGCATTATTCCACGCAGCACCATTACCAGGCCAATCTTGGCCACCACGGGGTTTGTCAGGATGGTGGAATGTCTCAGGGGATCGCAGATGGCCACATAGCGATCCAAAGCCATGGCCACCAAGATGCCAGAGTCCATCACTAAGAAGCAGTAAATGAAGTACATCTGGGTGAGGCAGGCATTGAAATCGATCTCCCTGGAATTGAACCAGAAGATGCTCAGCATTTTCGGTAGGATGGATGTAGACAGGACCAGGTCACTGACGGCCAGCATGCAGAGGAAATAGTACATGGGCCCATGGAGGCTTGGCTCCCTCTTCACAATGAATAGGATGGTGAAGTTCCCCAAGACGGCTATGGCGTACATGGTGCAGAAGGGGATGGAAATCCAGACATGGGCCATCTCCAGGCCAGGAATGCCCAGCAGGATGAAGGTGGAGGGGTTGGTGAAGTTGGTTTTGTTGGAATCTGACATGGAGTAGGGGAGAAGTTGTCCAACTCTGAGGTAGAATGGTGTCTCCAGCATATACTGTACTCAGCCCTGACTTCCTGTATGTGCCCAGGCTCTAGGGTGATGGTCACAGTACAAATGCCTGGATGAAGAGACAATATTCATATGAGACACTACGTGCACTACTGGAGGCTGTTCTCATGGGTGAAGCAGATTGGTCGCTCTTCACAAACTGAAAAATTACATTTTTGTTATTCAGATATTGTTATGAACAACTGGCCCTACTAATGCCGATTCCATATTTGATGGTGCTCCATGTGTCAATAATTCTACATGTTGCGGTGTGGAAAATGTTTATAGGCACCAGCAGGAAACATGAGTGTGGACACTGGTTATCCATCATTGTTCCTTAATGTAATGCAAGCTAGTCTAGGGAGTCCATGCTGTAGGGAGTTTCCCATTCACCCGATTGCTCAAAATCTGAGAATTAAAAAAAAAAAAAAAACCTTTACCAAGACATGTGCCAGGGAGAAACATCCCAACCAAAACACACCTCAGGGAAAAGAC
Organism: Chrysemys picta bellii; assembly: GCF_011386835.1. Lineage (NCBI taxonomy): Eukaryota > Metazoa > Chordata > Testudines > Emydidae > Chrysemys > Chrysemys picta. Next base: position 357,143,745 of record NC_088791.1, read on the forward strand.
TTGGGTGTCAATGATAGCAGGTCAACAAAACACCTGCTTTTTTGCAGTAGTGGCCAAATCAAATACAATATTTGGATGCCTAAGAAATGGGATGGAGAATAACCTGCTCTGGATATGTGCTCAGTTTTGGTCAGCCAGTCTCTAAAAAGGATACAGCATTATAAAGGGGATTTCTGAGACGGGCTCTGAGAATGGGGAAGGCTCCCATACGCAGACAGACTGAAAATCTGGGACTGTTTAGTTTAGAGAAGAGACAAAAATGGGGGTATATGATAGAGGAGAGGAATATAAAGAATACAACTGATTACATTCAATTAGACAAACAGAGAACCATTCCCAACCAGTAATACCTATAGATACTTAGTGCTTCAAAAGGACTAATTTCCCAAAGGTTAAGAAAATTATCAAGAAAACTGACTAGGAGGAAAATATTAGAAAGGAAAATGGGAATGAAAATTGGGAGTTCTTTACTCTTTGTTGCTTTTTACAGATCCAGACTAACACGGTTAGCTAAAAAGTCACGATACCGCAGTCAAGGAAGTGGAGAACTTTGGCTAAAGACCCCTTTGAATGGTGAATGAAGGTAGCAATTATGTGGGGAAAAGCAATCTATACAAATGGGGAAAAAGAGAAAATCGATAGCAAACAATACAAAAAAGACATTAGGGAAAAAAATCCATGCTTGCGGGGGCTAAGGTTAACGAAAGGGAGGTTATTAAGTATATTAAGAAGAAAAGAAAGCATAGAGGAGGTTTAGGCCAATTCCTAGAGGGAGAAAGGAAGCTTGTTAATGTTGTAGAAAACGTAGATGTGTTAAAGAAATAGTTTTGTTCTGCATTTAGAAAGAAGCGGTATGAGATACTCATATCACATGAGGTGATGAAATAGTCTCCAGTCCATTAGCTGTCAAGGAGGACGTTAAACAACATCTACAATAGAACCTTAGAGTTACAAACACCAGAGTTACAAACTGACCAATCAACCACACTTCTCATTCACAAGTGGAAGTACACAGTCTGTCAGCAGCAGAGCCAAAAAAAAAAGGGGGGGGGGTAAATAGAAGACAACTCTGTGTTAAGTGAAAAGTATTTAAAAAATAAAAATAAAAAGATTTGACAAGATTAGGAAACAATAGAAAAGCTGGTATGGGATTAGTTCAAAAAAAGTCTAGAAATATAATTAATTAATTAATCGATGGCTGTAAACAACATGGTTTATGGAAAATAGGTCTTGTCAAGTACAACTGATTTCATCCTTTAATGAAAGTGTGCACATTTGGCTGGTCAAGGGTACTGCACAGACGCAATAAACTTCAATTCCTTTGAGACATTTGATTTAGTAGGGAAAACTTTCAGATAAAAAATGAACAGTCCTGCAGTAGAGCACATTTAAAGTGGAATAAAAACTAGCTAACTCACAGATCTCAGAAAGCTGTTGTGAATGGGGTTGTTTCACAAGCAGGGTTCTGCAGGGACCATTTCTAGGCCCGATGCAATTGAATATTTTCATCAATGATCTGGAAGGAAATAGAAAATCACTGCAGAAAAAAATTGTGGATGACGCAAAGATTGGCAGAGTGGGTACAATGAGGAGGCCAGGGCAGGCACACCAGTTGGTCTGGAGCATTTGGTGAGCTGGGCCGATACAAACAAACTGTTTTAATACAGTCACATGAAAAGTGATTCCCTCGGAACAGGCAATGCAGGCCCGACCCACAGACTAGGGCACTGTATTATGGAACGCAGGGACCCTGACGTGGATTTAGGGGTCACTGTGGACACCCAGCTCATTGTGAGCTCCCAGTGCGATGCTGTTGCCAAAAGGGCTGATGCGATCCTTCAATGCATAAACTGGGGAGGGGTGAGTTGGAGCAGGGGAAGGATTTTACCTCTGATGTGATATTGGTGAAACTGACTGCATCCAGGTCCGGGGTCCACATCTCAAAAAGGTTGTTGAAAAAATTGGAGCTGGTGCAGAAAAGAGCCACAAAAATGCTTTGAGGATGGAGAAAATGCCAGACAGAAAGAGAATTAAAGGGCATCAAACATTTAGCCTATCAAAAAAATAATCAAGCAGAGACTTTCATGAGGTGAAAACCATTGGTAAAGTGGAGAAAGGCAGAGCAAGACCCAATGGCTGGAAGCTGAAGCCAGAGAAATGCCAGCTGGAAATAAGGGCCAAATGTTTACACTGAGTGTGATTAACCTTTGGAACAAACTGCGAAGGGAAGTGGTGGATTCTCCAGCTGCCCGTGTCGGCAGATCCAGACTGGATGCTTTCCTGGAAGATCTGCTTGAGGGCTTGTCTACACTTAAAACTCTACAGAAGCACTGCCAGAGTGCTTCAGCGTAGACACGACTTACACCGATAACAGGGGTTCTCCCATCCGCGTAGGTAGCTCACTTCCCCAAGAGGTGGTAACTAACAAGAGGTGGTAAGAATTCTTCCATCGACCTCATGCTGTCTACTAGGTTGATATAGCTAAAAACCCAGTTCATTGGCAAAGTGAAGGCAGCAATTGGGAGCGGGGGCAATATATCACAAATGGGGAAAGGGAATATAGATATAAAGAAATACAAATTGGAAGTTATGAATATTGATAAGAGATGTTAAAAACATCAGAGAAAACTCCATGCTTGGCAGAGCTAAGGATAACAAAAAGGAGGTTATTAAGTATGTTAACAACAAAATAAATTGTAGAAAAGGTTTAGACTAATTCCTAGAAGGAGAAAGGAAACTTGTTAATGTTGCAGAAAAGGAAGATGTGTTCAAGGAATAGTTTTGTTCTGCATTTGGAAAGAAGCAATATGAGGTACACATATCACATGAGGTGATGAAATACTTTCCAGCCTATTAGCAGTGAAGGAGGATGTTAAAGAGCATCTACAATAGAACCCTAGAATTAGGAACACCAGAGTTACAAACTGACCCAATCATCCACATGTCTCATTCGGAACCAGAAGGACACAATCTGCCAGCAGTAGATCCCCTCCCGCCCCAAAGGCAAATACAGGGCAGTACTGCACACATTAAATGGACTAAAAACTGGCTAACTGACAGATCTCAGAAAGCAGTTGTCAATGGGACATTATCAGTGAACGGGCTGTTTCTAGTGTTGTTCTCCAGGGATGAGTTCTAGGCCCGATGCTATTCAATATTTTCCTACATGACCTGGGAGCAAAAAGGAAATCACTGCAGATCAAATTTGCAGATGACCCAAAGATTGGCACAGTGGTTACACCGGGAGCCAGGGCAGGCACAACAATTGATCTGGAGCATTTGGTGAGCTGGGCCCCTACAAACAAAGGATTTGAATACAGTCACATGAAAAGTTATTCTCTCAGAACAGGCAATGCAGCTCAGCCCACAAACTAGGGCACCGTATTAGGGAAGCAGGGACCCTGAAAGGGCTTAGGGGTCACTGTGGACACCCAACTCATCGTGAGCTCCCAGTGTGATGCTGTGACCAAAAGGGCTGATTCGATCCTTGGATGCATAAACAGGGGAGTGGTGAGTTGGAGCAGGGGAAGGATTTTGCCGCTGCACAGGGAATTGGTGAAACAGTCTGCACCAGTTCTGGGGTCCATATTTCAAAAAGGCTGTTGAAAAATTGGAAAGGGGACACAAAAAGGCATCGAAACTATTCAAGGTGGGAGAAAATGCTGGACAGTGATAGAATTAAAGTGCTTCATTTATTTATATTACATAGCAATAACAGGCTCTGTAATCTAGTGGAGAATGGCTGGTAGCTGAAGCCAGACAAATTCCATTTGGAAATAAGGGCCAAATGTTTAGCACTGATGTTGAACAACTTTTGGGACAAACTGTGAAGGGAAGTGTGGGATTCTCCAACCCCCTTATGTCTGCAGATCCAGACTGGATGCATTTCTAGAAGATCTGCTTAAGGGCTTGTCTTCACTTAAAAGGCTACAGGGGCGCTGCAGTACCGCTTCAGTGTAGACACCACTGACACAGATAGCAAGCGTTCTTCTGTCAGCTTAGATAATCTACCTGCATGAGAGGAGGTAGCTAGGTCGATGGAAGAATAATTCCATCGACCTCATGCTGTCTGCACCAGGGTTAGGTTGATACAGCGACATCTCTCTGGGGTGTGGATTTCTTTGCTATTGCAAAGGAAGAAAACGCAGTTGTGGGTTGCATTAACAAAGGCAGAGCATGCAAGTCTCCGGAGGTGATAGTATTCCTCTACTCAGCGCTGGTTAGGCCTCAGCTGGAGCATTGTGACCAGTTTAGGTCACCAGTGTATAGGAAGGATGTAGAGGAACTGGAAAGGAACCAGAAGCGACAGACAAAGAGGATCCAAGGGACGGAGCACAAACCATATCAGCAAAGGCTGAAGGAACTGAGTATGTTTAGCTTGAAAAAGAGGAGATTGAATGGGGATGACAGCGGTCTTCAGCTACTTGAAAGGCTGACATTAAAAAAAGATGGAGAAAAATTGTTCTGTCTCACCACAGTAGGTGGGACAAGAGTCAATGGGTTAAAACTACAGCAGAGCAGATTTATGAAATCTCAGGAAGAACTTTCTAACTGTAAGAATAGGAGGACAATGGAACAGAGGCCTCAGGAGGACGTGGAAGCTCCTTTGCCGGAGATTTTCCAACTGAGACTGGATACTCATCTGTCTGGGATAGTTTTGGTGCAACAAACCCTGCATCGTGGCAGGGAGTGAGACTAGATGTCCCTTGCGGTCCCTTCTCACCCTGCAGCTCTATGATTCTACAATATAAAATCCTAGTGTAGACCAGGCCTTAGTCAGACACAAGTTATTGAGCTCAATACAGGGGTAATTGGGTAAAATTTCATGGCCTGTGTTATATTGGAGGTCAGACAGGATGAACTAATGTTGCCTTCTGACATTGAACCCTATGAATCCATTGATAACGAAAAGATAAAGATCAGACATTAATATTTACTCTGTCTCACAACACACGAACAAGGGAACATTCAATTACATGGAAAATCTGAACATATAACACTGAGAAAAGAAAATTGTTTACATAATCCATATTTGGCCTGTGGAACTCCTTGTCACTGACATTATTGGAGAGGAGCTTAGCTCAATGAGATTCACAAATGGATTGGCCATTGTAGGTGGTGCTGGTGGCACCACAGTTAGTTGAGTCCTTCTGACACCTTCAATTAGGAGACCTGATTTTCAGTTGCTTATAAGTTTGCTAAATTTTACGCATTTGGACTGAAATTTCCCACGATGGGTGTCTGCTTCCAGTTGATTTGTGTTTTGAAAGTTTCAGGCATAACACTTCAGCTGACTTCTCCGCTAGGAGAGAAGATGTCTTGCCCATGTTGAAAAGTTCTTATAATTGTTCCAGCGAGGAGCCCTAGCACCTCCATGCTCTCCAGTATATAAAAGTCAGGTAACAGCCCCCCCCGTTAACAGTCAGAGCCCTGAAATGCAAGAGCAGGAGGTGACAGTGTCTGTGCATTAACACACAGCTGGACCCTGAGGTCTTTAATCAGTTTTTACTCCAAGGGGAGTTTTGCCCCAGTGGGGCCATAGCCTCAGAATTTGGCCTTGTACTGTGCATCTACTAACACCTTTCATCCTGAAGGGTCCACCGTGCCACTGAAATGCAGCCACCTCAGGGCTAGATGCCATCAGCCAGGGCGGGAGGGAGTGCCCAGGAAAGAGGGACATTTTGGCCAGTGATACTGGAGCAAATTCATCACCTGTGGCAAGAGCCCTGGGATGTTTAATGGCTGTGCAGATCGGAAAGGACCCCAGACCTACTCTCTGTCCCATCACGCCCACATTGCACTGGGATTGTCGAGCAGGTGAGCTCCTCAGCAAGAGATGGGTACCTGTGAATCCTGAGACGGAACCGTCTTCCCTGGGAATCCCTCTCAGGTAGCCGTGTTCCACACCTCTCTCACCCCAGCATCTGCAGCAGCATCCCATGCCGAGAGCCGAGACAGGGGTGTGCACCATTTATAATATAGCTCTGTGCCATCCCAGTGGGGTTCACTCAGCCTCTAGGGGAGGAGCGGCATCTGAATGTAAACAGGCTGGAGACAGGCCTGTCTGCGCTTCTGTACTATTTATCCGGCTTTAGAAGTAAACAGTAATTAAGGGACCTTCCCAAAGGGAGATGAGAACTCTTGGGCTCTGTGCTGAGTCAGAGAGGAATTGGCTGCTCTGTGCATTTGTGTATATTGAAAAATTGTAGTCAATTAGGAAGAAAATTAGAGATAATTCCTAGGTCTCCATAGGGTCTGATATCCTGGAAATGCCCAGGGGGGATGGGTAGGTAGTAGCCAGAGAGATCTGGGGATAGATGACTTAGGGGAGATACAAAATTTTCTGCAGCCATACTGGACTGTCGCTAATGGATCAGAGATCAGTAATTCTCATCAGTAATGATCATCAAACTGTGCAGCACCTTTCAATGAAGGATTTTCAAAACGCCTAACAAAGTAAAGTCACTATGAACATATCTCTTCACCATCCTCTCAAGGTGAATCTGAGGTTTTCAGAACTAGCTGGAGTTTGTGATCTACCTACTCCTGTGAGGTGTGAACTCCGGGACTCCACTTTCGCTCCCACCCAGAAACCTGCCAACACATCACAGTCACTGGGATCACTTTGGTTGAACAGACTCAGTAAAAGCAACATCAACAGAACGTTTCTGTGGACAGAGGGCAGCCGGGGGCCTGTCCTGGGGACAGAGACCACCCCCCTACAAAACTGCCTTGGAAGAAGGGGGGCTGTCAAGGCTGAATTCCCACTCTGTCACTTCGAGTACAGAAGTGGGGCCCGCAAGGATTTTAAAAATTAATACTGGCCACTCCAGGCTTGTATTAAACTCCCAAGGTTACAGCTTTTCTCTGACCTTGACTTGGTAAACACTGCCACCACCCAAATGTAAAAAGAAACAACAACCCAAAAAACCCTCCTGTGGGGTACCCTCAAGCCCTTTCACCGCCCTCCCCCCGGGGAAGAGCTGAAAAAGAAAACAAAGGAAATTAGCTGTTGCTGCCAACTACTCCAACAACATGCACAAACCTGTTAGGAAACCAAATATCCAAATCCTGGTCTTACAAAAGGTGAATTTTATTAAAAACAAAAAGGAAGAAAATACATCTGGAACTTCGGCTTTTGCTAGATTTTAAAAGAGCAATTCCCAAAATTAGGCACCCAAAATTGCTTTCTTTGGAGGTTCAGCTTAAAGGTTACAAGCAAACAAAAGCATCGGGGGTTAGCACAGAGGAGATCCACATGCCAAATAAAGAAATAAACGTGATCACGTCTAGCTAAACATTCCTAATTTACTTACATATTTGGGGGGGTTCAAATGAGTAATTCTAGGTACGATCTGAAGAATTTTCATACCTCCTTCAAGCCTGTTTATAGCATTGCTGCTCTGTGTCCCTCCAGCCCAGAGAACAACAGACAAAGGGAAAGTTTCTTTCCCAATTTTTAAAAGTTCTACCTTCCCATTGGCTCTTTTGGTCAGGAGCCCACTCCTTTCCTTTACCTGTGGGCTTGTTAACCCTTTAGAGGTCAAGCTAGCAGAGAACAGACACCAAGAGGGATTTTTACAGCTAACTGGCTGGCTGGGTGTCCAGAAGGGAGCTACGACCCCCTCCCCCCTGCCGCCTTCAGTTATCGCAGGGGTCCTATAAGCAGGATAGAGACTGGTTCAATGTTTGCATTGGGTTTGTTCTCTCCCTCTCGGTTCAGTTCCTCCCAGTCTCTCCCACGTTGAATTGAAATCCAATGTTCCAGGATGAATCAGTCTTTCCAGGACTGCCACAGCTTTAAGGCAGTTGGATTCCCACAGCTGAACTCTCTGCCTGCTCATCTGGCTAATTGGGGGTATTTCTCCGGGGGTATTTGTCCAAACCGAACCGCGGTGCCATGTCCACATGTACAGTAACACCTCACTTAGCATCTTATGTTCCTGAAAAATGAGACTTTAAGCAAAACGATGTTAAGTGAATCCAATTTCCCCATAAGAATTAATGTAAATAGGGGGGGTTAGGTTCCAGGGAAATATTTTTCACTTTTTTATATATTTAACACCATTATAAATGCTGGTAGCAAAGCAGGGTTTGGGGTGGACCCCCCATGTAATAACCTCATGACCCCCTGAGGGGTCACGACCCCCAGCTTGAGAACCCCTGTGCTAAATGTTGAACTAGCACTCGGCTGAGCCCTCAAGGGTTAACATGTTGTTGTTAATGTAGCCTCACACTCTACAAGGCAGCAGGAATGGACGGAGGGGAGACAGCATAGCAGACAGAGACAGACATACACCTTGTGTGTGGGAAAGAGAGAGAGATGCACACTGCCCCTTTAAGTAAGCTGACCCACTCTTAAGTGCATTGTCTTTTTAAGTGGATCAGGAAGTTGAGACAGCAGCTGCTGCCCCAAGCTCTCTCTGTCTCTCTCCATCCCTGTCTCCACCCTGCTCTATATGGAGAAGGGGTAAGAGGAGTTCAGGAGCAGGGGGGAGGGGGATACCCTGACATTAGCCCCCCCTTCCTCAACGCATAGCACCCAGGAGGCTGGGGGAGCAGCTCCAAGGCAGAGGGCAGGAGCAGCACATGGCAGTGGGAGAAGGGACAGCTGCAATTGCTAGCCTGCTGGCAGCTGCTGCACAGGGAACTTAGGGGAGCAGGGAGCTGATGGGGGGCTGCCGGTCCACCCTGGTTCCAAGCCCCCACCAGTTAGCTGCAACAGAATGCTGTTCCTGCAAGCAGTGGACAAAGCAGGCGGCTGCCAAACGACATTAGAAGGGAGCATTGCACAACTTTAAACGAGCATGTTCCCTAATTGATCAGCAACGTAACAATGAAACAACTTTAACCAGAATGACTTTAAGTGAGGAGTTACTGTATTCAAGTTACCAACACTCTATAGCTGGCAACCATGCTTTGATCCTTTTTCTTTATCTAAAGGCAAAGGGGGTCTAGGCCCTGTTTTGGCGGGATTGTTGTGTTTATAATTTATGATCAATATTTCTATTGTGGAAGGCTCCAGAGGCCCCGCTCCAGTTCAGGGCCCCTTGCGCTGGGCCCTTCGCAAACACAGAAGGAGAAACAGCCCCTGCCCCAAGGTAAATCAAGTTAAGATAAGACACAGCTACTGTGTGTAACAAACCAGCAAGGGGGCAGGTGAGAAGATGGAGAAGGAACAGCACTAAGGATGGGTGGTTACAAAGGCTGCTGGGTGGGTGTGAGACAGCAGAAACGCACAGCCCTGCCCTGGCTGTTGGAAGTGTGTCCTGGGCTGTTAAGAGCAGAGCACGTGTTCAGGGGAACTAGATTGGAGCTAGCGAGAACGGGCCATTGAGTGGCGGCTGCACCAGACACAAAGTTGGGAGCGTGTGGCTCTCCGTTAACTTTTGTTACTCTGTGTTAGTTCTAATCACGCCTCCCTTCTAAGGGTGCAGACTGAGCCTCCTTCTCATGAATTCCCAGGACAACCCCGGTATTAGAGGGGAGACCAGAGGAGAGGGCAGAGCCAACAGGGCTGTGGTGAACAGGGAAGGAGTCACCCTGGAGATGGAAAAATTGAAAGCCCCCAAGGAGTTGAAACTCTCAGGTAACGCAGCAGACTCCGGGAAGAGATTCAGACAGAATTTTGAGATATGTCTGTGCAAGCGGCTGGATTTGGAGAGAAAGACCAGCAGAAAACTGCAATCTTCTTAACCAGTGCAGGACTTGAGGCAGTGGACGTCTTTACTATAATGCAGCTCAGGCTTTGTCAACACTGGCACTTTTGTTGGTGAAATGTTTGTTGGTCGGGGTGTGAAAAAACACCCCCTGACTGACAAAAGCACCAGTGTGGACAGCGCTATGTCAGCAGGAGACGCTCGCTGGGGGTGGTGTAATTCTGCCAGCTGGAGAGCTCTGTCCCATGGGCACAGAGCGGCTATGTGAGAGCAGCGTAGGTGCAGCGATACAGCTGTGCTGCTGTAAGGTGTGCAGTGTAGACAAGGGCTCAGTCAGGCAGAAGGAGCAGGTTATTCCTTGTTTTGCAGATATTTGAAGAGCCTTGTGTGGCGCAAAAGAGCAAAATGTTCCAAGGGTAAAAGTTTCCCCTTAGAAGACAAAAGTGAGGCGAGTCTGTGAAGAATTCCTAACAGATGTAAGTAGGGGAACGGTCCCACTCTTCTGGGGAACTTTCCTGGCTTATACACTACGACGATGCAATGGGCTAGTGAAAGGATCTGACTCTTCACTCCCACGCCCTTTACCCAGCGGCCTGCCTGACTCGATGGCCCCCCTTCCACTCTCCAGGGTGGCAGAGTCCACATAACCCTGGCAAGGCTGCGCCCAGGATTCCTGGGGGGCTTGACCACCAACCTTGTCGAGATCACTTAGGATAGGACTTGGATGTCCCCACTCCAGGGTGCTCTCTCTGCTCTGAAAACTGAGCTCTGAAGGCTTCTGTTAACTGTGAACAGCTGCAGGCTGGGCTCATTAGCTTCAAGTCTGTGTGAGGGGACTGTTGTCCTCTCAGTAAAACTTAGTGGGGTGGTGGTTGACTGGCCAGCTCCCAGTACCAAAAGGAAGGAGAAGGGTGAATGAATTAAGCGCCCGGTGCAGAGAGAGCACCCCAGAGTAGGGAAACCCTAGTCCCTGTCCTAAGTGACCTCGACAAGGTTGGGGGTCGAGCCCCCGAGCAATCCTGGGCCCAGCCTTGCCAGGGTTACGAGGACTCTGCCACACACAGGAGTGGAAGGGGGGCCCTCAAGTCAGGCAGGCCTCTGGGTAAAGGGAGTGGGAGCAAGGACTCAGATCTTTTCACTAGCCCATTGCATTGGGGAGAAGGGTTCTGCCACCTAGAGTGTGAGGAGTGCGGCCACCACCAGGTTAGCACAGCCAGGACATGGGCAGGGGCCTGGGACAGGTGAAGGACAGATTGTGAACTGCCCTGACATCCAGCCCCACCTGTTTGAGGTTCCCCCGTGCCACAGAGCGGGGTGATGGGTTTTCTTTCCACCTTTCCCAGTTTCTCCTTATTTTTTAAATTGGTTCCTGTTTAATAAATTGTATGCGCTTGAACTATATGCAAAGATCTGTGGGTCAGGTAAGCGTCAGAAGCAGAGATTGCTGGAACCAGACTAGAAGGAGGCTAGTCTGTAAAAGGAAGCTTACTGGAACATCTCTGAGGGTGAGGTTTTATCTGTATTCAGTTTTCCTACTGTATTAGGCATAGACTTGCGTGTTCTATTTTATTTTGCTTCATAATTCACATTGTTCTGTCTGTTACTACATGATACCACTTAAATCCTACTTTCTGTATTTAATAAAATTACTTTTTACTTATTATTTAACCCAGAGTATGTATTAATACATGGGGTGGGGGGACAAACAGCTGTGCATATCTCTTTATCAGTGTTATAGTGTTATAAAGGGTGAACAATTTATGTGTTTACCCTGTATAAGCTTTATACAAGTTAAAACAGATTTATTTGGAGTTTGGACCCTTTGGGATTTGGGCATCAGAGTATTAAAGACAGGAACACTTCTTAAGCTACTTTCAGTTAAGTCTGCACTTTGTGGGACGTGGTTCAGACCTGGGTCTGTGTTGGAGCAGACTGGCGTTTCTGGCACAACTAGGCAGGATCTGGAGTCCCAAGCTGGCAGGGAAAGCAGGGGCAGAAGCAGTCTTGGCACATCAGTTGGCAGCCCCAAGGGGGTTTCTGTGATCCAACCCATCACACCCTCCACATGGCACCCGTCAAAACCCCCTTTACCTTAGCTACAAACAAAGATCAAAGATCAAACCAGGCTTGCCAGCCACAGAGGGTTAGTAACTTGAATACAGGTGGACACGGGACCCCTGTTCAGTTTGCACAGGAGAATTCATTCAGTCTCATTCCAGTGCTTAAAAACCCAGGTCCTCCTCACTAGAGAAATACCCCCCAATTAGCAAGACGAGCAGGCAGCGAGTTCAGCTGTGGGAATCCAACCGCCCTTCAGCCGGGTCAGTCCTGGAAAGTCTGACTCAGCCTGGAACATTCGATTTCAATTCCACCTGGGAGTGAATGGGAGGAAATGAACCAAGGGGGAGAGACCAAATCCAATGCAAACATTGAATCAGTCTCTGTCCTGCATATAGGGACCCCCTTCTTCCAAGGCAGCTTTTGGGGGGAAGCAGGGCAAGGCCTCTGTCCCCAGGAGAGGCCCCCGGCTGCCCTCTATCCACAGGAACATTCTGTTGGTGTTGGTTTTACTGAGTCTGTTCCCCCGAAGCGACCCCAATGACTGTGATGCATTGGCAGGTTTCTGAGTGGGAGCAGAAGTGGAGTCCAAGAGTTCACACCTCATAGAAGCGGGGAGCTCACAAACTCCAGCTAGTTCTGAAAACCTCAGATTTTCTAAGTATTTTGAGGATCCTTCAATGAAAGGTGCTGTACAGTCTGATGATGGTTACTGATGAGAATTACTGATCTCTGATCCCTTAGCGACAGTCCAGTTGGCTGCAGAAAGTGTTTGTATCTCCCCATAGTCATCTATCCCCAGATCTGTCTGTCTACTACCTACTCATCCCTCCTGGACATTTATAGGCTATCAGGCCCTATGGAGACCTAGGCACTATCACTACTTTTCTTCCTAATTGACTATAATTTTTCAATATACACAAATGCACAGAGCAGCCAATTCCTCTCTGACTCAGCACAGAGCCCAAGAGTTCTCATCTCTCTTTGGGAAGGTCCCATAATTACTGTTTATTCCTAAAGGTGGATAAATAGCACAAAAGTGCAGACAGGCCTGTCTCCAGGGTGTTTACATCCAGATGCAGCTTCTCCACTAGAGGCTGAGCAAACCCCATTGGGATTGCACAGAGCTATACTATAAATGGTGCACACCCCTGTTTTGCTCTCTGCATCAGATGTTGCTGCAGATGCTGGGGTGAGAGGTGTGGGACACGGCTACCTGAGGGGGATTCCCAGGGAGGACACTTCCATCTCAGGATTCACAGGTACCCATCTCTAGCTGAGCAGCTCACCTGCTCAACAAAGCCAGTGCAACATGGGCGTGATGGGATAGAGAGTTAGTCTGGGTTCCTTTCTCTTCTGCACAGCCATTAAACATCCTAGGGCCCTTACTACAGGTGATGAATTTGCTCCAGTATCACTGGACAAAATGTCATAAGGATCCCCTCTGTCCATATCCTTGTTGACCCCCTCAAAGTGTTCTAGTAGATTGGTGAGGCATGATTTCCCTTTATAAAACCATGTTGACTCTTCCTCAACAAATTATGTTCATCTATATGTCTGACAATATTGTTCTTTATTATAGTTTCAAGCAGTTTGCCCGGTACTGAAGTCAGGTTTACTGGCCTGTAATTGCCGGGATCACTTCTGGAGACCTTTTTAAAAATTGGCACCACATTAGCTATCCTCCAGTCATTTGGTACAGAACCTGATTGAAATGATAGGTTACAAACCACAATTAGCAGTTCTGCAATTTCACATTTGAGTTCCTTCAGAACTCTTGGGTGAATACCATCTGGTCCTGGTGACTTATTGCTGTTTAATATATCAATCTGTTCCAAAACCTCCTCTACTGATATCTCTATCAGGGATAGTTCTGCAGATTTGTGACATAAAAAGAAAGGCTCAAGTTTGGGAATCTCCCTCACATCCTCAGTCGTGAAGACTGATGCGAAGAATTCATTTAGCTTCTCCGTCCTTGATTGCTCTCTTAGCACCTCGATTGTCCAGTGGCCCCATTGGTTGTTTAGCAGCTTCCTGCTTCTGATGTACTTAAATTTGGTTTTGGTATTACTTTTGAGTCTTTGGCTAACTGTTCCAGAAATTCTTTTTGGCCTTCCTAATTGTGTTTTTCCACTTCATTTGCCAGTGTTTATGCTCCTTTCTATTTTCCTCACTAGGATTTAACTTCCACTGTTTAAAGGATGCCTTTTGCCTCTCACTGCTTTTTTTTACTTTGTTCTTTAGCCACTGTGGCTCTTTTTTGGTTCTCTTACTGTGTTTTTTAATTTGGGGATACATTTAAGTTGAGCCTCTATTATGGTGTCTTTAAAAAGTTTCCACACAGCTTGCAGGCATTTCACTTTTGGAACTGTGCCTTTTAATTTCAGTTTAACTAACCTCCTCATTTTTGCATAGTTCCCCTTTCTGATATTAAATGCTACAGTGTTGGGCTGCTGTGGTGTTTTTCCTGCCACACGGATATTAAATTTAATTATATTATGGTCACAATTACCAAGTGGTCCAGCTATATTCACCTCTTGTACCACATCCTGTGCTCCACTAAGGACTAAATCAAGAATTGCCTCTCCTCTGGTGGGTTCCAGGACTAGCTGCTCCAAGAACTAGTCATTTAAGGTGTCAAGAAACTTTATCTCTGCATCCCGTCCTGAGGTGATATGTACCCAGTCAATATGGGGATAGTTGAAATCCCCCATTATTATTGATTTTTTTATTTTAATAGCCTCTCTAATCTCCCTGAGCATTTCACAGTCACTATCACCATCCTGGTCAGGTGGTTGGTAATATATCCCTTCCGCTATATTCTTACTATTAGAGCATGGAATTACTACCCATAGAGATTCTATGGTACAGTTTGATTCATTTAAGATTTTTACTTCATTTGACTCTAGGCTTTGTTTCACATATAGCGCCACTCCCCCACCAGCACGACCTGTTCTGTCTATATTCTGTACCCTGGCATTATTATTATTATCCTCATTCCACCAAGTTTCTGTGATGCCTATTATATCAATATCCTCATTTAACACGAGGCACTCTAGCTCACTGATATTATTATTTAGACTTCTAGCATTGGTATATAAGCACTTTAAAAACATGTCTCCTTTTAGCTGTCTGCCATTACACCATGTAATTGTATGGGACTCTTTTTTATTGACTGTTTCTGATCAGACCCTGCCTGTATTTTATCATCTTCCATCCTCTGGTCCTCACTAGGATAGAGAGAATCTCCATTAACAGATCCTCCCCTAAACGATGTCACTGTCTGAATCACGTGCTCCTTCGCACCTGTCGGCTTTGCCCCAGCCCTTAGTTTAAAAACTACTCTACAACCTTGTTAATGTTAAGTGCCAGCCATCTGATTCTGTTTTGGTTTAGGTGGAGCCCATCCTTCCTGTGCAGGCTCCTCCTTTCCCAAAAGTTTCCCCAGGTTGTAATAAATCTAAACCCCTCCTCCCTACACCATCGTGTCATCCACACATTGAGACCCTGGAGTTCTCATCTACGTACCTCTCTGTCTCTCTTAGCTCCTCCAGTTCAGCCACTCTGGTCTCCAAAGCCCGTACGCAGCCTCTGAGGGCCAGGAGCTCCTTGCACCAAATGCACACATATGCCACCCGCCCATAGGGCAGGTGATCATACATGCTGCCTTGGGTGCAATAAACTGGGTAGCCCCCACTCTGTTGCTGGACTTCTGCCTGAATTCTCTTTTTACTGTTGCAGCTGGTTCCATTATTGTTTGGTTTATATCAAGGGGGTGGTTTTGGCTTTTAAGTTTAAAGAATGTTGAGTTCTCTCCCCTGCTCACACTCCCCCTCTAAACTCCCTCACCAAACTCCCCGTTAGCCGCTGCTGTTTGTAGCTCTTCTGGTCGCTTGGGAGCTGGCTTTTTAAAGCCCTGGTCTCCCTGAGTAGCCCCGCCCCTGGTTAAGGGTTGATGGTGCTAAAAGGCTTAGGGATCGCAGCCTCGTTAAGAAGCTCTCAGCGCTCAGCCGTGCCTAGCAGGCCGCTAAGCTCAGCACACACATGGTCAGAACACAGTCCCCCAAACCAAAATCTGCTCTGCTGTAGTTTGAACCCATTGACTCTTGTCTCACCCACTGTGGTAAGACAGAACAACTTTTCTCCATCTTTTTATGGCAGCCTTTCAAATAGCTGAAGACTGCGGCCATGTCCCCATTCAAGCTTGTCTTTTCCAGATATATTCAGTTCCTTCAGCCTTTACTCGGATGGTTTGTATTCCATCCCTTGGATCCTCCTTGTCTCTCAACTCTGGATCCTTTCCAGTTCCTCTACATCCTTCCTATACACTGGTGACCCAAACTGGTCACAATGCTCCAGCTGAGGCCTAACCAGTGCTGAGTAGAGGAATACTATCACCTCCGGAGACTTGCATGCTCTGCCTTTGTTCATGCAACCCACAACTGCGTTTTCTTCCTGTGCAATAGCAAAAAAATCCACATTCCTGAAAGTTGTCGGTGTATCAACTTAACCCCTGTGTAGACAGCATGAGGTCGATGGAAGAATTCTTCCATTGACCTAGTTACCACCTCTTGAGGAGGTGAGCTACCTACGCGGATGGGAGAACCCTTTTATCGGTGTAAATAGTGTCTACGCTGAAACGTTCTGGCAGTGCTGCTGTAGAGTTTTGAGTGTAGAAAAGCCCTCAAGCAGATCTTCCAGGAAAGCATCCAGTCTGCATCTGCCGACAGGGGGAGTTGGAGAATCCACCACTTCCTTTCGCAGTTTGTTCCAAAGGTTAATCGCCCTCAGGACTAAACATTTGGCCCTTATTTCCAGGTGGAATTTGTCTGTCTTCAGCTTCCAGCCATTGGGTCTTGCTCTGCCTTTCTCCGCTTTACCAATGCTTCTCACCCTATGAAAGTCTCCGCTTGATCATTTTTTAAATACGTTAAATATCTGATGCCCTTAAGTTTCTCACTGTCTGACATTTTCTCCAGCCTCAAATAATTTTTGTGGCTTTTTTCTGCACCCTCTTCAATTTTTCAACAGCCTTTTTGAAATGTGGACTACAGAACTGGTCGCAGTCGGTTTCACCAATGCCATGTGCAGAGGCAAAATCCTTCCCCTGCTCCAACTCACCACTCCCCTGTTTATGCATCCAAGGATCACATCAGCCCTTTTGGCCACAGCATCTCACTGGGAGCTCACGATGAGTTGATTGTCCACAATGACCCCTAAAGCCTTTTCAGGGACCCTGCGTTCCATAATACAGTGCCCTAGTCTATGGATCCGGCCTGCATTCCCTCTTCTGAGACAATAACTTTTCATGTGACTGTATTAAAATGTTTTGTTTGTATGGGCCTATGCTCCCGATCAATCAATGTGCCTGCCCTGGCTTCCTCATTGTAACCAGTGATTTTCTATTTCCTTCCAGATCATTGATGAAAATATTGAATAGCATCGGGACAAGAACTGATGCCTTCAGAATCCCACTAGAAACACCCCCATTCACCCCCTTGACAACTGATATCTGAGATCTGTCAGTTAGCCAGTTTTTAATCCACTTTACATGTGCTCTAATGATATTGTAGACTGTTCGTTTTTTATATGAATGTTTTCCCCTACTGAATACAATGTCTCTGAGAAATTGAAGTTTCTTGCATCTGCGAAGTACCGTTGACCAATCAAACGTGCACTTTCTTTATAGGATGAAATCAGTTTGATTTGACAAGACCTGTTTCCCATAAACCATGTTTTTACTGGAATTAAGTATATTCCTAGACTTTTTTTAAACTAATCCCATACCAGCTTTTCCATTGTTTCCTAAACTTGAGAAATCTTTTAAATTTCCCATTTAACACAGAACTCTCCTGTATTTGCCTTTTTTTTTTTTTTTTTTTGGCTCTGCTGCTGACAGATTGTGTACTTCCACTTCCGACGAGGATGTGTGGTTGATTGGTCAGTTCGTTACTCTGGTGTTTGTAACTCTAAGGTTCTACTCTAGATGCTGTTTAACATTCTCCTTGGCAGCTAATGGACTGGGCAGTATTTCATCACTTCATGTGATATGAGTACCTCATACTGCTTCTTCCCAAATGCAGAACAAAACTATTTCTTCAACACATCCATGTTTTCTGATTTGAGAGCCAAAGAAGTTTCCTTTCTCCCTCTAGTAATTGCCCTAAACCTTTTCTAGGATTTCTTTCCTTCTTAATATACCTAATAACCTCCTTTTTGTTATTCTTAGCCCCACCAAGCATGGAGTTTTCCATTTTAACATCCCTTTAACATCCCTCATCAATTTTCATAACTTCCAATTTGTATAGATTGCTTTTACCCACATAATTCCTGCCTTAACTTTGCCACTGAATCAGGTTTTTAGCCAAAGTTCTCCACTTCCTTGAGTGTGGAATCGTGACTTTTAAGCTATCCAATAAACTCTTCTTAAAGAACTCCCAAGTATCAGTCCCATATTTATGTCTAATATTTTCCTCCCAATCAGTTTTCTTGATAATTTTCTTCTGTTTGGGGAATTAGCCCTTTTGAAGCACTAAGTATCTATAGATATTACTGGTTGTGAACTGTTCTCTGTTTGTCCAATTGAATGTAATCAGTTCTATTCTTTATATTCCTCTCCTCTATTATGTGCCTCCTTCTTTGTGTCTTCTCTAAACTAAACAGTCCCAGACGTATCAGTTTGTCCATATATGGCAGCCCTCCCCATTCTCAGAGCTTGTCTCAGAAATCCTATTTATAATGCTGTATCCTTTATAGAGACTGGATGACCAAAACAGAACATATATCCAGAGCAGGTTATTCTCCATCCCATTTCCTAGGTATCCAAACATTGTCTTTGATTTGGCCACTACTGCAAATGAGTATGTGTTTTGTTGACTTGCTATCATTGACACCCAGGTCTTTTCCCTGAGGTGTGTTCTAGTTGGGACGTTTCTCCCTGGCACATGTCTTGCCAAAGGTTTGGGTTTTTACAATCTCAGATTTTGAGCAACCGGGTGAATGGGGAACTCCCTACAGCATGGACTCTCTAGCCTGGCTTTCATTGCATTAAGGAATAATGATGGATAACCAGTATCCATACTCGTGTTTCCTGCTGGTGCCTCTTAAGGTGTCCCACATCACAACATGTAGAATTATTGATGCATGGAGCACCATCAAATATGGAATTGGCATTAGTAGGGCCAGTTGTTAATAAGTAATTTCTCTGAATAATGAAAATGTCATTGTTCAGTGTGTGAAGAGCGACCAATCTGCTTCACCCATGAGAACAGCTTCCAGTAGTGCATGTAGTGTCTCATATTAACATTGTCTCTCCATCCAGGCATTTGTACTGCAACCATCACCCTAGAGCCTGGGCACATACAGGAAGTCAGTGGAAAGTACGGTACATGCAGGAGACACCGTTCTGCCTTAGAGTTGGACACCTTCTTCCCTACTCCATGTCTGATTCCAACACAACCAACTTCACCAACCCCTCCACCTTCATCCTGCTGGGTATTCCTGGCCTGGAGGCGGCCCATGTCTGGATCTCCATCCCCTTCTGCACTATGTATGCCATAGCCATCTTGGGGAACTTCACCATCCTGTTCATTGTGAAGAGGGAGCCGAGCCTCCATGGGCCCATGTACTATTTCCTCTGCATGCTGGCCTTCAGTGACCTGGTCCTATCTACATCCACCCTGCCCAAAACTCTGAGCATCTTCTGGTTCAATTCCAGGGAGATCAATTTCAATGCCTGCCTCACCCAGATGTATTTCATTCCCTGCTTCTCAGTGATAGAGTCTGGGATCCTTGTGGCCATGGCTTTTGATCGCTATGTGGCCATCTGCGATCCCCTGAGACATTCCACCATCCTGACAAACCCCGTAGTGGCCAAAATTGCCCTGTCCGTGGTGCTGCGTGGTGGCATGCTTGTACTGCCATATCCCTTCCTGGCAAGTCGGTGGCCATATTGTAGAACTATAATTATCCCCCACTCATACTGTGAGCACATGGCCGTGGTGAAGCTGGCCTGTGCTGACATCCACGTCAGTAGTTACTACGGCCTCTTTGTGGCATTCATGGTGACGGGTCTGGATGTGTTTTTTATTGCCGTGTCCTATATTCAGATCCTCAGAGCCATCTTCAGCCTCCCCACAAAGGATGCCCAGCTCAAGACTTTTGGTACCTGCGGCTCCCACCTCTTTGTCATTTTAGCATCTTACATCCCAGCTCTCTTCTCCTTTGTCACGCACCGGTTTGGCCACAATGTGGCTGTACATTTCCACATTATCATGGCCAACGTGTACTTGCTCGTGCCCCCCATGCTGTACCCCATCATCGATGGGGTGAGAACCAAACAGATCTGGGACAGGCTGCTCCACCTACTTACTTATAAAGGGACCTAACGTTTTCTCCTGGTGCTCTGGCTCTCAGACCGAGCTCCGTGCAGAGCTGGCTGGTGACATGGTGCTGGGCCATCATCCCTGAATCACTTACCGGATAGTCAAAAAGACATTAAATCCTTTCCTGACCTTAGTGTGCTGTGTCACCATGACAAACTGGGAATAGGTCTATGGACAATTTAGTGGGTTGCCACATCTCTAATTGTTTGTATCTGGACCCCCAAAACCCTACCTCTTGCCCCACCTCTTCTGCCAAGGCTCTGCCCCTGCTTTATATCTTCGCCCCCAAGGCCCCGCCCTGTCGCTTGCTCCTTTATTCCCCTCCCCCAGTCACTTGCTGGATCATTTCCAGCTCCCTCCCTCACCCCGGTTACAAGGAAACCATTTCAGATTTTGGTGGGGGTGGCAACTTCAACTGTGATTCCAAGGGCTACCTAGGGTCTTGAAAACTCTAGTTTTTTTGGCAGATAACTTAGCAATTAGCTGACAGGAGCACTGTATCTAATTCTGATATAAAAGAAAGAAAATAAAATAAATATTAGATCCACTCAGCTCTAATACTAACATGTTCTGACATCTTGTGCCCAGTCACTTAAGGGACACCGGTTAGGATTAACATATTAATGTATATTCTTACTTTGTTACTAATTCTGCGGAGAGAGAGACCCCATGAAGACTCCTGGGTTCTAGCTCAGCTCTGGGAGGGGAGTGGGATCTAGTGTGTTACAGCGCAGAGGGTGGAGATACATCTAGGGTCTCTATAAAAAACATCAGAATGGCCATACTGGGTCAGACCAATGGTGCATCTAGCCCAGTATCTGGTCTTCCGACCGTGGCCAATGCCAGGTGCCCCAGACTGAATGAACAGAACAGGTAATCATCAAGGGATCCATCCCCTGACGCCCATTCCCAGCATCTGGAAAACAGAGGTTAGAGACACCATCCCTGCCCATCCTGGATGATAGCTATTGATTGACCTATTCTGCATGAATGTATCCAGTTCTTATTGGAACCATGTTATAGTTATGGCCCTCACAACTTCCCCTGGCAAAGAGTTCCACAGGTTGACTATGAAGAAATACTTCCTTTTGTTTGTTTTAAATCTGCTGCTGACTAATTCTATTGGGTGACCCTTAGTTTGTGTGTTATGAGAAAAAGTAAATAATACTTCCTTCTTTTCTTTCTCCACACCAGTCATGATTTTATAGACCTCTGTCATATCCCCCTGTGATGTTATGAGTGTAATATAATATCTCATTGAAAGGTGACCAGGCTAGAAAGAATAAATTACTTCGCAGGCTGACCTGACCCATGGCTGAACTTCAGAGGCTGGTTAGGAAGATCTGTAAATGAATAGAGCTTTGAAATTCAGCCGGCATTGTTAGAGGTAGACTCATAGACTCATAGACTTTAAGGTCAGAAGGGACCATTATGATCATCTGGTCTGACCCCCTGCATGCTGCAGGCCACAAAACCGTCCCTACCCCTTCCCTGGACTCTGCTGTTGAAGTCCCCAATCCTGTGTTTTAGTGACTTCAATCGGCAGAGACCCTCCTGCTAGTGATCCCTGCCCCATGCTGCGGAGGAAGGCGAAAAACCTCCAGGGCCTCAGCCAATCTATCCTGGAGGAAAATTCCTTCCCAACCCCAAATATGGCGATCAGTAAGACCCCGAGCATGTAGGCAAGAGTCTCCAGCCTGACCCCTGTTAGCCATTATACTATTTATCTACCATTGCTTGGTATTCCTTGGCTAATATGTTTTACCATTAAACCATTCCCTCCATAAACTTATCTAACTTAATCTTAAAACCAGTAGAAGGGTAGGTGTTTGCTCAGGTCTTGTGATGTAAGCAAACAAGTCTTGTCTATTGCTATATGTAAGCGGGGGAATGGTCCCGCTATTGTGGGGAACTTTCCTGGCTTCTGCACTACCCCGGTGAAGTGGGCTAGCGAAAGGATCTGAGTCCTCGCTCCCACTTCCTTTACCCAGAGGCCTCCCTGCCCTTGAGGGCTCCTCTTCCATTCTCCTGTCTGGCAGAGTCCTCGTAACCCCGACAAGGCTGGGCCCAGGATTCCTGGGGGGCTCGACCCCCAACCCTGCTGTGGTCACCCAGGAGAGGGGCTAGGGTGTCCCCACTCTGGGGTATCTCTCTGCACTGGGCACCTCCCTGACCCACTGATCATTTCATACAATTTAAAGCAAATACAAGTTGTTTAATTAACAATTAATTTTAAAAAAGAGAATAAGGAAAAATGGGAAAGGTTAAAGGAAAACACATCACCCCACTCTGTGGCCGGGAACATCACAACCAGTGTCTGGAACGTCAGGGCAGGTCACAGTCTGTGCCTTGTAGGTCCCAGGCTCCTTCTCAGGCCCTGGCCGTGCTGCAGAGACGCTGCGGGTCGGACACTTGCTCTGGCGGTGGCCACACGCTCTCAGGCTCTAGGTGGCAGGACCCTTTTTCCCAGCGTCGCCCCCGCCCGGTCGGGGTTACGATCCCCCTCCAAGTCTGGCCTGCAAGGCCTCTTGGCTGAGGTGTCTCCCTGTGCTGGGCCCACTGCCCAGGGTCCCCCTCCCCCGCTCTCCCCAGCTGCTCACCGCACCCGGCTCCGGACAGCTCCAGCCCCAGCTCCAGCCCCAGCTCCAGCCCCAGCCCCACTCGGCCTCAGCACGGCTGCTGCTGCTGCTCTGCCCCCAGCTCCCTGGGCTGCTTGTCTGGCCCCTCTGGCTCTGGTTGCTGCAGCTCTGCCCCCAGGGCAGCTCTGCTCTCTCTGGGCCGTGCTCTGGCTTTGGGGCTGCAGCTCTGCTCCCAGCAGCTCAGCTCGGGCCCCTGCTCTCCCCTTAGCTCGGCCCCACCCTGTCTGACCCAGGCCATTCCAGCTCACCCGGAGGACGGGACCCCCTCTGGCCTCCTGACTCCCTGATTAGCTGCCTGCCCTGTCAATCAGGCTTATCTGGAGCATTGGCCTCCCCCCATTGTTCCTGGGGACTGTCAGTCTCAGGGTCCTGATTTGCCATTGACCCTCCTCCTTTTAGTGCTGGGAGCTAGCAACCAAAACACCCCACTGAGTGTGAGTAAGGGGGCAACAGTCCCCTTACATATAGCTTTGATTCAAAGATCAAAAAAAGGAGTATTAACATTTAGAAAGATACTTGAGTGAAATAGTATTATTGTCTATATGTCTCTTTGAAGGTTGTGGTAACTTGTTTAATGGGTAAATTACCCGGTGCTAATTGCCATGATGTTTGGGAGAAGGAGAGTTAAGCCTATTGTTTTCTCAGGCCAAAAGGCTGCAGGAAATGTATAAAAACCCTGGGACATGATCCTTCTTCATCTCAGATCTGCTTTGGGTTTCAAGAGGGGGAAACCTTAAGCCACAAGGATTCAGATCCCAGTCACTGACTGGAGTCACCCTGAATATGGACATTGGACTATAACCTCTGGACTATTTCTAAAAGGAGTTTTGGCAACTACAAGCTCATCTCTGCTATGTATCTGAACCTCAAGAATTGAATTCAAGTCTGTCTGTATATTGATCTTTTAACCAACACTCTCTCTCTTTTCTTTTTTAATAAATTTTAGTTTAGTTAACAAGAATTGTCTATAAGCATGTATTTTGAGTAAGATCTACGTTATCATTGGACCTGGGTCTGGGGCTTGGTCCTTTGGCATCAGGAGAACCTTTTCTTTTATATGATGAGATAAGATTTTCAGAATTTATCATCATATGTCTGACAGGTGTGTCTGGATGGAGGCCTGAGGCTGGGCACTTCAAGGGAACTGCGTTGTTTGGACTTCTAAGCAACCAGTGAGGTACTATAGAAGCTGTTTTGTGCTGGTTTGGTAAATCTAAGTACTGGAATATCCACCATCATTTGGGGTTTGTTTGCCCCATTGTGTTTGCAGGGGGGGAGGGATAGCTCAGTGGTTTGAGCATTGGCCTGCTAAACTTAGTATTGTGAGCTTAATCCTTGAGGGGGCCATTTAGGGATCGGGGGGGGGGAATAGTTGGGGATTGGTCCTGCTTTGAGCAGGGGGTTGGACTAGATGATCTCCTGAAGTCCCTTCCAACCCTGATATTCTATGATTTACCCTGATTGAGTGACCTCAGCTGGCTCCCACAGGCAGCAGCAGCATCACACACACCCTTAGGTGTCTCTTTTCCAAGCTGAAAAGTCCCAGTCTTATTAATCTCTGCTCATATAAAGCTGTTCCATACCCCTAATCCTTTCTGTTGCCCTTCTCTGTACCTTTTCCAATCCCAGTATATCTTTTTTGAGATCGGGTGACCAAATCTGCACATAGTATTCACAATGTGGGCATACCGTGGATTTATATAGAGGTAATATGATATTTTCTGTCTTATTATCTATCCCTTTCCTTATGATTCCCAACATTCTGTTCATTTGTCTGATTGTCACTGCACATCGAGCAGATGTTTTAACCCTATTAACTCACATTAGATTGTATGGACTGTGAGTATCCTTATATCTTTGGGCTTTTCCTGAACTCTTCGCTCATCCTCCTTGTAGTAAGGGGCAGGAGGCTGGGGCAGAGGCATCTGTCTATAAATAGGCTGCTCATTAATAACTATCAGCCCTAACGAGATCTCGTCTGGACAGAGGAAGGGAGTAAATGCATTCTAGGTAAACCCCTCAGTTTTCTCCAGCTTCTCTGTGGACTGGTGGGCATGGAAGGAATGTAACCTCCCAGAAGAGAGAACAGAGAGAGGAGGAGTTGGTCCATCCCTTTAAAAACACAGAGACTGGATGAGTCAGAAGAAGCTCTGCCAGGAGAGAGGCACAAGGGCGGCAGAGGGGGCTCTGTGGTTGCAGGGCCATGGCTGCAGCAGAGAGACAGACTCAAGCTGGAAGAGAAGCCATGAATTGCAGGAGATGGTCCCTAGACACCCTGGAGGGCTCTGACCAAATCCCAAAGTGTGTTCCAGGATGGTGAGGACAAATTAATGCACACTGGAAAACAATCCCAACTATACATATGAAATCATGGAGTCTAAATTAGCTGTTACCACTCAAGAAAGAGATCTTGGAGTCATTGTGGATAGATCTCTGAAAACATCCACTCAGTGTGCAGTGGCAGTCAAAAAAGATTCAAAACCCCTGCAGAGCCACAGTGAATTCTTGAAGAGAAGAACTCCATGTGACGTTGCATTCCATATGTTTATGGAAATATGTTTGTGAGTTTAAATATAATGTAACTGGAATATGCTTTATGCAAAAGGTCTCTTGTAATATATCATTACAAAGCTTATAATCTACTGAATGTGTTCATCCTATTTGTATGAATGTATCATTCTCGTATCTGAAGCTAGAAATATGAAGTATTGCTCTGAAGTCCTATTGTAACTATACAAAGTGTGGGGTGTTAATGGTGGCTTGGAATCTTGATGGTTCCCATTAACTAGGACAATTGGTTGTGAATGGCTCTGTTTACTTGCAAACCTTCCTGGTTACGAGCAGGCCAGCTCTAAAATAATGGAAAATGAGATCTTACAGTGACATGTAATCATGTCACCTGGTACTGGAATCCAGATACTGTCTAGTGCTAGTTTGTTAATCTGAATGTCATGTGGTACTAGGTCAAAAAATCTGCAATGCTCTAAGTCTGTTCCATCTTCCCAATTCCCTTTATCAGCCAAACTTGTTATTGCCCCAAAAAGGCATGAATTGTAGTCCCACCCTTTAATTCTTTATTGACTAAGTCCCCTATCTGCTTTTCCATTGTTATGCCCAAGACTGATGTCAAGCTACCAGGCAAAAAAAAATGGAAAGAATAGCTGGCTGAACCCAAGTGTAGGTTGGTTACCCCACTCCTGGGATAAAAGGAGTGAGAGCGGCTGAGGGAGGCTGGCTGGATAACTGGCCACAGCTGTGAGTAAGGAGCCGTGTGAGTCTCACTCCAGCCCTGGAATGAGAAGGCCCTAGCTGCCTGGGAGAGACAGCAGGAAGTGCTCCGAGGCTGGACTGAGCTAATTCCTGGACTGACCAGCAGGAGACGCTGCGGCAGTGAGTAACCGCCGTGTTACACCAAGGAAGAGAGAATTGATACTGGTGGGCAGAGCAAAGCATTTTGAATAGTTGGAAGCTACGGTGCAGAGTCCTTTGACTGAAGGGTCACACCCACAATAGGGCAATTCACTCTGTAGTCTAGGAGGGCTCTTGGATGCCTTCCTGATGCTGAGCTCTCTCATGGTAGCATCTGTGAGTACTGCTTTCTACCATCTCCGGTTAACTAGGAGACTCTGTCCCACCCTGGGGGACGATGTCCTGGCCTCAGTTATATAGACTTTAGTCACTCCTGTCTGGACTGTAGCAATGCAGTATACCTGGGCATGACGCCTTCACTGCTTATGAAACTCCAACTAATACTGAAGGCTGCAGAGAGTCTCTTCAGCAACACAGGTTACTGTAAGCACATCAGACCTGTCCTCTGTGCTCTACAGTGGCTTCCCAGAGAACATCACGTCAAGTTCAAGGTCTTTGTCCTTATCTTCAAGGTACCCAAAGGCCTGGGGACTCACAGACCCTACAGTTCAAGCAACTGCACTTCTCTGGCACAATGGGGCTCTCGACAGCGGGGGTAAAGCTCACCTGTGCAGGAGCCAGAACTTTCTCAGGGGGCCAGTGCAAGGCTGCCCCAGGTACTCAATGAGCTCCATCACTTAACGAGGAGAAGGTTATGGAGTACCATGATTGCATTCTATCAACATTTATAATGGGAAACAGAAACTTGATAATAGGGGGCTCGTAAAACTAGCAGGCAAACATCAAACGAGTCGGTGGCTGGACATTGAAGGTAGACAAATTGAGACTAGAGACAAGCAAGGATCATGGTGTGTCTCCGTCACTGGCCACATTTCAGTCAACATGGGATGTTTTTCTCAAAGATCTGCTCTAGTTCAAACAGGAATTGATCCAGGGCTGTACTACGACCTGTGCAATGCAGGAGGTCAGAGCAGATGATCACAATGGTCCCTCCTGGTCATATAATCTACAAATCTCTCTAGAGTCCCCTGCAAGGATAATATTTGTGTGGGACTCATTCTGTGTCCTTGTCACACCCCGGGTGCCACATTTTGATTGTGGGCAGGTTGAAATGAACACAGGAAATCCAAAGCTCAATGATGCTTGCCACGGATAGGAAATGAACTTGACTGCCTGTGATTCATTGTGCACCCCTACGTCTCTCTATATAACACTCCCAGTGTCCTTCAGTGCATGAACCAAACCATTGTGTTTGTGGTGCTTTGTATCTATAATTCCTGGTGCACTGATTATGCGCTGAACTCCAGTGTGCGACTGGAGACTGGAATGGGCCATCTCCTGCTCCATCCCCACTGGCCTGAGGCACTGAAGGCTTCTGTAACTGTCCAAGTTTGCAGGTTGGGCTCATTAGCTGTGTGAGGGGACTGTCAGCCGCTAACTAAAACTTAGTGAGGATTTTTGGTTGGCCCACTCCGAGTACCAAAAGGAAGGGGGAGGGTTGACGAGAATCCAGAACCCTGAGACTGACAGCCCCCAGCAGGAATGGGGAGAGGCCAACAGTACAGGGCAGCCTGATTGACAGGGCAGGCAGGCCAATGAGGGAGTCAGAAGGCTGGGGCTGCCTGGCCGGAGCAGGGCTGTAAGGGAGAGCAGGGGCCCGAGCTGAGCAGAGAGCAGAGCCACTGCCAAAGGCAGAGAAGCAGCACAGGGAGATGGAGATGGAGCTGGGGCTGAAGCAGTCTGGAGTTTCCATGGAGCTGTGTTCTAGTTGGGATGTTTTCCCCTGGCACATGTCTTGGCAAAGGTTTGGGTTTTTTTCCACTCTCAGATTTTCAGTAACTAGGGCCTGGTCTACACTAGGCGTTTATGTCGAAGTTAGCGCCGTTACATTGAATTAACCCTGCGCCCGTCCACACTGCGATGCTATTTAGTTCGACATAGAGGTCTCTTTAATTCGACTTCTGTACTCCTCCCCGACGAGGGGAGTAGCGCCAAATTCGACATGGCCATGTCGAATTAGGCTAGGTGTGGATGGAAATCGACGCTAATAGCTCCGGGAGCTATCCCACAGTGCACCACTCTGTTGACGCTCTGGACAGCAGTGCGAGCTCGGATGCTCTGACCAGCCACACAGGAAAAGCCCCGGGAAAATTTGAATTGGAATTCCTTTTCCTGTCTGGCCAGTTTGAATCTCATTTCCTGTCTGGACATCGTGGCGAGCACAGCAGCACTGGCAACGATGCAGAGCTCTCCAGCAGTGATGGCCGTGCAGTCTGTGAATAGAAAGAGAGCCCCATCATGGACTGATCGGGAAGTCTTGGATCTCATCGCTCTGTGGGGCGATGAGTCCGTGCTTTCCGAGCTGCGATCCAAAAGACGGAATGCAAAGATCTACGAGAAGATCTCTAAAGACATGGCAGAGAGAGGATACAGCCGGGATGCAACGCAGTGCCGCGTGAAAATCAAGGAGCTGAGACAAGGCTACCAGAAGACCAAAGAGGCAAACGGACGCTCCGGATCCCATCCCCAGACATCCCGTTTCTACGAGGCACTGCATTCCATCCTCGGTGCGGCCGCCACCACTACCCCACCAGTGACCGTGGACTCTGAGGATGGGATAGTGTCCACGGCCGGTTCCTCCGACATGTTAGGGGACGGGGAAGATGAGGAAGGAGATGAGGAGGGCGAGGCAGTCGGCAGCGCTCACAACGCTGATTTCCCCGACAGCCAGGATCTCTTCATCACCCTTACAGAGATCCCCTACGAAGCGTCCCCAGCCGTTACCCCGGACACAGAATCTGGTGAAGGATCAGCCAGTAAGTGTTGTAAACATCTAAACATTTATTTTTAACAAAACAGGAATATTAACAATTAAAAGAATGGGTTGTTCATGATTAGTGTGCCCTATGCGCTTAACGGTTTAGTCATGGGCAGTGCAAGTTTTGAAAAAAAATCTAGCAATGTCCGGTTTTCAGTGATTGTCCTGCACAAGCCGCTCTACTGTTTATTCCCTGCTACTGCAGCTACAGTAAAATGCGGTCTATATGTCCGGGGATAGAGCAGTAATCCTCCTGGGATATCTCGATGAAGCTCTCCTGGAGGTAATTTGAAAGCCGTTGCATGAGGTTCCTGGGGAGAGCGGCCTTATTGGGTCCTCCGAAGTACGACACGTTGCCGCGCCACGAGACTATCACGTACTCGGGAATCATTGCTCTGCATAGCAGGGCGGCATACGGCCCTGGTCTTTGGAGGCTTTCCCGGAGCATTCTCTCTCTGTCGCTCTCAGAGATCCTCATCAGGGTGATGTCGCCCATGGTGACCTGCTTTGAATTAGGTAGGGGAATGTTAGTGTTGGGACTGCTTTCCCGTTCCTTGACAGAACTGTAACCGCTGGTTTGTAGCCACGCGGTGGAGGCGGGAGAGGGGCAGCCGAAAGAGATCGTTCCCGGGGAAAGCCGCGAGGGGGTGGGACAGGGGCAGAGTTCCCGCTTGCCGGATTGCTGGCTGCAGGAACTGACATAGCTTTAAATGTGAAATGAGGCCAGTGCTAATATAAAAGTTTTAAACTGCCACAAGTGTACGGCTCACCATGTCTGCCTGCAACAGAAATTCCGTTGTGCTGCCCCGCTTCTCAAATGTGCTGTGCAAGACCCCAGGCACTGAATGCGAAGGCTGAAAATTCGACCTTGTGCTGAGTGCGCATGTGATAGGTGCTGTGCATGGTCTTGTTCACAGAGAAAGACTATGTTCTTTGTTCACAACTACATTTTTCTTTCTGAGGAATTCACTCCCTTTTTCCCATTTCCACAGCCCCATCTGCGACTGTCTCACAACCTAGCCTGGAATCACACTCCCAGAGGCTAGCGCGGATTAGGCGTAGGAAGAGGAGGACACGGGAGGACATGTTCTCTGAGCTTATGGCCTGTTCCCAAGCCCAGGCAGCACAGCAGACCCAGTGGCGGGAGAACTTGACCCGAATGCACCAAGCCAACATGGATCGGGAGGAGAGGTGGCGGCAGGAAGACCAGCAGGCGACTCAAACGCTGCTTGGACTACTGAGGGAGCAAACGGACACGCTCCGGCGCCTTGTGGATGTTCTGCAGGAACGGAGGCAGGAGGACAGAGCCCCGCTGCAGTCCATCTCTTA